>NC_133775.1:43623132-43751951 GCF_003597395.2 Chelonoidis abingdonii | reverse complement strand
TCTGCTTCCAGTGTTAGCAAGTACCAGCGCGCTGGTCATTCAGGTGTGGACAACTTCACCAGCGTTTCTTTATTCGCCTCCAGTGGTATTAGGACTTATCCAGCATTCCTTTTCAGCTCCTCTGGTTCATTCGCTTCGAACTCCACTGCCCTGGCTCAGAGGCTGGAGAGGGAGGGGAGGTTGTAAGGACTGAGAGGGAGGCTACTGAGGTGTTTGGATTACTCCCAGGAGTCTGCAGGCAGGAGCTATTTTCAGCCAGGAAGAAGCTAGCCATCACAGCTGCTGGGACTTCTGGTAGTGATGGACCAGCAGAGGAGCCTGTTTCCTTGGCTAAGAAGCTATTTTTATAAGGGATGCAAATGTTTTCGGAGCAGGGGGCTATGGTGCCTGCAAGCATGGCCTAGATGTGAATAGCCAAATTGATTTCCCTGTAGCTGCTCTTTGCTCTTCCCCAAGTTCACAGAAACCTATGGCCTTCCACAGTTGAAGCACCCCCACCCCCACCCTTCCCAGGTGAGCTGCCGTGTGCAAGATGGGCTCGAGTAGTAGCTGCTGTGTCAGAATGTGGGATTTTGTTAGGTTCAGTGTTATCTTCCTGTAGCTGCTTCTTTGCTTTCCACAAGTCACAGAAACCCATGGCGTTCACAGTGAGCAACCCCCACCCCCCACCTCTCCCAGGTGAGCATCGTGGCAGCCCCCTTCCACTGTGAGCGCGTTGTGTGGGAAAGTCGCCATCTCTAGCTTGCAGCTGCGGTGTCCTCTCTTGTTGCTTGCTCAGATGTGTAAATGTGTTGCCTACAAAACTTCTTAAAAACAATGAGGCTCTGTATAAACAGTTTATTCTTTGTCGTTTTTTTTAAAGTGACTTTGAGATACTGCTCCATGCAGTGCAGACTTCTGAAAGGATGCACGCTTAAGAAAAAAAACCAAGGAGACTAAGAAGAGTGGTTGAAAGAGTTATGAATCTGTTATTCCACAGCAATAAAGTTGCAAGACTGGAGGGATAGGAAACCATGAAAGGAACAGGCTGCCAAGAAAGGGAGCGAAGGCTGCCAAGAGAAAGCATTGAACTACCAACGAAAGCACAGGATCGGAAGGGTGACTTAAAAAAAGTGGGAAAAAAGCCTCTCATTTCTTTCATGTTTATTTTACTTTCATAACTATTATGAATAATAATATTATTAGATTGCCATGCATATTTATGCTGTTGATTTGGTTATTAATGATTGCTGTTTCACATGTTGTGGGTCCCCCCACTCCCTTAGGGGTGTAGCACATGTGTTGGTTCCAGCTGGCTCCTGCAGGGTTAATTGTCCTGGAAACTGCGATAGACCCAGGTGTACAGCCAGCGCTGCAAACAGGGAGTTGCAGCGCTGGCTGAGCTTTTAAGTGTAGACACCTGCTAAGTTGCAGCGCTGTAACCCCCTCGCCAGCGCTGCAACTTGCAAGTGTAGCCAAGCCCTCAGTCTGCTGTTACCTCTCTCTGTGTAGCATACATGTTGACATATAACCTGGTGACACTGTTGTACCATGTGACGTGGTATGGTTCTCAATGTGTCCGTTTCTTATGTAGAAAGTGTGTTGTCTTTTTCTGTCATGTGTAAATGTGAGTACTTGATTTAGGATGACTGTTGCAGTAATATCTAATTAGAATTTAACATCTATAATATATATTCAAATGAACAGTCAAACAGATCAGTTTGGATATTGAAGTCTCTATATTATGCTGAGGAAGTACATGAAGAGCATAATATTCTTGGTCTGTTTTTTGCTGAAGTTATGCATTGTATACTTGCTGAACAAAAATTGATTAAACAATTTTTTTTGCGCTGTAAATACTGCCATGTATAACTTATTAAATAAAGAAGCTTTTTTGTGTGTTTCTCACAGCCTACTTTGAAGGGAAAACAAACAAACAAACTTGAATGAAATTATAGCTTTATAATGGAACTGTGCCAAAATAATTTCATTTATATATAGTAAGTTGTATCTTCAGAAGATCTGCTATCAGATCACTTCCTGGAGAAATTGCAATATCTGCTCTCTTTGTAGCCACTCAAAACAAACTATTTCTCATTTATTCCAAAGTTCTCTCCTGGACAGTAGACTTTTGTGTTACAGTATAAATTTTGGAATCAGTTTAATTCAGGGTTGCATGGGAGTAATGGCAGCAGCAGTGATGCCACAGAGTGATGCATTCTTTGGTAAATTAGTCAGAGTTTCACAGATGATTATATTATAAAACAATTAACTATTTTTTTGTATTCAGAGCCCCCTGTAGCCTGGTTTGGGTGAGAACTCAGTAAGCTTGTGGGCTTGAATTTGCAATTTATATAAATTGTGAATGGGCCTTGCTTGAAGAAATTGGCTTTGAAATACAGTTGTAGTTTGCAGACAGTTTGCAGTACTGTAGTACTTTCCTATTTCTTTAATTGGATGCTGTCGAACAGATTGAGCCACATGTCTAAGACTGAAATCAATTTAAAGGATTTTATAAAACTTCATATAAAAAGAAAATTGAAATTTCAATGAAAATAGTTTATTTTTAATTTAGTTATTTTTCTAACCTTGTTTTAAATGAGCAAGCAAAGTAGTATTAAACCAAAAAAATGAAAACTACCTCATGACAGGCATTAACTCAACCAGGTCAGCATATATTAGTCTACCCTGCCTTGTCTCTAAACTAGGATATTAGTTAATACATTCCAACGTCTAATAACACACCGTAAGGCTTTGTCTAGAAGAGGACAAAAGCTGAGTTGTATCCAACAAATGTAAATTGCTCCAGCACAAGTTTTTAACTAACACATTTTTAAAGCCCTGATGTTGCCAGGCAAGTTGTGTTGCTACTTGATTTAGCTGATAGAACCGAATCCTAGGCTCCCGCCTAGGAGTTGAAGCTCCTGCATTAGTAAAGTGCCATATTTATTTTTCATGGTACAAACCTATTTAAATCCTTCTCCATTTAGATTGCTTTTGTGACGGGAGTGGAAACTGTTTCCTGTATTTAAACTCTTTTCAAAGAAAATGCAACATGAGTATTGCAAAACCACTGTAAAGTGCCTTATTATGCAAACATTCTAGAGCAATGAACACATTAACTGCACTAATCAAATCTGAGGGATGTCTAGGACTTCTGTTGGAGAAGGAGAGAAATGAGTACTAGTACATTGTATATCAATAAGATTTAAATCTTGGCTATTTTAACATTGAAACGTATCCCTTTGTTCACTCTAGTTAAATGACTAACCCAGATCTATACTGAAATATGTTGCTAATCCAATTTACTAATCACTTACTAAGTACAAGAAAAACTATTAGACTAAAGTATTGCAGATTTTAAAAAATGACACTCTTAGAGACTACATTTATGACTCAATAATAGAAACATAGAAATCCATTTTAGAAAAATCTTACTAAAGAGTGTTATAGTGTTTGTCATAAAATATCTTGGAAAGAAATATTGAGGTCCCTTCCATATAATATAAAATGAAACAACTGTTCCAATCCCCCATACCACTTGAAGTATTGTATACATTGTTTGGGATATATTGGCTGACAGTTTTTAGTAATTAGCATCAATATTCAGCAAATGTAAAAGTCTTGGAAACTTTAAAAATGTCCAAACAAGGTTAACCGTGTAAGGTACAATATAAGTAACAGATAGTAGATTGAGTACTTTAAGACTAACATGAGTAGAAGATGGTAAAATTGAAAGTAAATGAAGACTAAGAAACATCACACAAATAAAAAAAATGTTTTGAAGAACTGCCTTAGTAGTATATACATAATTTTCCATATTGTCTTCAAACTTATAGTAGCGTTTTGAGGATTACTACACGCGACAGCCAGCCATAAAAGCAAATGAAGGCTAAAAAAAATTCACAACTGGAAGTGGGCAATATACAAACCGGTGATGTACAGCTGCATGAGCTAAAGTGTTACCAACCTTATCAGAGCAGGCACAAAATCTACTCTGTTGCCTTTTACCATGATGATGATAGTGGGGGAGGGGAGGGGAGTGAAAGGGAGATGATTACTTTTATTCATGTGCTGAAAACAAATAATTAACTTATCTTAGATAAATCTGTTAGAATTTTGCAAGGATGAGCTAAATGATTCCAGTATGTCTGCTGTGCCTTTCAGTAATTTGGTCATGATTCTTCACTGTGCCCAAACTGTAGCATGCAAGAGGGGGTGCAGGGAACTGGTTGCACGAAGGTGTTTTTACTGGAATACTAACGTAAAATATTTTAAAATACCTCTGCCAAAATGGTATGGACATATTAGTATGAAGACCAATGAGTTATGTAGCGCATTTACCAACTGATGCCATTACATGGTTAGCAATCATGTGGTCACCAAAATTTTTTAGGTGGCCTGATCAAATTGCCAATGACTGACATGCATTGACCATCCAGCCAGATCATCTTAAGGATCTTGCTAGAGATCAAACTGGGTGGTGCTAGATCTGTAAGGAGGTTACATCCCTTTGTAATTTGTGTTGGGGGTGGTGATAATGTCAGAATAAATGAATGCACCACAAAGTATGCATCTTTAGTTCATTGTTCCTTTACTCACCACCAGCCTTCCCAAAATCAAGATGAGAATCACTCCAACTGCAATTCCCAGCCTTGGCGCACACATTTCAGTCCTCAGTACACTCCTGTCTTCCTCAAAAGCCTGATAAAGATATCGTAACAAGGTCTATATCTGAAAGAAATGTTTGCAACCTCCTGGACTGATGAAGACAGAAAAAAATGTTCCTGGTCACTTAACATATCTGATTACTGTTGGACCAAACAGTGCAGCACACTCCAGAGTCAAATTCCTCTGTAGCTCCGTCTCTTTTAAAATGAAAGTTCTGAATCTTGAATCCTCCATCAAGCAGTATGGCATGGGGAAAGATTCAGTCCATTGAGCGAGCAGCTCCCAAACCTTTTAGAACTTTAAAGGTTGAAAGGAACTTCTTCAATGCCACCTGGAAACTTACAAGAAGCCAGTAAGTTGAATACATTCATATTGTGTCACTTGGACCGACGTCACTAACAGCTGACGTGCAGTAGAAGTATTTGCGTGCATATATGCATCAGCTTTCATATGTTTTGTATATCAAAAAACTTGTTCTGTCATCTCTGTAGATGCGTTGATATATTCCTTTCTAAAAGAATTAAAACTTCAGTTTGCGGTATTTTAATTAGTTTATGCTTTTCCATTCTTGTTTTCTCTAGTGACTTGCTTTTCTCTCAGACCTGTAAAGACAGTTTAGCTCAAAAGGTTCCTCAAAATTACTGTAATCTGGTAGTTTTAGATCCCAAAATGCAGTTCTTAGACACAAAATTATATCCATGTTAGAAAAATCTTAGATGGGGCATATTTTATGGGTCCTAAAATATGATATACTTTTAGAGTTCCCCCACTCTGTCACAGAGAAATAATATTTCTGTAAATAGCAATTCTTATAGCACACTTCTGTAGTGGTGTTGTTTGAGAAAGTAACCCGCTTACAGAAGCAGCTCAATTTAATTAACCAACACAATTTTCTAGGACTGTGACATACTGGATGGTGTGGGCAAACAGAGATTAACAAATGGACTGCAGGATCATATAGGGTTTTATATAATAGACACAGAAGGAAAAAATCTAATTCCTACATATAAAGGATAAAATTATTTGCAAAAGAAATGCTATTTTACAATTTCTAGCAGACTTTGTAAACAAAACAGAACTTAAATCCTTTTTTCAAAGGTGGGCCTAGTGTCCCTTTAAATATATATGTGTGTGTTAAAGAAGTGGAAAGCGAGCCTATATAAACAGAATGGAAAAACTAGAGGTTGAAGTCAGTCTCCATGCCATACTAGCATTTTGTTTAATAGTGTAGCTCCTTCTGGGAGCAGGAATAGCAAGTTGAGATTAACAAAATCTGCTCAGTTTGTGCATGAGTTTAAATGGAAGGGTTAGAGGCAAAAGATGTGCAACAGGTGGCTGACTTTGAAGTGCTGCTGGTGTGAGTAACTGAATAAAATTAGTCCTCTGCCACTTTACTTCCTGTGTAAAGAAATATGAGATTCCAGGATCCAACAAGTTTTATGATTAGTCTATGTAAGTGCCTACACTGAGGACAAATATTTGATAATGGGATTTTCAGTCTAGCCGAGAAAGGTATAAGAGTCCAGTGGCTGGAAACTGAAGCTAGACAAATTCAGACTGAAGATAAAGCATATATTTTTAATGGTGAAAATAATTAACCATTGGAACAATTTACCAAGGGTCAGGGAGGAATTTTGAGCACAGGCAATTTTTAAATCAAGATTGGATGCTTTTCTAAAAGATATGCTCTAGTAAGTATTGTGGGGAAATTTTTGTGGCCTGTTTATACAGGAGATCAGACTATATGATCACAATGGTCCTTTCTGGCCTTGGAATTGATGACATTATAAGCTAAAAGTAGGCTAATGGAGAGGAAACAAATTAAAAAGTATGGAAAAGGACATGATAATAATGAACGGAAAAGAAAAACTGAGATGACAAAGGAAAGAGAGAAGAGAGATGGGGAGAGACCAACCAAAAAAAAACTTCTAGAGAGAGGGAATTTCCAGTGTTCACATGGCACAGCCGTTGCCTGCTAAGTCCAGTTACTGAAAACTATATTAAAACTAGCAAGTTTGCTTAGACAGTCTCTAGTTAGTAACTGCATCAGTCAATGGAAGGCCTTGGACTAAATTAGCATTCCCAGTAGTTACCAAACCATTCAACTTGTCTCTGGTTGCTCCCCAGTGTTTTCTTACTGTTGGTTAGAGCTGTGAAACCTGAATTCTCTAAGCCAGGAAATTTATACATTTGGCAAATGTTCACTATTGTGTGTAGGGGAGAGAAACCATTGTTGCTGGTGTTACTCTGTGCATATCCTCTATCGCTCTATCCCTGCTGAGGCACTATGGGATAGCTGCCCAGATCTTCCCAGAATTTACTGATACCTAAATACAGTTAGGTGGTATGGGAGGTATGGCTATACATAATTGACACATGTATGTTGTACGCAGCAGGGGCCGAATCTTGTGTGGACACAACTCAACCAAGTTTTTTGTAACCACTTCAGATGACTTAAATAAACTCTCAGTTATGTTTGTATTGTACACAGGGTCTTTGTGTGGAAAATAATATCTATTTTAGATAATTTCCTTCAAACAACTCTTAAGCTTTCCCAAAACGTCAACTGAATCTATAAAAATAATGAATGAATTACAGAAGACTAGTTGGTAGTCTCAATATTTAAAAAAGAAAAGATAAATGAAAATCTCACTCTTCTTTTAAGATTATTTCTGTTTTCCAATGTACAGTATTTGCTGTATTTCTTTTGTATTTAATTTTTATGTTTTTTGAAGTTGAGTTTCATAGTTAAGACCTATTTTGAAAAAGGATGAAATCTTTAAAATGTGTCATCAAAAACATAGCTGGCAATGTACGTTAAATGCAAGGCCTAAAACTTTTTATTGTTTCTTTCTGAAAGTGATATATATAATTTCAGTTTGTTTACCAAGAACTATAACCTTTAGCCTTTCATATTCAGATTTCAAATGTTATGGTGAATTTAACAGTACAGTTTTCCAAACTCATAACTCTGAAGACGTTTTTGTGAATTTCTTATCTGTATTAGCTATGTGACGATATTTTTAATTTATTATTTAACAGGGGAAGGAAACCATCAGATACTAACTACTTTTATGGTTGGATGGCCTTGTGGGATTCCAAAAATGAATCTGGTTAATACAACCAATCACAATCAATAGCATCTCTTGTACTTGTATTTCAGTAAGACTTCCATTACGGCACAACCTGAGTTTCTCCAGTATTATCATTTTGGGAGTCAATCAGTGGCTTTCTTTAACGGCAACTGGGTTACTGTTTTCTTTCTTTGTTGGTCTTCTCCAGTATTTAATATCTTTTTCCTTTTATATTTTTTTCATCCAGCATATGTTTTATGACTTCAGCACAGTTCAGGTCAAAATTCTTTGTTGGTGTGTAAGAGATATAAAGAGGTATCAATACACAAATTGCTCTGGATGCTTCCTCACTTTCTCAGTAAAGTGCTCATATGCAGACGCTGACATTTCTGTTTTCTGACTGTGATGTTATCACTTGGTACTTCTGTGCTGAGGCGGACTATGCTAGTCCTGATAGCTGGCACCAACATAGATATGCAAACATTTAAAGACCTTAGTTGGCTATTTAACTCCTCAGAGGGCTCAAACTTGGAAGATTATTTTTGCAATATTTCATTGTGTCTCTGTTTTCACCTCGTGCAGGCAACTATCAGAGCCCATTTGTTCTCCACCACATTTTTCATCATTGTATATAGAGTTCCACCTTGTGGCTATGTATTGAAGTAGCTGTTTAACGGCAAGGTCCATTTCTAGTTCCTGTATCATTTGCTAACAAGACCAAAATACTTTTTTAATGGTTGCTTCTGGATGACCATAAGTATGTCTCACTAAAACTTCTTTTAATAATGTATCATTAGTAGAGAGTTGCAGGATGAGAGAAAGCAACATTTCAGGTGGCTATTTAATTAAATAGCTTTTCACGATGATTATGCCATTCACTTGGAAATCTGTCACTTATTAGTCATGCCCAGTTACCCAGTCAGTATGATGGGAACTATGTGCCTTTGGTCTCATGTCTTATTATACAAATCCACTCATTTTTCTGTTAAAATCTTTTGTGATTCACGGGGCTGTGAGTCTAAGGAAAGACTTTGTGGTCGTGGTTTGAATCCACATGTCTGCTGTGAATGAGCAGCAGCTCAATGTCTTGCATTCTAGTACAGTTTGCAGGTGAACTTGTGTGTGCGCGTAAATCACAATAGATATCTGACTCTATCTGGGGGGAAAACTTATAGGAGAGTTAGTGCTAAGGTCCTAAGTCTCTCTAATGTGCTAAAGCCCAAGTACTCCACAATAGAAATTGACTACTTACCAACTATTATCATTTTCCCCAAGATACTATGGACCTTGCTGGCCTCTGGAAATGTATTTTCCATAGTCTATTCTGGACTCCATGTGTCTGCTCTGGTATTTGCCATGGCTCTTGCTGTTGGCAGCTGTAGCAACATTCTGAATGTACGATGCTTTGAGTTTCAAGGGTTTGATTTGAATGTGTTCTTATTACTGATAAAGCAGTGATGTCAAACCCCTGTTCCTCCTTGTCAGATGCATATTGCGCAAAATGCAAACTTCATTTAGTTTCCACTTTCATGTTTGGAAGTTAACCCTCTGCCCCTTCCCCCAACCCTCCTACCCTCGTATCCCTCCACCACCCTCTGCCCCTTCCCCACCAACATCTCTCTGCTACCTTCCACTCTTTCCCCCAACCTTCCGCCCATATCCTCTGCCCCCCTCTGCCCCTTCCCCTAATCCTCCTACCCTTGTATCTCTCCACCACTCTCTTCCGCTGTATCCCCCTCGGCTCCAAGCCTCCCGACCCATATCCCTCTGCCATCTGCCCCTTCGCCCCAACCCTCCTGCCCTCATATCCCTCCACACCCTTTTCCCCTTCCCCACAACCTGTATCCTTTCGCCACCCTCTGCCCCTTCCAACCCTTACATGCCAGAGGCTGTGCCTAAGGCTGGCTGGCTTCCAGAGTCAAGGACTGGAGTGACCTAGCAGATCACTGATCCAGATAACACCAGAGGGGAATGTTACAGTGGAAAAGCCATTGTGGATTGATGCAATTAAAAATATAATTCATTCCTCTCTACACAGTGTTACAAACCTCTGTGATTATATAGAATGACCTGACACACCATCCGCTTAAAATTCCACCTTACAGAGCTTAGTCAGTTTTGGCATGTTTACTTCTGACTCGCTGAGAAACTCCCATACAATGCTGCTTTCTTTCCTCGTGCAACTGAGCATCAGAGACTAAAAATGTAGGCTCTGCATGAAACAGACAGAGATATTTAGCCTATTCTTTTTTTTCTTGCTATCCCAAATTTTATCAGTCTTCTATATTTTTCTCTTTGAAAAAAGAGCTACAGGAAGAAAATGGATCTTTAGAATCCTTCCATTCTAGCAATTAAGCTATTACTATGTTAAATTTCATCCAAAAAAACAGCAACATAAAATTAATTTTATTTTTAGGAAGGATAAATCTTACTATCTTAATGTCACATACAGTAATTGATTGAAATTGTGAATTGCCAATTTAAAATGGTGGTGTAGTAAAATAAGATTTAAAAATTATGTGTTGTTTTATGATTCTGGCAAGCAACAGTGCATGCAGTGTGAGAAGGGGGAAATAAATCAAGAGAACTCCTTACTTAGCAACTGAAGCAAATAGAACAGAGAAGAAGAATTAACTTTTAATCTTGAAGTGGGATTATGCCATGGTTTAAATATTTTCAAACATTTTCAGTAACTCTAATCTCAACTATAGTTTAAATTTGAATTTCATTGATGAAGTTAGTTTAATCTCTCTCTAAAGTCAATTGACTTTTTTCTAAGAAATGTCTACAGGTAAGGTTAAGTGACTTAAAAGCAGTTAAACCAGAGCCCAATTTCCTCCAGTGGAATGCAACTATGTGAAATTATTCAACTCTGCATTCTCCCATCACACATTAATATCTTTCAGTTTTTAAAAAATATTTTAGCATTGTGCAATTCTTTTCAACCAGAAGGATGCCAAAGCAGGTCATAAGCTCGTATAAGGAGTAGTTTGTTCACCCATACAAGTATAGGGACCTCTAGGACTGAATGTGGAAGAGCAACACTACCATCAGTACTGTAACCTCATAATCTGTAGCTTCCCTAATACATGCATTTCCACCTCCTCCTCAATTTGTACAAAATAGAGTCTATTTGATCATATTTACTCCCTTCCTCAGGTCCCTTCACTGGCCCCAGCCATCTGCTGTCAAATCAAATTTAAGCTTCTTGTTACCTTGTTCAAAGCTGGATATAACTCTTCCTTCCCTGCACCCTCCCTGGTCAAGCTTCCTGTTGGCCCCAGTTTGTTCCACTAATGTTCCCTGTCTTATCTGCCCATTTGTCAGTTTCTCACACAATTATCTCCGTGATTTTCCGTACAATCCTGAAACTCCATCCTTATACAGGGTATCATCTCTGACCTTGTCTACATGGTTCCTACCCTGTCTATATTAAGTCCTTCTGAAGACCCATTTCTGCCATAACCCCTACTTTAAAATGGATTGACTCATAATTGCCTGCTCTTGCTCCCCTTCCTCTAACCTTGATCTATTTGTCAGTCTATTTTTTGTTTTTGAATAGAGCAAAATCTCTTGTCCTCTTGTGGTTTGGGAAGTGTTTAGCATAATAAGCTGTACCGTAATTAAGGATTTTTGTAAAATATATTATGCACATTTTTTAGGGAAAGTTTGCCAAAGTGGCTTCTCTTAATATAATTAATTGGTGGGAGGGGGAGAGAGAAAGGAATGGTTCCTATCCCTGGACACTCTTAGTAGATGAACTTCTTGTCAGGTAACACTGACTTTGGGCAGTATTTTCAGATGTTGTTTTTCTGGGTGACAGCTGACTGAAATTTTGTTTCTTGTGTGTCAGTCAGATGTATACACTAGATTTTGAAAAGTCAGTAGTGGTTTTGGGGAGCAAAAGTAGGCACTTGTGCCCAGCTTGACATCTTAAGTGCTGAACGCCTGTCCTGTAACAATCAAGTTCCTGTAAGCACCACTTGGCCACCAGAAACGGTGTCAGCCTGAATCACTTATCACTTTTGTAAATATTAACTGACTGAATTTGTTGTTGTTAATCAGTTATCACCCAGGAATATTGAATGATTTATTTTTTAAATGAAACCAATTGTAACTAGCACTTATATCATTCACATCACTCCCTGTCCCATAAATCATTCTTGACTGGGTTAGTACTTTTAAACAGTACTCAGCAGCAATCACTGTGTGCAAGTTGACAAAATATCCAAACAGTACAGCAGTTGTTTCATACTGTTTTAAAGATTGATGCTCCTTTTTTTTTTTTAACGTTTTTACTCCTTTTGTCTTTCTCCAAACTGCACCTTTGTGTTTTTGTTCCCTCTCCTCCTTGCTGCCAATAACACCTGGAATAACCTCTAACTTGTCCCAGTACAATAACCTGCCGCACTCTTCTCCAAACCCTCATGAAAACTCACTTTAGTTTAGTTTAGCTTTCCACTGTTAGCCTTTGTTCCAGTGCTTCTGCTCCTCCTATCTTTCTCTACCCTTATCTTAATTTAAGAAAATCTTGTGATGAAGTAGTAGTTATTTGTAATATTTTTTATTCTTATGCATGTCTCAGTTTCTCTCTGTACCGTACATTGCTACCCAGTGGGTGCAAAGAGGATAAAACTGCTTTAGGGCAGAACAGGAGGCACCAGAACAGAACAACTGTCTGGGGTGGAATGAATGGGTCCTTAATGAACTGGTTGAAAGGGATGCAAATCAACAGAGCATCTGAGAAGACAATGGAAGCTTCAACCACTGAACAATCCACACGTAGCTACCTGCTGGAGCTTCTTGCTGTTGTTTGAACTCTGCAAGGCTCTGCCTGAAGATAAAGGATAGAGAGGAAGGGGTTAAGAGGAGGCTTTTGGGAGGGACTCAACAGCTTTCACCTGGGACTGAGAAAGGTGGAGAGAGCTGGAAATTGAATTCATAGAAGCTGGGCTAGCAAATGGCATTGGCATGGCCCGATGGACTAAGTCGCGGTTCTCGAACTTCCTTCCATGTGACCCCCTTCTGACAACAAAAATACAATCCTAGGAGAGGGGATCAAAGCCTGAGCCCACCCAAGCCTCACCACCCTGTGGGGAGGGGGAGGGGGAGGGCAGGGGATGCAGGGCTGAAGCCCCATGCAGAGAGGGCCTGTAACCTGAGCCCTCCCATCCAGAGTTGAAGCCCTTGGGCTTTGGCCCTGGGCCCTAGCAAATCTAAGCCAGTCCTAGTGACCCCATTAAAATGGGGTTGTGACCCATTTTTGGGTCTCGACCCACAGTTTGAGAACCACTGGACTAAGTCTTAATCTTTATTTCTCTATGCTAACTTAAGGTCTTCTGATGCTGTGTTCCAGTTAACTAATAAACCCTTGTCTATTTTGAAAAGGCTGCCAGGTGGCACTACATATACTTGAGTGAGCTGCATGGGTCCCTGAAGACTGTACAAGTTTCTGACCAGGAATCTATCTCACTTGGACTTGCTGGGCAGAGCTCAGAGTGCAGCAGGTGTACTAATGTCCACAGGCTCAGTTTCAGAGGCAGTGTGGCCTACCCTGAAGGAAAAGTAGTACCTGTAGGGGGTGGGGGACCTGCCATACAGAAGAGGTTCCTCCAAGAGACTGTTTAAGAGTTGGGACGTAGCACAGCTCCTGTGCATAGTAGATCTGAAATTACGAGCTTTATATACCATAACAGTACAAGTCATGCTATCTTTTATTTATCATAGCCCTGGTCCAACCTGTCCCTCACCCACTTTCTGTTGGCTATTTCTTCTGTTCAGCTAAATTTTGTAAATTAAAAGAGGGCATTTTGTGATAGTCCACAGGCTCAGGATACAGTTTTAAGCAGTACTTAATTTGTAAAGAAAGAGGTGCTTGGGCTCAGCCCTGGTGAGCCCCAGCACAAATTAAGCTCTGATGTACCCCCTGTTGCACATACTATATACACCCAACCCTGCCTATCCCCTATTCACCCTCATCCCAGACACCCTGCACGCACCCCGCAACCTACTCCCCATCACAAACACCCACACCAAACATAACCTCACACTCTGCACTGTTGGGCGGGGTGCTTTGGTTTCCAAATTGGGCAGAGGATGTGGGAGAGCAGTGCTACCCCACCAACCACCCCCATCTCCATTACTCTCTCAGTCCCTGGAGGAGGGTGTTAATTTTCCATCCTGCCCGATCCATCGCTCCTGTACAAGAGGGTTGTGGGTCCCACCACCTGAACCCAGATCACTCTGCTCTTAGCCTGAATCAGGGCATGTGCTTGGCTGGAATCACCTGGGAGGGAAAGCACCCCACCTCTTGTGCAAGGGAGTGCAGGATCAGGACCAGCTTTCACCTTCTCCCAGTGTGTGGGGGATGGGCAAGGTAGCCCTTCCTCCTGCCCTGCACTGTGCCCCAGCTGCACAGTCATCTCTCCGGTCCCAAACACTGTACCTCTCTCCTGACTGCCAGCACTGAGGAGTCTCTCTCTCTCGGGCCTCCTGGGGCAGCGGTCTCCTTCCAGGAGCCCCCCGGAAGGCAAAAGGGCACTAGTGGAAGCACTGCTGGGAGGTGTCATCCCTGTCCTCGAGGGACTTGTTGCCCAGGGTGCAGGAGCTCAGCTTGCACCAATTTAGCTGCAGGTACACCTGTTGGGCATTGGACAGACTCAGCATGCAGCTGGCCTTGTGCAGGGTTGTGGGTGAGGCAGCAGTACTGGAACTTGTGGATGAAGCAGCTGGAGCCCCAGCAGAGAAAGGGCACTCTATGGACAGCATGAGTTGCCTGGTCTGGGACCAGTAACTGAAATGGCAAGCCCAGAAATGCTGGGGCTCAGTCCCGGCAAGCAATAGAACAAATTAAGTGCTGCCCAGAGGTGCCAGGGCTATGGTCTGCCAAACCTAGAAATACTGGGGCTTAGCCCTGGCACAAATTAAGCACCGAGCGTAAGATGTTTTGGGGCATACACATGGCACTGTATAAATATTAAATATATCCTCACACAGGAGAAATAGTTCTGTTTTTATGTAATCTTTTGGGCAACAAAATGGGTCAGGTTCAATATATTTAAGGTCCTTCTTGACAAATAACTAAACAAGCTGGAGCTCCCATCCAGAAACCTAGGAAAATGAAACATTCTCAGACTGTTCTTAATAGGCAGAACTGCCTCCCCTGGAAGTGCTCTCAGACTGCGTACAAAATATTACCTCACCTTGTGTCTCTAATGTCCTGCGACCAAACATATTGAACTGCTACAACACTGCAAAATAGAAGCAAGGAAATTCTTATTAGAGGAATGGAAGCATGGGTCATAAACTAAGGAAAACACAACAGAATGTATATGCAAATACGGTCATAAACTAAGGAAAACACAACAGAATGTATATGCAAATAAAGAACAAAATACTTCTCCCCTCCCAGTAACTTTGGCAGTAGACCATCTAATTCCCTTCCTACCTACCAGGACAGTGTCCCACTGGTAATGATCCTTTGATCACACCATCTCACTCGTCCACCAAACTCACTCAGGGTTAGCATCAGCAAGTAGCAGTAGTCAAAGTGTTCCTATGCTGAGCTAAGCTGAGCTGTCTCTAGTCCCAAGGGAGCTACTTGCATGGCCCTGCCTGGAAAGGAATACATCCAAGTATCTAAAGCAGGGGTTGGCAACCTTTCAGGAGTGGTGTGCCAAGTCTTCATTTATTCACTCTAATATAAGGTTTCATGTGCCAGTAATACATTTTAATGTTTTTAGAAGGTCTCTATAAGTCTATAATAGATAACGAGACTGTTGTATGTAAAGTAAATAAGGTTTATAAAATGTTTAAGAAGCTTCATTTAAAATTAAATTAAAATGCAGAGCCCCCCGGACCAGTGGCCAGGACCAGGGCAGTGTGAATGCCACTGAAAATCAGCTCATGTGCCACCTGCGGCACACGTGCCATAGGTTGCCTACCCCGATCTAAAGGCACAACAGAGCTCAAATAGGTATCTTTTCATATACAAAAAAATGAAAGCTGATGCATATATGCTTATTCTACTTCCTCCACTGCATGTCACTTGTTAAGTACTTTAGTCTAGATTATATAGTGTGCACTTACATATCACTTTATATGTTCAACATTAACTAATTAATTCTCACAACACTCCAGAGCAAGAGGGTCAGTATTGTGATTTCCATTGAGCAGATGGGAAAACTAAGACAAAAGTGACTAGTTCAGGGTCATGTAGTGAATGAGTGACAGACGCAGGATTAGAACTCAAGACCTTTCAAGCCCAAGCATGTGCTCATTCATCCATATACGCTACCATAGACTTATTACTCTGATTACTTCTGTGTCGTTATTTCCCCTGAACAATCGACTTTTAGAGAGATGCTGACACGCAAAACCTGAGAGCCCTAACATTTCAGTATGTTTATCATTTTAACTTAGATATGTGGCTTCTGTAACTTAACTATACTAACTTGGAGGACTCTCTCCCTGCTTTATAATGTGTATCTTTTCCTAGGGAGGAGTTTGTGTTTAGAGGGAGGGTGTCCTTGAAGAGAGTGTACCATTTTCATAACTTTTTTGAAAAAACTTGGAAAGTGAAGCGTGAGTTGTTTTTGTAATGTTACAGGTACTCATTGACCATTGCCTGAAGATTGGTCCAGAAGTAGAATTAACACCATCTCAGAACTTACTTTTGCAAATAACAAATATTACCTTTTTTCCACTGTAATAATTAGTTAACTTAAAATTTTCAAAACTACTGGTATTTTAAAGATAATATAACGAGACAATTTATTTTTCAGGTATCTGCTCCATTTAACTTGCAACAACCAAGATTAAACTTCTCAAATCAGGACATTTTAATTTAATAATGGAGATATCTTATCTCCTAGAACTGGAAGGAACCCTGAAAGGTCATTGAGTCCAGCCCCCTGCCTTCACTAGCAGGAACAAGTACTGATTCTGCCCCAGATCCCTAAGTGGCCTCCTCAAGGATTGAGTTCATAACCCTGGGTTTAGCAAGCCAATGCTCAAACCACTGAGCTATCCTTCCCCCACTTTATTCTTTTCAAGTATAAAGAATGACGATAGAAAGGTACAAGTAAAACAGAAATAAATATCCTTCTAAAGATTAAAACTTAATTTACCAAGGTACAGGCTTTGTTCAAGCTGATTTCTCTCTCCAGTGGTTGTTCTTCCTAGACATGGCTGACTTTTCCCTAGTCAGGATTTTTCACATTAGTACAAGGTGCTGGCTTTCTTTGTTGTCTTAGGTGAAAGATCTTTGCCTATGTAGGTTCCTCACTTATATTCAGTTCCAGAGACTTCAGCCCCTCCATCCTGGGTTGAAGAACTCATCTTTCTCAATTTCCAAGAGCTCTGGCTTCATGTGTCTTTCTAGTGATGGATGCCAAAGATGGCGTCTGTTCTTGCTTGTATCTCATGAAGTTCAATCACCTTGTTTCAAGAGGTAGGATTTCTTTATCTTGTTGTTCTGTTCCTGCGTGCTTCCCATCCCTCTGTGTGATTTCTATGTAAATGGGGCTTCCATACAAAGTATATTTTGTACAAAGATTATTACAGTCCTCAGGGGGAGTCCCCGGGGACCGGGCGGACTTGCCTGGACCCGTTCGGAGCCTCTGCTTGGTGACTTAAGCAGTTCCTTTTTAGATGGTTAGTAAAGCCAAGCTGGATAATCATTTGTTGCCCTGTGTGCGTGATTGTCTTAATGTGCTCTAAGACTGAAAAAGATCTTTCCTCCATGGCCATAGAGTAGGGGATAGTCAGAATTAAGGCAACCAACTCGTTGACCTCAGAAAAGGCACTTGTTAATACAGCATATGTATAGTTTTATGCAAGTGAAATGCACCTTCCCTTTGCAAATGTTCTCAGTTGTACACAGCACGCCAGTTCAGAGAGCAACAAATGTCAAAATTATTCAGCTAAGATGCTTCCAGATATTCAAGAGCATCAATCAAAAATGTGTCTGGAACTTCTTGAATCTTTTTGGATTCAGCATCTGGACAAATTCAAGTTCATACCTTCAAAGCGTATTAATAGCTGTTTGCTGACATTGTCGATAACTTCAAAGAGAAGTCACTTATGTTGATTGGCTTTCTCTTGATTTTTTCCCCCCAAGATTCCTGTAACCTAGTTCAGAACACCTCTTTCCAAAACTCATCAAAAATAGGTTGTTTTCAGCAAATTTGCTCTATTGCGTCTCAAATCTGCTGAATTCAAAACCTAGTATTATACATCTTTGAAGAATGTCAAACACTTCTGTTACTTCAGATGTGTTGCTACAGAGGCAAAGGAGAAATAGAAACTGAAAATCATCAAGTATTATCAGAGGACACTGGGCTGAGGAAAAAGCCTGAGTGTCCCAGTCTGCTGGATTTTGCACCACACTGGATTTTGCACACTTTGAAGAGTGCAATCAGAACTTCTCCGCTCTGCTTCACAGCTTGTACAAGCCTTGAATGAAAATTCCCCCTTGTGGCACAAAGAGAAGGCAGTCTGTTAACTATGTTCTGAAGAAGTTCAGCCCACTTTAGAGATAGTGAGAAAAATGCAGATATTCCTTTTAAAATTTAAGAAAATCTCTTGATAGTTTGTTGCAACCAAGGACAAGATTTAAAATGTAAGCATAGCAATGAACAAAAAGTGCACAGGGAACCTTTAATGAGCATGTTTCCAAAACCCACTTACATCATCTGTCATTACTGCTGTACCATCATATGTCTCAGCTGCCAACTTGTCACTTAAAGTTCAGGAACACTGTTTCAACATGCTGGCAAAGGATGATGTTATTAGATTGTTACTAACCTCAGGAAAACCAACAAAGTGTTCAGCAGCATTACCATTCTTGATCATATAATGCAGTACAATTGAAAGCTGAGACTTTTGGCAATAGCTGAGGTTTTGTCAAATAAAATAGCAACAAAGGGTGTTTCCTCAGCTTCTTTGGCAATGCAATTAAGTTGAGCATTACTTTCTGCTTCAATGAGGTCATTCTGAGTTCTGCTAGATGTTCCAGAACAAAGAGTAGAGGTTTCCAAATGCTGCTTGAGTAAAGGATCGAACTCTGACTAATCTAAGGTTTCTATATAATTTCCCTGATTCAGAACATCATCTGATTTGTTATGCCTATGAAATACCAGCTCTTGTTCTCAGAGATGAGAGAGAACCACAATTTAGTCTTTGCAAAATAACCAGATTCTAGCAAACTTTTTTCATTGTGTTTTCACAGCAGTTCTCCATTGCTCACTTAACTGAAGATAAATAGGATCTTTCCCAAAACTTTGTAACTTCATACAGGCTGTTAGATGTTGTTGGCCAGTTTTCTGACATTGTGTCCTGCCTTATTCCACATATTCTTTTCATTGACAAAAAGGAGACAGGGCCAGCAATACAGCTTACTTGTTTCCAAACACCCATAGATCCATTCACATTTGTATACCTCATTTCAGCTCTTCTCCTGCTTCTCTGTAAGTACTCACTAATTACAGTTTTGGTTTTGGCCTTCAATTTCTTATTTCTGTTTTTTGTTGCCTAATCTGTTGCACTAAATAAATTAGTGAACAAATTTTGCACGAAATTTTCCATCCTTGTGAAGAAGTTGCACCACTAGCTCTGTTCTATCAGACAATTCAAATCTACACTTGCACGTCTTAGCTTCTTTTTCCAACACACAGCCAGTCAGGAAGTCAACTGCCTGCAGAGTCTCGTTGCTTAGGCAACCTGATGCAACTTGGAGCATTGCACACTTTTCCAGCAAAACAAGAAGATAGCCAATGTGAACAGGTTGATTACATGTAGGACTTTTATATTTTTGTAGGATACAACATTTTTTGTGAATTCTTGGCATGCAATACGTGGGTTGCATACATAACTGGCACAACACTGCTGGGCTTTATAAGATTACTCCCTGACGAAAACCCTAATAAGTAGAAGGGTTGCTGAAAGCTTTAATTTTCACTCTGGTCACCAAAAATTTAGTGGTTTTTTCAACCCCTGAAGTCAGATATGTAGTAAAATGAAGAAATCTGAAGACCCTCCAAAACAGAGTTAAGTAAAGTAGCCGGGATCATCAGATTTTCACAGGCAAATGCCCTGAGAGGAAGCTTAGAGGAGTAAAAGACCACAGTAGTAACCTCGAGATAAAAGTGTTGAACAAGGTGTGTGCCCTGGAAGAGACAGGTTCAGACAACTTGTTGCTTTATACTCAATGAAGTTGATTTCATTTTTTTTGTTCATTTTTTTTTCTTCCTTTCAGGTTCATAGTTGTACAGTGTCTGAAATCCAAATACTGCAGTGGAATAATTTTGTTATAAAAATGACTATTTTCTTTGGACTACTTTTTTTCTTTCCAGTTTAAATCAAAACTCTGTGAGTAGAAAGAATGGGGTTTAGATTTTCTATATTGCTGTATTGTTTCTTTGGTGGTTTGGAGTAGCTTTAACCGGAGCCTTCAGCTTCATTCCTCATTACTGACCTCAAGATTGATTTCCCAAAACAAATGAAAACACTATACACATGCAGAAATGCCTATAAAAAAGTTTTTAACTTGGCACAATTTGAATACTGCTATAATTGTTTGCTAATAGAGTGGTCTAAATAGTTTTATTTTAGTATTGTAACATGAAAAAGTAGATCATACGTTCTTTGTGTTTTAACTTGTTTGTTTAAAGGTGAAACACATTTTGTTTTATTGTACCTCATTTTAGTTGCAGCATAATGTTCCTGGCTTCCAATACATTTATCTCAGTATGTAGCTTCTTTCTAGCTTAGGGAGTAAATTAGGACAAAGAGGGCTAGGCAGTACTAGGCTAGACAGTGAGGACAAAGATTTGCTGGTCATCTTCTACTATATTTAGTTGTTGTATTTGATTGCGGTTTAGTATTTTTAATTGAACTTATTGCGCAAAATGTGTTTGTTTTTGAGATTATAGCACTGTTAATATTTTATTTCAAATGAATTTTTTCTAGAGTAGAAAGATGGTCACTAGGAGTTTTGTCTTATACTTGCTGCAATGAAAAGTGATACCACAGTAGACGATACCCAGGCCTAGACTACTATGCTATCTGTCTGCTGAAGCATTTTTGCAACTTTTTGTATATGTAGTAACTCCAAGGCTGCTGTCAGCTGAATTTGCATAAGCAATTTAAACATGGAAATTCTTGTGCATAAAAAATTAAAGGATAGGTTGAGATACCATTTGAAAAATTGGCCTTTTAAATAGTTTTACTGATAATTACTATGCTGTAAATTTAATTGTATGCCATAGCTGGCGTTTAAAGTGCTGCCTTACACAGTCCAGATGAATATATTTAGCTGCAGTTTTAAGTATAGATGTAAAATTTAAAGACCAAATTGGGATAAGAGGATAATGTTTGGCTTGATTTATTTTCCAGTTTGTGAGCTAATTACATTTGTTTTATACCAGGAAATAGTGATAAGTATGGTGTCATTTCTTGCAATAATTTCATAGTTGAAGGACATAATGGTTAAAGCAAATACCATTACATTGATTCTCTTCAGGCTTGGTACGTTGTATGTATGTGTATCGCTCATTTAACTTGCAGATTAAAAGATTAGACAATTTTTTTCCTTTTAACTGTTTTTTTTTTTTTTTTTAATTTGTAAGAGCTCATAAACGGCACATTGGAACTGTGTATCAAATTGCACACGGCATACAGAATTAAAGTAATCCCTTTTCAGACATAATGAATCATGTCACCATAATGATCAATACAAAACGTGCAGGGAGGTGCTCTGATCTGGTATTTCAGGAAAGAAATAGAAAAGGAAGGGTCCCTGCTTGAAAGATGCAGAGATAAGCAGGTGCAATCTGCTCATAGAGGTGCATGTTTCTGTGGTTGGTCCATAGCTGTGCTTGCGTGGCCTCTCCTTCACCCCACAGGCTTAGGAGATCCAGTACCTCCTGTCTACTCCAGGCAGGAGCCCATCTAGCTTGACTTTACAACCTCACCTGAGACCTTAGTTCGTCCTGTGCCATTGACACATCGGGCCAGTTCCTCCACTGATTAAGATCGCTTGCTAGTTGTGGTGCTTCTTCCCAAGTGTTTCCAGCACATTCAGTATCTTCTGTTGTTGTCTTCTGCCAGTTTCTTCCTTGGCTTTTCTTGTTTTCATTTTCCTCCTTGGGGTACCCAAGTGAATATTTGCTTAGCATGCCTCCCATCTTCTATACAGTGTACATGCCCCAATCTCTTAGCCTTCTTGCTTCAACGATATTTTCTAACATATCCTTCTCTGTCAGCTCCCTTACTTTCACATTTGTTATTTTGTCTTTCCATGAAATGTGTAATATCTTCTTCAGCCATATGTAATGAGCAGCCTCCAGTCTCTATTTGTTAGCCCCTATTCTAGGCCAAGTCTCTGCTCTGTACAGTAGCATACTCAGCATAATTGGATGGTATAATCTGACCTTTAATTTGGTGTGGAGATTTCCCAAAAGTGGGGGGCCAGGGTCCCCTGAAGCCCTGCCCCCTAAGACTCCTTTCCCTCCCCCAAGGACTCACCCTTGTCCTTCCTCTTCCCCCAAGGCCCTGCCCCCAGCCAAGCCAGAGGCTGGAGTGGGGCCAGGCAGCCTAAAAGCAGCCCCCTGCTTGTGTCCCAACCACCCAAGCCCCCTGGTCAGGGCAGGTGGAGGAACCCAGACTCACCACGGCTGTGCATGCAGCTCTCCTTGACCTGGCTCCGGCTGGGGTCTTGGAGCCACGGCCCGGCCATTTAAGAACCACAAAAGCAGCTATGGGGAACTGTGATGGATCCTCCACCTGTCCGCAATGCAAAGGGCTGCCGAGAGCAGCACCCGGCCTGTGTCCTTGCCCCCCAGGCTCGCTGCCCAGGGTAGGTGGAGGGTCTGTGGCTCCCCACAGCTGTCGACAGAGCTCTTACTATGGCTGGGTTGCTGCTCCAAACCCCCTCCTCTGGCCGGCCAGAACACAGGGAGCTGTGGTGAGCCAGCACAGAGTCGTGGACCCTCCTCCTGCCCTGGGCTGGGCAGGTGTAATGACCCATCCACTTCCAGTCTTTCTTCAGGCTTAATTTAATGGTGTCCATTTTGCAAATTAATTCCAATTCAGCAGTCGCTCATTGGAGTCTGTTTTGAAGGCTTTTTGTTTGTTTGGTTTGGTTTTTTGTAATATTGCGACTTTTAGGAACCTATCCTTGCAACAAAGCTCATTGCCAACTTTGTCCACATATCTATTCAGGGGTCACTGTCATAGGACCTAATCACATCAGCCACACTATCAGACGCTCGTTCACCTGCACATCTACCAATGTGATATATGCCATTATGTGCCAGCAATGTCCCTCTGCCATGTACATTGGCCAAACCAGACAGCCTCTACGTAGAAGAATAAATGGACACAGATCAGACGTCAAGAATTATAACATTCAAAAACCAGTTAGAGAACACTTCAATCTCCCTGACGAAGTGGGTATTCACCCACGAAAGCTCATGCTCCAAAATGTCTGTTAGTCTATAAGGTGCCACAGGATTCTTTGCTGCGTTTACAGATCCAGACTAACACGGCTACCCCTCTGATACTCAGTCTCCCTGGTCACTCGATTGCAGACCTAAAAGTTGCAATATTACAACAAAAAAAACTTCAAAAACAGACTCCAAGGAGAGACTGCTGAATTGGAATTAATTTGCAAAATGGACACCATTTAAATTAGGCTTGAATATAGACTGGGAGTGGATGGGTCATTACACAAAGTAAAACTGTTTCCCCATGTTTATTCCCCCCCGCCCCAGTTCCTCACGCCTTCTTGTCAGCTGCTGCAAATGGACCATTTTGATTACCACTACAAAAAGTTTTTTTTCTCTCCTGCTGGTAATAGCTCACCTTAACTGATCACTCTCGTTAGAGTGTGTATGGTAACACCCATTGTTTCTTGTTCTCTGTGTGTGTGTGTATATATATATATCTTTCTACTGTATTTTCCACTGCATGCATCCGATGAAGTAGGCTGTTGCCCACAAAAGCTTATGCTCAAATAAATTTGTTAGTCTCTAAGGTGCCACAAGTACTCCTGTTCTTTTTTCAGATATACCTGTCGTGCCCGTATCTCATCTTCACGTCTTTTGTTTTCTCTGTTCTTCCTGTGGGTACGTCTACACTACGGGATTATTCCGATTTTACATAAACCGGTTTTGTAAAAGAGATTGTATAAAGTTGAGTGCACGCAGCCACACTAGGCACATTAATTCAGCGGTGTGCGTCCATGGTCCGAGGCTAGCGTCGATTTCTGGAGTGTTGCACGGTAGGTAGCTATCCCATAGTTCCCGCAGTCTCCCCTGCCCCTTGGAACTCTGGGCTGAGATCCCAGTGCCTGATGGGGCAAAAATCATTGTTCGCGGGTGGTTCTGGGTACAGCCTCACTCCTCCCTCCGTGAAAGCAGCAGACAACCCGTTTCGCGCCTTTTTTTTCCTGGGTGAACTGTGCAGACGCCATAGCACGGCAAGCGTGGACCCTGCTCAGATCAATACCGCAATCGTGGATGTTGTAAACACCTCGCGCATTCTCGTGCAGTCTATGCTGAACTGAGACCTGCAAAGCCAGGCGAGGAAGAGGAGGCGGCTATGGCAGCACGGCGACGAGAGTGATGAGGACATGGACACAGAATTCTCTCAAAGCGCAGGCCTCTGCGCTTTGGAGATCCTGCTGGTAATGGGGCAGGTTCTAGCCATTGAATGCCGATTTTGGGCCCCGGAAACAAGCACAGAGTGGAGAAGCGAGTGGCAATAGCCTTCTGGAGCTTGCAACGCCAGACAGCTACGGTCAGTGCGAATCAATTTGGAGTGGAAAATCTACTGTGGGACTGCTGTGATGCAAGTAGCCAGAGCAATCATTAAGCTTCTGCTACGAAAGGTTGGTACTCTGGGAAAGTACAGGTCATAGTGGATGGCTTTGCGCAATGGGATCCCCAACCGTGGAGGGGACGTTGGATGGCCCATACCTATCTTGGCACCGAAGCACCAGGGCACCAGTACATAAACCGCTGCAGCACTGGTGGATCACAAGGGACGTTTCACACATCCACATGGGATGGCCAGGAAGGTTCATGACGCTCGCATCTCAGGACACTGCTCTGTTTAAACGGGCTCAGCAAGGGAATTACTTCCCAGACCAGAAAATACAGTTGGGGATGTTGAAATGCCTATAGTTATCCTGGGTGACCCAGCCTACCCCTTGATGCTATGGCTCATGAAGCCATACACAGGCAGCCTGAACAGTAGTCAGGAGCTATTCAACTACAGGCTGAGCAAGTGCAGAATGGTGGTAGAATGTGCCTTTGGCCGTTTAAAGGCACACTGGCGCACATTACTTACTCGCTCACACCTCAGCCAAACCAATGTCCCCTTTGTTATTGCTGCTTGCTGTGTGCTCCACAATCTCTGTGAGAGTAAGGGAGAGACCTTTATGGCAGGGTGGGAGGCTGAAGCAAATCAGCTGGCCGCTGATTACATGCAGCCAGACACCACTGTGACCCCCAAATCCTTTTTTTGGTCACTGCTTGCCAAGATAGAGTCCTTCATCCTGTAAGTGTGGCCTACATTCTTTGTTCTTAGATGCATATATTTACATTTAATCATATTAAAACACCAGTTGTTTGCTTGCACCCAGCTTACCAAGCCATCTGGATTGCTCTATATCATTGACCTGTCTGCTTCATTTTTACTACTTCCATAATTTGTGTCCTTTACCATATTTATCAGTGATTTTTTTTTTCATGGGGCAGACTTTATCAATAGTGATTTTATGGATTTTTTTTCCATGCAATATCTCTCATAGGAATAACATGCATCTTAAGGGGCTGAAAGACTTCATTTTTATTTTTTAATGTTTTCATCTTGAAAATATATGTCCTAGATAGGTAGATTGGCAATTATATCACCTACTGAAGAGAGAAGAAAAATTAGATTCTTCATATTCATTCTGATGCCAAAAAAGTATCTGTTTAAGAAACAGACTTTATATGCTCTTTCTATTGATAGTGTTTGATCTCTGACCTCTGCTTCACCTCGTTGGCCAATTAGTTAAGGAGCCTTCTCCACTTCTTAAGATCTCCTTCAATTCTGTTTTGCTTACATGGAAAATAGAAAGGCCTTCTAGTTCTTTATCATTTAAAAGAAACAACATGTGGGCCCAAACTAATTATCCCCTTCATTTTCAACAAAGAACGGCTTCTGGGCAAAAATGTGCTTACTGAAGATATTACATGAATTAATCACTTCAGAATTTAATGCCTTTATTAAAATAATTTAAAAAACCCTAGAATTTGGTGTTAAACTTTTTTGGAAGTTATCAGTTTTGTAAAAAATGATTTATCAGAATACGATTCCATCAGTGACAGAAGGATAAACTGTATACATTTCAGCATAATAAAAAAGGGGCAGGGAGAGAGAGAGAGACTCTTGTGAACATAAATCTACGTAACAATTTTGTTTAAAAATAAACAAGCAAAAATCCCGTGATTATTTTTGATTGCTTAATTAGTTTGCCTTTATCCACTGCATAAACTGAACTCTACATCATAGGAAAGCCGAGTATTGAGACCAACTAAATTTTGTTTTCTCGGAAACTGTTTATCAAGTCTATAATCATGGAAAAGATCTTAATATATTTTTTTATATGTCCATTAGCTCTTACACCTGCTGCAGTCTGGCATTGGAATTTGTGAATACTGTTAAGCTACTCTTTAGATCACATTCCAGATTTTCATAAATGTTGTTGACAGGTTGGAGCAATCTCTGGTACAGTAAATGTGCCTGTGATGAGATGAACAGACTTCAACTAGGAATTTGCAGGGATGGGGTTAACTCTTTGTCCCACATAAGCAGAGGCACTGCATGTTTGCAAATGAAATTGAGCCTTCTGGGTGCCTGTACTCTTATTAAAAGGGGTTAGTGGCATAGCAGGATCTCCATGGAGGAATCTAAGTCCCTCTTCCTTCAATGCAGACTATACACTACTAGAGCATGAAGGGAGTTTATTTTTCGAGGGGGAGGAATGGGGAAGGTGCTCATGAAGTCTAGAGGCTCAAACTGTATGTCTTGCTCTTTGAGGATTATTATAGCTGAAGAAACCGTATTTTATTTATGTTTGACGTTTGGTCGCTGGCTGAGAAAAGCTTTTTACTTAGGAGGTTTGAACTAATGGGCCAGAAAGGGGAAAGACATTTTATTATATTTATAAAACAGACCAACTCCACCTCCACTACTTGAATTGTATCCCTGTCTTAGAGTGTTTCCTTTTGTCTAACATCCTCTGTTCTGGCTGGCCTGTCAGAGTCCTTTATTTCCTAGATGGAAATGAATAAGTGAGCTGTCTGATTTAGTAATTCTGTTAGTCAGCAGTTTATCGCTTCCAAGGTTTTTATTACTGTAATGACAAAAGGAGAACAAGCTTATTGCTATTGGTATAATTTTGTGTATCCATTTTCATTTCTCTCATGCTACTGATATATTTCCTTTAAGTAAGAGGCTGGGAAATGTTTCCTGACAAGAACATTATAAGAGGAAACTGTCTTTGAGGAGGTTCAGTCTCCCTGTCATCCCTTCCTAGTGCTATGTTGTGTGGTTCTGACCCCCCAAGAATATAGAAAACCAAATAATCATAATGGCTTACATGACTGCTATTGCATTGATGAAGGGGTTAGCATTTTCCCCCCATTTTTCTGTGCATGGTGTTAAAAAGAGCAAATAAGGAAATTGTAAGGAGTCGATTTATTTGAAAATTTGGAGGAAAAATACTTCAGGGTAGTTTCTCCTTTTTAAAGACAGTACTTTGAAATAATTAGAAAAGATATTCTCTGAAGTCCTTTAGCTAATATTTTCCTAGAGCAACAAAGAAAGCTAAACCTAAAAAGAGATTCTGGTTTTCCTGTCCCAAGAGTAGTAGTTCCTGAATCAACAGTTACACAAAAATGAATATAACTCTTCATATATCCTTGAACATCAGCATTTTGAAATTTTTACCTAGTTAGTATCTAAAGGAATGTTGTCCTTCATAGTTCTCAGATGCTCAAATTTTTGAGGTCAGTAACTCTAAAACTAAAGCTCTCTATCAATTAAAAGACATAAATGCTTACTGAGCCCAAATGAATAACTCTGATCTGAAGTTATTCCAGGGTTTTGGATATGATCCTCCAAAAAAATAAGCTGACTTTTGCAAAAGTAAAATCCACTTATGTTTCAAATTCTCATTTTTAAACTGCCCTGCCTGATTAACCTGAACCTTCTCTCTAATATTCTCCTTTGGCAAGACAAGAAAAATTTAAATAGAGGCATGTTTCCTGAGGAAGTTGGGTGGAATACAGTTGTTAAAATCTTTCCGTGGAAAGCTTGTTACAGAGTGGTGGAGACACTGCCACTTCACCATAATGTTAGTAAATTAAACATGTTTAAAATGATGTGTATATATATAATAGAAAAAGTAAGGAAAGCAAATTTTTTTCCCTCAAGCACATCAGCTTTTCATTCCAATCTTGTGACTAATAATTGCTCTGGAACTGTTTATATGTGTTTTGTTCTACACATTCATTGTGCCCTATGGAGCATTGTTTATACTGTTTCAAATCTGCAAAAGCACGCTTACAATGAAAATTTTGAGTTCTACAAAATATTTATAAATTCCCTTTGATCCCAAAATGAGTGTCTGTGAAAAATGTGTGGAACACAGCAGCTGCTTAACAGTGTACGGCAACAGAACACAATTACTTAAGAGAGGGAGTAGAAAAGTACTGTATCCAATTAAAATTGCAGGGGGAATTTAGTCTAGCAGAAGGTAATTACCCAAATTGGAATTTAGGACCTGATCCTATTACCACTAAAGTTAATGGCAAAACTCCAGAGGCCCTGAGACAGGTCATCAGATATTGATATCCCCACTTTTCGATAGTACTAGATGATCTTTGGCCACAGGTTGGTAGGATCTCAGTTTTATGTGACAACTGAATTATAGTGGGACAAATTCTGTTGTATTTACTCCTATCTTCATTGGACACACTCTCTGGAATTACACTGTAGCAGAGAGCAGGACTTTATATCTGCAAGCAGCACAGTGTACCTTTACACCACACTGGGGTACGGACACTATCAGAGGAATATTAGCAGCATCCTAGATTTTTCTTGTAAGTTTCATATTTAAGCACTGACCTTAACTCATATTTTAGTTGAGAGCTGATGAGATCACAGCCTAAAGCGTTGGAACTGCAGGAAAATAGATTTCCTGTTTTTCAAAAGTAGACTTCTCTGTTAGGGAATGTACTATTTTATCTTTTAACAGTACGCTTTTTCTGTGAGTTTAGAATTAAATACATTCTGAAATGATCAAAAACTTGATTAGTATTGAGCAGCATTTTAAAAACTGGAATGGTGGGAAAACAATTCAATCACTTATTTGTGGAAAGGTGACTCTACCTCTTAAGTATCTTGTGTTATTAGCTATTTTAAGCTTAATATTGCTGAGATAAAATGTATGATGTGAATGGTAATAAAAGTGAAGGCTTAATACATGTACTCCTCTATGGTAAGGAATGACGGCTATGCTGTCTGATGTTATAAACACATCATAGAATCATTTAGTTTCCATGGAGATGGGCTTTGGAGGTGAGAGGGAAACCTGCCAACATTGAAATAATGGCTTTAAGAGCTCTCGGCAATATTTGCTGAAAATGTTAGTGACTGATCTTTGATATGCTGTTGGAATATTAAAAGTCAGAGTTAGGGGTTTAAAAATAAGCAATCCAACCATGTTAATTAAACAAAGGAGTTGTTTTTTTGTCATAGTCTACTGTTGTATCCAGTTCTCCCCCAAAGCAAGTGGTTTAATTTATTTTGACAATAGTACTATTTTGAGGTGATTTCTTTTCTCGTCCTCCACCCTATATACCCAATATTTCTAGCCTTGATTACAGAGCCAACAAACTATACATCAATGTCTAGAGAGAGAAATTAGCTTGTAACTGTTGTCTGTAGTCACTGTGAAACAACATTCATTCCAGTTTAGTTTGGGACACAGAGTTATTCCAAGAATCAGAACTGTGCCAGATCAGTATTTTTCCTCTCCTTGTGGAAACTCCTGCCACTAAAATTTATCCCTAGAGAAGACAGTATGAAGTTCAAAAACTTACTGCATTATGAGACTCCTACTTATTTGTTGAAACACAAAGATCTACCCACCCAGCCGGAATTTTAGTATCTTACTCATTGGGCCACTTTAGTGAGCATGTGTGACTCAAAAATGCTTCCCTGCCAAGATTATCCTGATCTTGGTATGTACATTGTGGTTCATCAAATAATCTCATGTGAGGTCTTAAATGAAAGCCAGGGTCACACAGATGAAATGAATGTAGAGATGCTATGTAAGGAGTTATGTATATATACTGAAAATGTGTTTTAAAGTCAGTTTCAAGGCAGAGTTGGCAAACAGGATTTCTATCAGACACATGGTGTTTATTCACCTATCCTTCTGTCAGCATGTAAATTAAGCGTTGTAAGCTAACACAGTGGATGTGAAATCAACAGGGCTGCCACACACAGGAAAACAAACAACGGAGGTTATCTTGACTGAGTACAGCCAATGAACTTTGGGGATATAAGTAGAAGGCAAAAACACCCCTTTATCCTGCACTTAGAAAGTAAATGAACAGCACATTTACATTCTTGAAAACGGGTTCTCTGCCTACCTGGCAAAAGATTATGGGTGATATAAGATTTCTTTAGACAGGAGGTTAGCCTGTTAAGTTTAGTCTCTGGAAAGCATGTTAGGATTTTGTTTTATATGTAACCTTTTTCTTTCCATTATCCTTACTCATCTCTTGAATCTTTGAAAATAAACGTATTTTGTTTTCACTATAAATATATCTCAATCCTGTGGTGTTAAGTGAGGTGCTGATCCTGAGTTGAATCATACAAGCTGGTGTGTACACTCTTCCCTTGGGAACAGCAGACATTTCTGTGAGTGTTCAGTGGATAGGGGGCTGGATGTTGCAGGGGAACTCTTTTTAAAGGGACTTGGGGGCTGGGACACGCACATTATTAACTTGCAAGGCAAAGTAAGAGCTGGCATACCCCAGAGAAGCATTTTAGCTAACAGATTGGTTGTGTCATGGAACTGACACCCAGTTAAACACAAGCAAGTATCTCTCAGGCTAGAGGCAGTGGGGTAACAAGGTGACTCTCAGTTCTGGACACCCCAAGAACAGTACAGCATAGTAGCACACTTTATTATTAAGGATAATTTTGCTTATTACATTTAAACAGCCCTGTTTATGCTTACTGTTTAAAAATGACTCAAAGTTTTTAGCTTTAAAAAAAATGTAAACAGAATTCAGATTCACATGTTTTTAAACTGTCTTAATTTTAGAAATAAATGATCCTTCTTGTGGTTTGTCTCTTGGACACATTGTTTTGTCAGCAGCAACTCGTGTAACTTTGTTTTCTTTTAAATAATATCACAAATCTCATGGATGTGTTCATCCCTGACAAATCCAGATGTGAGTCTTTTCCCTTTCCACACTACTGGAAAGCAACACTGTAATAATTTTTACTAAAACAATGTAGCGAGGGAAAGAAGGAGAAAAAACTATTGGTATCTGCTTGGCATGCTGATAGCCATGATGTTAGGAGGGGAAAAGCTGAAGTCCTTCACTCAAGTTTTTAGACGGGCAGGGTGGGGTCAGAGCTACTATTTTTTTTAATTTAAAAAAATCATAATAAAGGGCTTTTGACAAAAAAATAAGTAAAGTGGAAGGGAATCTTCTTGGACTGTAAGTTTTATAAACTGAAAAATGAAAAAAAAACTTGAAAAGCCTTTGCAGGTCATCTTTGTGCTGTCAATATAAATAACAAATATTAGCCATTAAAATGTTTTCTTCTTTTAATACACAAGTGTAACTTGTTAACCCAAGTTTTTAAGATTAAACAGAAATCACTTTGAATTTTCAGAAGTTATCGTAAAGCACTGTAATAATTGCTAACAACAATTATGAAGCTTCGAAAACAACATGCCAAATTGCCACACAATTCTCCTAAATTCTGTTTTTTTCCCCCAGATTAAGCTATTTGAAAACAAGTTTAATGGGCAGGATTTTTAAATGACCTGTAGCTTTTACAGCTGAACAGAAGGTGAAGTAGTATCTTCAAATGGAGCCTGAACAAGCTATACTTTATGGGACTTGTTAATGTGTATATTAACATTTCTCTGAATCATATCACAGATCACAGGAACAGTGAGTAGTCTCTCCCACTACTCATTGCTCATGGGTTTTTAAATTCAACTTTTAACAGTTATAATTTAGCTTTTAATGATAAGGTAAGATTCAGTGTTCAGTTAATCTGAAATTGGTACTGTAAGGAAAAAATTACTGCCCTTTGTGTGAAATATTTAGCTTATGTGCCAGATAAAGAATCATCTGATAAAAGATTGCATCCAGTAGTCATCTTCCAAGACACGTAATTGGGCAATCCTCTACCATATGTTGCATTCAGCATTGCAGCTAAAGCATTTATTCTCTCACCACCGCTATTATACTGTTTATAGCAACCAGGGGCGGCTCTAGACATTTTGCCACCCCAAGCATGGCGGCATGCTGTGGGGGGCGCTCTGCCGGTCGCCGGTCCCGTGGCTCTGGTGATCCTCCTCCAGGCGTGTCTGCGGAGGGTCCGCTGGTCGCGCAGCTTCGATGGACCTCCCGCAGGCGTGCCAGCAGACCCTCTGCAGGCATGCCTGCGGGAGGTCCACCGGAGCCGTGGGACCAGCGGACCCTCCGCAGGCATGCCGCCAAAGGATGCCTGCCTGCCGCCCTCCCAGTGACTGGCAGAGCGCCCTCCGCAGCATGCCACCCCAAGCACCCGCTTGGCGTGCTGGGGCCTGGAGCCGCCCCTGATAGCAACAAGGTTCATTATTGGAAGAGAAACAGTTAAGCAGGACCCAAGACCAGTGTGAGGTAGAAAGGGCTGTTTTTAAATTGATCACCAAGTACAGTAGGACCACACGATTACAAACACCTCAGGAATAGAGGTTGTTCGTAACTCTGAAATGTTTGTAACTCTGAACAAAAAAAAATATGGTTGTTCTTTCAAAAGTTTACAATTGAACATTGACTTTACTATGCAGAAGAAGAATACTGCCTGTAACCATCTTAATTTAAATGAAACAAGCACAGAAACAGTTTCCTTACCTTGTCAAATCTTTTTTAATCTTTCCCTTTATTTTTGTAGTAGTTTACATTTAACACTGTTCTGTATTTTTAGTCACATGTTGGGGAAAGAACCCCATGTGACTAAAATAGTGGGAGTCACATCCTGAAATGGTATTGAGAACGACCATTAAGATTTGGCCTCCCATTTCTTGTTTTCTAGGCTATAGATTTTTAGTAACTTTTGGGATAAAATTACAGTATAACCTCAGAGTTACAAACACCAGAGTTACAAATTGATTGTTCAACCCCTTACCTCATTTGGAACTGGAAGTATGCATTGAGACAGACAGACAGACAGACACAAAAAAGGCAAATGCAGTACATTACTCTGTTAAACATAAACTATTAAAAGAATAAATGGAATTAAAAAATAAAAGATTTGACAAGGTAAGGAAACTGTTTCTGTGCTTGTTTAATTTAAATTAAGATGGTTAGAAAAAGCGTGTTTCTTTTGCATAGTAAAGTTTCAAAGCTGTATTAAGTCAATGTTCAGTTGTAAACTTTTGAAAGAACAGCCATAACTTTTTGTTCAGAGTTACGAACAACCTCCATTCCCAAGGTGTTTGTAACTCTAAGGTTCTACTGTAAAATAACAGAGAGGCTATGGATTCCTAGCGTGTGTGTGTGTGATGAAATCTGTTTCCACTAAGAAGATACTTACTAGCAGTAAAATATCCTCCCCAAATCTCTCACTAGGTTATGTGGTTCATGAAAGAGATTCCCAAATTTCTTTTGAGACTAGTATTTACTACTTACTCTGCTGTAAAATGATTTAAGCAGAAAGTTCAAAGTATTCTTTAGCCAACTGAAAAAAATCTAATATAACATTTTAATGTGCTCAAGAAAAACATGGCAAAACCTGGGATAAGGGAACTAACAAATGATATTAAAGAGCTTATCACAGCAAGCAAATGTATTTAGCAAATCCACTTTCTAAAATGAGCTGTAGTTGTGCTTGAGATGGGAAATAAATCAAATGTTAATGTTTTCCATAGTAATGTAATCAATAACCAATTACTGAATTTTAAAAATCTTTACCAAATAGCGGAAGCAAACTTTTTGTGTTATAATTAAGGCTGTGAATTTGTCGTGGAAGTCATGGATTCTGTGACTTTCTGGAACCTCCGTGACTTCTGCAGTGGCCGATGCAGCTTGCCCGGTGCCACCTGAGCAGCTTGGGCAGCCCTATGGCCAGCCACGCCAGCTGCTGCTGGGGCTGTCTTGGGCCACCGTGCCCCTCCAGCAGCAGCAGCAGGAGTTTCGGTGTGGGAGGGGGTTCAGGGTAGTGGGTTCGGTTGTGGGAGGGGGTGAGGGCTCTGGGCAGTGCTTACCTTGAGGGGGCTCCCCAGAAGCAGTAACATGTTCCTCCCTCAGCTTCTAGGTGGAGGCACAGCCAGGCAGCTCCATGCACTGTCTCTGCCACAGGCACTGCCCCCGCAGCTCCCATTGGCTGCAGTTCCCAGCCACTGGGAGCTGCAGAGCTGGTCCTCAGGGGGAGGCAGCGTGCAGAGCGTCCCTGGGTGTGCCAGTGCCGAGGAGCCAAGGGAAGGACATATCACTGCTTCCAGGGGGCCATGCAGAGCCAGATAAGGAGCCTGCCAGCCCCGCCAACCCACTTCCCCCTGAGCATCAGCAGGGGTCCCAGGCTGCTTCCCATAGAGCACTTGTGGTGTGTCCCCCCACAGCACCTGCAGTGCCCCCCCATTTCTCCCCCGCGAGCACCCAAGATTTAAGGGTATATAGTACAAATCATGGACAGGTCACAGGTCATGAATTTTTGTTTACTGCCCGTGATCTGTCCATGACTTAATACAAATACCCGTGACTAAAACATAGCCTTAGTTATAGTAATGGTTATGGTGTGTTTGGAGTGACTCAGTAACAGGCATTTTTGCTGAACAAGTAAGTTGACAGAGTTCCTGGTTCTTCATGAAAATGCAATAAGCCCAAATTCTGCTTTGCCATACTGGTGTAAATCAAGAGTAACTAAATCGGGTGAGTTATTACAGAATTACAATGGAGGATGAAAGCAAAATTTGATTCTAAGGCTGCATCTCTCTCTCTTTTGGGGGGGGGGGGGTGTGGGGGAGAAAACTGTTTCCTGTCTGAAGAAAATGAAAACAAATGGCTTCATATGGCTGTTTCACCTTTCCGATGGAAAAAGGTGAAAAACCCCTTCTCGCTGCATAAAATAAGAAGTGTCATTGCTTAATAGGATGGTCTTGATAGAAACAGGTAATGAGTTTGAAGTTGAACCCGACTGATAACTTTCTTCCATCACTAAGTTTGTGTGGAAGAAGTTCTGTGGTGAGGCATTGGTAATGGAGCGTCATACTATGTACACTTGATAATACTACAGAAAAGAGTTGCCTGGAGGTCTGACAGATTGATGTTAGATCACTGTCATTTTGCTTTAACTGAAGTAGGAAAAGTAATCTAGTGATTAAGGCACTAACCTAGAATTTTGGAGACCTGGTTTCAAGTCTCTACTCTGCCACAGACCTCCTGTGTGACCATGAGCAAGTCACTTAGTCACTTTGTGCGTTAGTTTCCCATCTGTAAAATGGGGATGATAATACTTCCCTATCTCACAGGGGTGCTGAGGATAAATCCATTACAAGATTGTGAAGTGCTTAGATATGATGGTGATGAAGGCCATATAAATAACTTAGCTTAAAGTATATAGAAAATTAACATTAAATTTTGGTTTTACTGGATTTTGCTGAATTTCCCTACTTTTTCCTGATACTCCTGTACCTCTGTGAATATTGTCAGCTAATTTATAGTTTTTACATTCCATATTTCCTAGTACCATCTTAGAAGCCTGAAATTAACTTACTTTTCTACCAGTTTTTGCATTAGAGTCAGTGTTTTAGCAATGCCCCACGACACTAGTGAAGACCTTTCTGATGACCTCTGTCTCACAAAAATGTGTGTGTAATCTCATGGAACTCTTGCAGAATTTTGGTTTGTTATCTCTAGTGGCCTGGCTAAGTTCCAGATAAGGTAACTGTTTTACCAGTTTAGATTCTTCAGTAATTTCAGCTGGTACTCTGGGAAAATAAAACGAAAACCTATTCTGACACATCTGACAGTGCCAAAAAATCCACATATATAACAACTCACTTTTCAATCAACAGTTGGTTTAGCACTTAAGTCCCTCGACTAGAACAGTTGTTTTTCCTGCTATGGGACTGCTTTGAGGTCTAGCAGGTGTAGTACCAACCAGCTCAAAAGGAATAGAACTTATCCTAAGGGTTCCTTATTGTTTTTGCTGATACAGACTAACACGGGTACCACTCTGAAACCTATCCTATGGATGGCTTCTCTGGTGTCTGCTTCCTTGATGATCAGGACAAATCCTACAGAATTGTCTGGTTTTATCAATACCATTTTCAACCCTCTTTTCGAATCAGTGTTCAGGTGAACCTGGCTATCTTCTGGACACGTTGAAAAATAATCTAATAACATTTATTCTACCAGTGGTAGGTATTGGAATCTGTTTAGCAATTCAGTCTCCTGGCAGTAATCCTCCTGTTTCTGATCTGTTTAGCATAGCTAGTTCATTCAGCTACTATAGCATGTGATGTATGTGCTCCTAGTTGACAGGAAATATTTCTCTTGATCCAAAATATGTTAACTGCATCCAGGTACTACGTTGCTAACATATAAGTGTGTGTACTACTAAAAAGTTAGATAAGAGTGTTTGAAAATCCCTGCTGGAGAAACCTGGCGTGTACTTTCAATTGTAGCAAAAAGGGAACATTTGTTGTCAGGTTCCAGCCAGGAATACAATTTACTGACAAGCCAAATTCTGTTTTATACGGGCTTTTAAAAACAGGGAATGCTGGCTTGGCCTTAAAATATTCAGCAGTTTCTTAAGGGGAAAAGTTCAAAAGGTTAACAAAAAACTGGTTTGTTTGTTTTGTACTTCTAACAACTGAAAAAACTGGATATTTAGAAACATTTACGTTATTCAAATAATTAGTCCATGATATATTCTTATCACTTTGTTTTAAGAATGACAACAGCAAATGTGAATAATCTGTTGTCTGAAGAAATATTTTAATGTTATTTACTCTTGATAGCATTTGTACTACAGTATGTGTGACATAGGTGAGTAAAGTGGGACTTGAAAGAGAGATTAAAATAATAAATGGTATAGAAAAGGTCATTCTGATAATATAAGGATGAGAGAACAGCGAATAATAAGGAAACACAAATATATAAGGATAAAAGGAAATGCAATACAATGCACCCAATGACATGAGTAGGCAGCAGGTTTAATGCAAACAAAAGAAAATTTTTCACACAATGCACAGTTAACCTGTGGAACTCATTGCCACAGGATGTTGTGGGGGCCAAAAGTATAATGGGGTTCAAAAAAGAATTAGATAAGTTCATGGAGGATAGGTTCATCAATGACTGTTAGCCACAATGGTCAGGGATGCAACCCAGTGACTCTAAACCTCTGAATGTCAGAAGCCAGAAGGAGAAGATGGAGTAGATCACTCTAGCTGCCCTGTTCTGTATGCTCCACCTGAAGCTCTGGTACTGGCCAGTCTTGGCGGCAGGGTATTGGGCTCGATTGGCCATTGATCTGACATGGCATGGCCCTTCTTATGGTCTTAACTGTATGTGGTTGGTCTTTGGCTGCCTGGCCAGAAGAAAAGGGATTATTGCCCCTTTAATGGCTCCCTGTGTAACTGGTAGCAGAGCAAAAGTTTACCCTAACAGCCAGGGATGAGCAGGAAGCAGCTGGACTAGGTCAGAGGAGAGTGCACTGCCCTTCCAACTGACTGGAAGAGTGGTAGGGTATTTATACTCTGTGTAGTGCCAGAGAAGTCCCCTTTTATCTGGATTGTGCTGGTAACACCTACCCACAGGATCCAAAAAAGGGCCAGATCCATTCCTAATCCTCTGTGGAACACACTTGTCATGCTTTTTCCTTAGGGGGTGGGGAAAAAATTGTCTTGTTACCTTATTGGCTGAGATAGGGTGGGTGTTTTCTTCCCTCTCCACGGCATATTTAAGATCTGGTGGGGTGGAGCATGGGGGTTGGTGTTGCAGATTACTATGTATAATTTGTGACAGATGACCAGTGCCGGTACTTGTTATGGTAAGCATATAGTTATTGGATAAAATGGATTGGGAAAGGATTTGAAGGAAAGTATCCCTTAACGGAGCTGAGGAAATGGGATTTAGGACTCCTATGTCTGGAACACCAGAAAGCCAACCCTTCTCATTTTTCTAGCACCCCTTCCTTAAGGGAGCTTAGGAAAGGGCCTTCGAACTCCTACATCTGGAATAGTAGTGGGAAGCTGACCTCCCTCCTTTTTAGCCCTGTTAAATCCTCATACAAGGGGTGGGCAGGAGAGTCCCAACATTGAGGTGGCTGACCAGGCTGGGGATTATGTGGAAATAATTAAGGACTTGCGATGACCTGCACTGTACAATTTATTGCCAGGCACTCCCATATATTTTAAGTGAATAAAATTGCAGCCTAATTAAACCACATCCATTACCTCCTGTCTCTCTTCTGGAATGTCTGAACAATGGTGCAAGTCTTAGGTGCTTTGAGACATTAGGCCGAGGTGAAGCACCAAAAAAGTTAGCTATCTGAATTGTGTTCTAGCTTATGTGATAAAGTTCCTCCTCTACCTTGGTGGGTCCTGCACTTATTGGCAGATTTTGCTCGCCTCAGAGATTCACTGTAGCCCTCAATTTGGCCACTTTTGTGGCTCAGATCTGCTGTTCACTCAGATAGCCTCATCACTGCCCAGTATGGGGGGAAAAAGAGTAAGAACAATCCCCTCAGTTTCTGCTGATCCACTATGTGGGTCACGGAGCGGCCCAGAGACCTTCCCCTCTGGTGGAACCTCCTGCGTTGGATCAAGAGTTGGGAGGTTTAGGGGGAACCTGGGCCCACCCTCTACCCCAGGTTCCAGCCCAGGGTCCTGTGGATTGCAGCTGTCTAGAGTGCCTTCTGGAACAGCTGCATGACAGCTACAATTCCCTGGGCTACTTCCCCATGGCCTCCTCCCAGCACCTTCTTTGTCCTCACCACAGGATCTTCCTCCTGATGTCTGTTAACGCTTGTACTTCTCAGTCCTCCAGCAGCACATTATCTCACTCCCAGCTCCTTACACACACACCTCACTAACTGGAGTTGAGAGCCTTTTTAACCAGGTGTCCTGGTTAGTCTTAATTAATTCTAGCAGCTTCCCAGTTGGCTACAAGTGTCCTAATTAGCCTGCTTGCCTTAATTAGTTCTAGAAAGTTCCTGAGCGTTCTGGAATAGTCCCTGTTATCTTACCCAGGAAAAGGGACCTGCTTAACCTGGAACTAATGTATCTACCTTCGACCACTCTCTTGTAGCCATCTGGCCTGACCTTGTCACACTTAGTTCTGTTTATAATATGTTTAAAATAGTGTAGAACATTGACTGTGTTTAATTTTCAAAGATTAAAATGTGGTGTTGTTTTTTTCCCAGAAAAAAAAAAGTTCAAAACAAGCTAAGGGCCTAATCCTCCAATTCATTCCTTGGTTCCTTTGTCAATTAATTCTAGTGAGCTGTTATGGATTTAAGTGTTATAAGATTCCTGCTTTATACAGCATCTGTAGATTAGGAATCTTATCAGCTTCCATTTCCTGCTGATTCTTCAGAGAGAGAACAATTCAGTTGCTAAAAATTACTAGGTAAAAATGGTACCTTCTAACTCATCAGAGATGCTTCTCTGTGCATATTCAGTCATAGCTGGTGATTTACATGACAAAACTGATTTTCCCCTCATTTTTTTCCTCCTGTTAGCTCTGTAGAGCCTACACACCTGGGAGAGATGGACGTTGATTCTGTTCAGTCTTGTGCATCAACAGAACCGTTTAATAAATTGCAAGTATCAGAGGGGTAGCCATGTTAGTCTGGATCTGTAAAAGCAGCAAAGAATCCTGTGGCACCTTATAAGGTGCCACAGGATTCTTTGCTGCTAACAAATTGCAATTTGTTATGCTTGTAAACCCAGTAACAATAGATTGGCACAGATGTAACTGAAGGCCTAATTTAACCTAAAGAGCTTTTATTACTGGTGCTGATGCATGAAAAGGAAAGAATATAGTTTGTCTCTATAATCCCAGGATTAATTTTAAGGATACAACAAAAATATTGATTTTTAATTTTTTTGTGTATAAGCAGCAAGTTTTGGATATAGTGAATCCTCTAGGATTACATAAAATCTAAGTTACACACCTGGTTTGGGTTACTTGCAACTTTTTGAAAATTATCCTTATGGGTGAAAATTGCTATACTTTTTATCAAACCAAAAATGACTCCTTGTGGCAAAGTTGTTTTCACTGTGTCTACAATACAAAATTTGGTCAATTTAACTTATGTTGGCTTATAGCCATGGACTTTTATATGTCACTCAGATGCATGCACACTTTGGTGCTTGAGTTGATGCTGCATGTCCTCACCACAAGTTGTTGCATTGATTAGAAAATGCAATGTAGCATGGACAGATATTGCAGTGTGCCCCACACTGCTGTCCAGTGCAGAGCCCTTGTGTAACATTTTTTAAGGTTTTTTTTTGGTATGATACCAGTAATTTGCCTAGGGATTTCTGGGAACTAAGTGCTGAGTTCCCATAGTACTTATTCCGCTCTATAATTTTAATGTAATTTAAGAAATTTCCCGCAGTCCTGCACACTGCTTTTCAGTCACCAATATCTCTCTGGCAGAAGCATGGATCCTGCATGGGTTAGTGGAGTTCTCATTATCATCGCTAATGGAGAATACACAATTTTAATTATATTCCCAGTGTTTGCTTTAAAACTAAACTGAGGAATCAGAAGTCCATTTCTTTGTTCTCTAAGCATGAGTGCCATTTTTAAATAGGGAAGAAGGTTGGGAGAGAAGGAGAGGATTCAGGCACCAAAAAGGGAAACAATCATGCTTATAGAGAATAAATGAATCTGTACATTAACCTGAGCTGCTTATGTATCAGCACAGCTGTGATGCTGTAAGCTCGCTAGTGTAGACATGGCCTAAGTAAACAATCCGGTGTCTACACTGACACTGCATCAACCTAAATACATCTACTTAAGTGCTATGCCTCTCGCAGAGGTGGAGTTAATAAGCTGATGTAGTGGACGAGTTACATTGATGGAAGCTGCATTTTACTGTAGACACTTACAGAGTTACGTCGATGTGAGCTGCTTTATGTTGACCTAACTCTATCGTGTAGACCAGGGCTATGTAAAAAACAGGTTGGTTTAAGTCAACAAAACTTAGTAGTGTGGACCAACCTCTCTCTTGTAGAAAACTGAGAAGTTGATAGACTTGGTTTCTCAGGATCTTAATGAGATGGTGGTTATTTTTTGTTAAGCAGTTAACCTTTTGGGCAATCCAGTTGGGGGTTAAAAAAGAAAACGACATTAGCAGTTCACTTTCAAGAAATTGAATATATTTGTATTTGGTAACTAATGTAACAGAAGAATTTTGCAACATGGATTGTTGTCAGTATAGGTAAAGGGTGTTATTAAACCTGGACTTGGTATTGCATGGTATTCTCTATAGATCATCCCTTCTATTTCTGTTTCCCGTAATTTGTTTATTAATGAGCTGTCAATTGCTTAGTTTATTAGAAACACTGAAAATATGTGACACAGATAAATAATTTTAATTGAGGGAACTGTAAATTTATGTTGAGAACTCAACCACATTACAGGTCAGAAAACAACCTGAATTAAATCTGTGTGCATGTGTTTCTTAAACTATACATAAAATGTAACTGATTAGAAGCTTTAATTTATTAGTGATGGTAATTTTGTGCAGCTAAAAATGAATAAATTATCAAAATAGTCATGGCATTTTATTTAATTTTGCTGTATTTTGCTAAATTGCACAGAGCAGAACAGGCAGGGAGCGTGCTTCTGAGCAGCTCAAAACTGCAGGTAGGAAAGGGCTGGGAAACATTAGTGCTTCCCTCCTTCTCCAACTGATGGACCTGCTTTGACTTATCAGGACACAGGCCTAGGGTATGTCTACAGTACGAAATTAGGGCGATCTTATAGAAGTTGATTTTTAGAAATCGATTTTATACAGTCGATTGCATATGTCCACACTAAATGCATTAAGTCGGCGGAGTGCATGCTCACTACCCTGGCTAGCATCAACTTACAGAGCGGTGCACTGTGGGTAGCTAGCCCACAGTTCCTGCAGTCTCTGCTGCCTGTTGGAATTCTGGATTAAGCTCCCAATGCCTGATGGGGCAAAAACATTGTCACGAGTGGTTTTGGGTACATGTCGCCCCTCTGTCCGTGAAAGCAATGGCAGACAATCATTTCGTGCCTTTTTTTAGCGCAGACGCCATACCACGGCAAGCGTGCAGCCTGTTCAGCTCAGCTCACTGACACTGCTGTTGTTGTGTCCTGGGTGCTGCTGGCAGCAAACAGTGCAATAAGACTGCTAACTGTTGTCATACACCGCTTCCGCTGCAACTCTGCTCTGCTGCTATTGTCTCAATAGCGAATTTCTCCATGTTGGCTGTCTTATGCTCCTGGGTAAGTGTGTGCTTCCTTGGGAAATGTGCGTGGTGCTAACCATCGTCCTCCACCATTTCCGCTGCAACTCTGCTCTCCTGCAGACGCCATACCATGGCAAGCATGGAGCCTGCTCAGCTCACCGCTGCTGCTGTGAGCATTGTAAACACCTTGCGCATTATCCTGCAGTATATGCAGAACCTGCAAAAGCAGGCGAGGAGGCAACGACAGCGTGATCATGATAGGGATGAGGACATGGACACAGACTTCTCTCAAAGCACAGGCCCTGGCAATGTGGATTTCATGGTGTTAATGGGGCAGGTTCATGCCATGGAATGCCGATTCTGGGCCCAGGAAACAAGCACAGACTAGTGGGACCACATGGTGTTGCAGGTCTGGGATGATTCCCAGTGGCTGCAAAACTTTTGTATGCGTAAGGCACTTTCATGGAACTTTGTGACTTGCTTTCCCCTGCCTTGAAGTGCAAGACTACCAAGATGAGAGCAGCCCTCACAGTTGAGTAGCAAGTGGCAATAGCCCTCTGGAAGCTTGCAACGCCAGACAGCTACCGGTCAGTCGGGAATCAATTTGGAGTGGGAAAATCTACTGTGGGGGCTGCTGTGATCCAGGTAGCCAGCGCAATCACTGAGCTGCTGCTATCAAGGATAGTGACTCTGGGAAATGTGCAGGTCATAGTGGATGGCTTTGCTGCAATGGGTTTCCCTAACTGTAGTGGGGTGATAGACGGGACCGGACTGGACCACTTTGGCAGCCAGTACGTAAACTGCAAAGGGTACTTTTCAGTGCTGTTGCAAGCTCTGGTGGATCAGACGCGAACAGCTTAGCATGAATGGGCCTCCTCCCGACAGCGTGGCTAACAGTGAGGATGTTGCTTGAATGCCACCAAATGGCACCAAAGCCCGAGCCCATTCGCTTCAATGTTTAGTTCTGCAGTGATTGCAGACTCTTTGCTACTGGCTTGGTGTGGTAAATTAATAATTAAACAGACGGAGTTTAAAAGCAAGTATTATATTTACAAAGGTATACTCACCAGAGGTGCCTTTTCCAGCTTCGTGTTCCAGGAGCCTGCCTTGGGAGGGTTGGGAGGGTATTGGCTCCAGGGTGATGAATAGTTCCTGGCTGTCAGGGAGAAAGGATTCTCTGCTTGTCTGCTGTATGTTATCCTCAACCTCCTCCTCATCATCATCCCTGTTGCATGAGACTCCCCCCTTGCAGGTGTTCACGGACAGTGGTGGGGTAGTGGTAGGGGCCACCCCCAGAATTGCATGCAGCTCATCATAGAACTGGGATGTATGGGGTTCTGACCCGGAGCGATTGTTTACGTTCTTTGTTTTTTGGTAGGCTTGCCTCAGCTCCTTAACTTTCACACGGCACTGCTGTGTGTCCCTTTTGTAGCCTCTGTTCATCATGCCCTTGGAGATTTTGGGAAGTATATTAACATTTCGTCTTTTGGAACTGAGTTCTACCTGCACGGATTCTTCTCCCCATACAGCAATCAGATCCAGTACACCTCTACCCCGATATAACACAACCCAATATAACATGGGTTCGCATATAGCGTGGTAACCCCGGGGCTCTGGCAGCAGGCTCGGGCAGCGCTTTAAAGGGCTAAGGGCTCTGGCTGCTGTGAGGAGCCCCAGGCCCTTTAAATCATTGCTGGAGCCCTGCTGCCGCTACCCTGGAGCTATGGCAGCAGGGCTTGGCCAGCGATTTAAAGGGTCCAGGCTCCCCGCAGCGGCCAGAGCTCGGGGGCTCTTTAAATCACCGCTAGGGCCCTGCTGCCGCTACCCCGGGGCTGCATCAGCAGGGCTTGGCCAGTGATTTAAAGGGCCTGGGGCTCCAGCTGTAGCGGGGAGCCCCGGACCCTTTTAAATCACTGCTGGAGCCCTGGCACTGCTACCCCGGAGCTGCGGCAGCGGGGCTCGGCTGGCAATTTAAAGGACCCAGGCTCCCCGCAGCAGTTGGAGCCCAGAGGTCTTTAAGTCACTGCTGGAGTCCTGCTGCCGCTACTCTGGAGCTCCGGCGGCGCTTTAAAGGGCTCAGAGCTCTGGCCGCTATGGCGAGCTCTGCACCCTTTAAATCACCATCAGAGCCCTGTCACTGCTACCCTGGGCCTCCGTCAGCGGGGCTCGGGTGTCGATTTAAAGGGCCTAGAGCTCCCTGTGGCCAGAGTCCCGGGCTGTTGAAATCACTGCTGGAGCCCTTCTGCCACTACCCTGATATAATGGGGTTTCACCTATAATTTTTGGCTCTCGAGGACCGCGTTATATCGGGGTAGAGGTGTACCTCCCATTCGGTCCATGCTGGAGCTCTTTTGTGATTCTGGGACTCCGTGGTCACCTGTGCTGATCAGCTCGCCACACTGGCCAAACAGGAAATTAAATTCAAAAGTTCCCGGGGCTTTTCCTGTCTTCTTGGCCAGTGCATCTGAGTTGAGAGAGCGGTCACAATGGAGCACTCTGGGATAGCTCCCGGAAGCCAATACCATTGAATTTCGTGCACACTACCCCAAATTCGACCCAGCAAGGTAGATTATAGCGCTAAACCCCTCACCGAGGAGTACAGAAATCGATTTTAAGAGCCCTCTAAGTCGACAAAAGAGGTTTGGTCGTGTGGACAGGTGCAGGGTTGAATCGACCTAACGCTGCTAAATTCGACCTAAACTTGTAGTGTAGACCAGGGCCAAGTGTTGAACACAGAGTATGCTGAAGCTGCCATTCCTCTTGCTGAGGCTGGTGAGTCTCCAGCTTTTCACACCACAGCCAGCCCAGAGACTGGATCATCCAGTATCTGTGGGCTGGAGATTGAGACAGTTCACCAGCTGATGTCTGAGGAGGTAGGGAACAACTGGGTTTTACAGGAAAAATGCCCACCTGCAGTAGCAAGATGGTTTCTTGGGAGCTACAGCAGGTCTATTAAAAGAACAACAGTTAAGGCAAAGATTATGTCATAGAGATCACAGAAGTCACAGATCCATGACTTCCACCATCTCCGTGACAATGGGGGCCCCCGCAGCTGACCAGCTGCTCTCTGCAACGAGGGACCCTGCAGCAGCCCAGCCTCTGTGAGTAGGTGCAATGGTGAGTGCCACCAAGGGCAGCGACCTCTGAGCTTCTCAGCTGCCACCGCTGGCAGTGGCTCCACCACCGCAAGCAGCCAGGGCCCCTGCAGCTCCCAGCTGCTGGTGGTGGCTGAGGGACCCGGAACTACTCCCCAGCCTCCGCCGCTGTCTAGGGTCCCCCTGCAGATCCCCTGCCACTGTGGGTGATGGCAGACCCCCCCCCCCCCGCAGCTTCCGGCCCCGCAAGGAGGCAGGGGGACCCCTCGCACCCACTGGGCAATAGGGTTCCTGCAGCTCCCAGCTCCTGCAGGGGCAGGCAAGTTGCTGGACCCTCCTACTACCCCATTTTGTAAGAGATGTTTTTAGGAAAAGTCAGGGATAGGTCACAGCTTTTGTGATTTTTTGTTTATTGCCTGTGACCTGTCTCTGACTTTTACTGAAAATATGCGTGACAAAATCATAGCCTTTAACCATAGTAAAACAGCTTCTGCTCCCTGCAGAGCTCATCTGCTTCTTGGTTCTTTGCTTGGATCCTTTTCCTCTCTGTAGTGCATGTTGACCCTCAACTCTGGCTCTCAGCTGATCCCTGCCCCTCCATCCCCTAGGCAAACACTCTAAAAACCTTTGCATCAGGGACTGCACATTATATGTTTGTGCATCTTGTCAGCTGGTCATGGGTGAGCCCGATTAGACCCAAAGCTTTCCTGTGACTGGCTGATGTGACGTTAAATATGAATAATTTCTCTCTATACTGAAGGTAAAGTTGTGTTTTAATATCTTGTTTAACATGACTCCTTAAGACTGTGTTCTAACCCATGCATCCGACGAAGTGGGTATTCACCCACGAAAGCTCATGCTTCAAAACGTCTGTTAGTCTATAAGGTGCCACAGGATTCTTTGCTGCTTTTTCTAACTCAATGTAATTTTCAAGTCTTTGGGGTTGGTGGGGCTGATGGACACTCCTCCTTGCCTCTCCAGTCTTGGAGGAGATGCCGAGGAGGAGCCACTGTCCACCATTCCCTTGAATCCCAGAGCTAGAACAAAATATTCAGTAGAGCTGCTGTCCTTCCCCCAGCTGGTGAAACGTAAGCCAGGCTGGCACACTAACCCAGCAGGGCACAAGTTCAGCCTTTTATAGGCAGAGACCAGTGAAGCCCCACTCACCAGTGATTAGTAATAACAGACATTTCCAGCACAAGACTGTCAGTAATATAAATTCATCTTGGTACGGTTGGGGTTATGGGTGTGTGTTTGGGTATTTGAGCTGCTGGGCATGTACATTGTTGGTGATTGTATGTTGGAGATGATGTGCATTTTGGATGTGAGAAATGAGTATGTTTCTCTCTCGGCCATGACTATGGCTCTACCAAATTCACGGCCATGAAGAATGCATCACGAGGCTTGAAATCTGGTCTTCCTCTGTGAAATCTGGTCTTTTGTGTGCTATTATCCTATACTATACATATTTCACAGAGGAGACCAGCGTTTCTCAAACTGGGGGTCCTGACCCATAAGGGGGTTGCGGGAGTGGGGGTAGCAAGGTTATTTTAGGGGGATCTTGGTATTGCCAGCCTTACTTCTGTGCTGCCTTCAGAACTGGGCAGCCAGAGAGTGGTGGCTGCTGACCGAGGGCCCAGCTCTGCAGGGAGCAGCGCAGAAGTAAGGGTGGCAATACCATACCATGTCATCGTTACTTCTGTGCGGCTGCAGGCAGCAGCTCTGCCTTCATAACTGGACTCCCAGCCAGCAGCTGCTGCGCTCTGGCCGCCTAGCTCTGAAGGTAGCACCACTGCCAACAGCAATGCAGAAGTAAGGGTAGCAGTACTGCAACCCCCCCTAAATAACCTTTCAATCCCCCCACAACTCCTCTTTGGGTCAGGACCCGTACAATTACAACACTGTGAAATTTCACATTTAAATACCTGAAATAATGAATTTGAGAACTTTTCAAATCCTATGACTGTGAAATTTACCAAAATGGACTGTGAATTTGGTAGGGCCTGTGGTAAGCGTCTGTCTCAAATCTGGACCTTAGCGTCCAAAATCTGGGTGCTTACTATGATTCCCCCCCAACTTGTACCAGCTTGGATCTTATCTCGCTGCCACCAGATAGGATTCTGGCTCCTATCAGCCCTCCAGTCGCCCCAACTTGTCCCTGGGGGACCCCACAAGACCCAGAGCCCCCTGGGTCTCCCTATCTCATCCCCTAGCTTCCCCCCCTTTCCTTGGGTTCGCCGGAACGATGCCTTCGATGCTCACTGTCTTGAATACAACACAGCGAGGAACCAATTACTTCCCACTGAGGCTATGCATTCAACCTGGTTAAGCTCACACAAAGAGTTTCATCCCTCCCTTTGTCTCGTAGCAGTAACTAGAGAAAAACCTCAAACACAAGAGAACAGAGTTGATTCTCTCTCTTTCTTTTCCCCGTAACTTTTCCCGCCCTGGGACAATAGGAAAGTAACCCACAGAACATGGGCTTTTCCCTCCCCCCCTTAGCCTGTCACAGATGTAACAGAGCTCCGGGCACAGAAATTTCCTCTCCCTTTGCCCCAGTAGGAAAAGAAACTCCCCAAGTTTTAAAAGAAACTTATATAAAAAAAGAAAACTACATATACTACACTGCATTAAGAAACTCATACAGGGATATGGCTTATAAAGAAAATAGGAATAAAACAGCCTGATTTAAAAGATAGCCCAATTAAACCAGTCCAGCAAATCACACACCCATTGGTAAAATACAAATCAAAGCACATCACAGCCAATTACTTTGGTTTCTTTGTACTCACACTTGGTAGTAGAATATTTGAGAGAAGATGGAGTTAGAAGAAAAGCTTGTTTACTCACAGCCGAGGAAAACAACAAAGACCCCGAGTTTCCAGTTCCCTCCCAGACGCTTAAAAAAAAATCCAGGTCTCTGATTGGTCCTCTGGTCAGGTGTTTGGTTCCCCCTTTGTCACCCTTTACAGGTAAAAGAAAATTAACCCTTACCTATCTACTTATAACAGGCCCTATCTATGACATTTGAGGAATAAAGCATGTGACTGTGGTTGGTCTGAATTTTAATATTTTAATAACCTGTGAATTTCTAGTTTTGTAGTGTTTGCATTGAAAAGAAATATTCTTCTACCACTGTAACTGTAAATGCATAACACTTTTGGTGTGGAAATAATATAAATGCTCATCTGAGGAGGTAGGCAGTAAGTACAAGAGGAGGGGACAGCACAATGCAAACGTATTCATCATTCTCATATTACAGATGGTAATAAGATGTGGAATGATGTACGTATGCTACCCTAAATATAGCTCTTTAATATTACACAGTATCTTTCTCTGTGGCTTGTTATTCATCAGTGCTGTCAAGATATTAGCTGATGTGCTTCATGAAATGTTTGTATGAATGCTGAACTATAGAATTTTGTTACAGTGGTAACACTACTGAGTGCTCAGAATCTTCATTTTCATTCAGAGATATTACTTTAAAATACAATTGTAAACTGGTGGATCAGCTCCCCAGCTTGGGACAAACAGACACACCCAGTTTCATTTGTAGCCTTTTCCACAGGGCTCTGTTTATTCTCCAGCCACAAAACAAAAGCATCAGTCCTGTGGGCCCCCCTCTGGTAAGTGAAAGTTCTGGACCTCCGCAGCCTACCACGGGGGGAGGAGTGGTCTGAAGGGCCTGCTTGCCCTCTTGCAGCCTTCTGCTGCAGCCACAAGAGAGTAAGCTTTCAGCGCGCTCCTGGTTCCCAGTCCCCTAATGGAGTTGAGGCCTTGCTTTATACCCTCCAGCTGGAAATCTGACCTAATAACTAAGTGTTTCTCAGTTGGGCCTGGGTCAGTAGTTCCCAGCACTGTCCTGCTGGTCTTCCCTCCAGAAGAGGGCTCTCTGTTGTATGTCACCCCTGCCCATCAAGGAGAGGTCATAGTAGCAAGTCTCCCAGACGTGGTCTACAGACCTGGGCTATCAGGGCTCATGCTAGCACTCTAAAGCTGTGCTGTGTAAAGGGCACTTTGCAGTTGTGGCATGGGCTGAAGCTCTGACTTGGAAGCGTGAGGAGGGGCGTGGGCTTCAGATCCCCATGGTATTTTTAATAAAATTTAACATATATCATACAAAATCTGACATGCCATAATGGGCCATACTGCAAAAAGATTATCATGTGGAAATTATTCCAGTTTGTGAGAAATGTCAATCCGAATTCTAGAAAATGATTACTGTTTTTTTACAACAAAAGGCATACATTGATCAGTTTTATTATGACCAGTGCTGCCACCAATTCCCAGAACTCCCACATTAATCAAGAGTCAGATGAAAATCTCTGCAGTTTTCTTGTTTTTTTGTGTGTTTGTTTTTTGTGGGTTTTTTTTAATAGTTACTGATAATGAAACTGCCAGTCTCTCAATCTGTAGCCCATAAAATGAGGAGAAATTGATCTCTTCCATATTAATATATAAGGCTATCTTTTAGTTTATGTCCACATATGTTCAAGTTTAAGCCTAATTGTAACCTGTGTAATGATATTTCAATTATAATTTTCTTCTGACTTCTTGAATCTTTTCTCTCACAATGCACTAGGTTATAGTGAAAGATTTATTTTAATTGTGTAGCTTTGATATTTTTAATAAATTTTAACATCATACAAAAATAGAATTTCCATTTCTAAATTCAGTATCTTAGAGGTAATCAAAGTGAGTTTATTGTCCAACTCTACCCTTTTCCCATACAGATAAAATTGGTTAACAGGTTTTTTTACTTATGGATATTTATTTTATTAAGGATATAACAAACTTTAAAATGATTGCATGTATCTTGGTGGTGACATTAAAACTTAGTGAGGAGTCCTGTATTCTTTTCATTGCTTTTACGTCTGACCTCACATTCAGGTTTTTTTTGTTGTTGTTGTTGTTGCTATGTTCGTTATCTGGCTGTACAGATCATTTACTTTTCAAAAACACATTTTTTTCAAGCGAATGTCCTTGTGCTTTGTGTTGTCCTTGTTAAAATTGTTATGCATGTATCCAGCATTATCCTTTGGCCTAAAACTGGCAGTCAGTTATCAGATGTCTTGTGGAGGTTAGTTTTTTTTGGTGGTTTTGTAGGTTCATATACATCTAGTAGAAATTTAATGAAAAATAGAGAAAGAATAGAGTATTTAATTTTGTAAAATAAACAAATGGTCTCTTATAAAATAACTTTAACTTCTTTCTTGCAGAGTGCTCATTTGGCCATGATTGATACCCTGATGATGGCATATACAGTAGAGATGGTCAGTGTTGAAAAAGTGATTGCGTGTGCTCAGCAGTATTCAGTCTTTTTCCAAGCCACAGACCTGCCCTATGACATTGAGGATGCTGTCATGTACTGGATAAATAAGGTAAGGACAAAGCAAAGATATGCTTAGATTGAAGAGACAATCAACATGATTCTGCAGCCATGAATGGAATTTATGTGTATTCCAGACTTCATCTCATATAGGATGTTCATTTTTCACTTTCAGCAAGGATAAGAAAAAGTTGAGTTTTAATAATCAATTAAAACATGTTATGGAAATCAAAATTATGACTGCAGTGTATAGTATGAAGAAAAGAATGTAAGACAGACATGAAACCTGACCACTTACTGATGAATTTTGATGACATGATAAAGTTGTTGATAAATCATTTAGCAGAACTTATAGATATCCTTGGCTTTCTCTAGTGTAACGGAACCCAGTTTGAAACTGGGGTCTCTGTTGTACCTAAGCATATCTTGAGTATGAGGTTTTCAACCTGATTACTTACTACATAATAAACAGAATTTCCAGATATTATGGTAGCCTATTGTAGTAAAATGTACCTATCAGCATCCAGCATATTCAGAAACAGATAACACGCTGCTGCCAAATCTGCTGGTACAAATGGCCCCAGATTTTTGTTTCAGTTCTGTCTGATGTGAAGTAAACATTGCTTCATGCTTTCAGTGAGTCCTATGATGGTGATAATTTAGTGGCCCCTGAAAAATTATTTCTCCCTTTTGTATCGGTCATAGCTGGGGGCATATCACAGGTTCCTCCTCAACATGTTTAACTGGAAACCTCAATCCAGCATTCCCTAAATCAGGGATTCCCAAACTTTTTACTAAGGAGACCCACCGGCTGCATTTTGTCTTTTTCTGCAACTCACCCAGATTCCAAAATTATGGGAAAGCCACAATAGGCCAGCATACTTCTCCTTGCCTCACTAAGGGGGCACAGATCAACCACAGCAGTGCCCTCCACCCTGGCACCGCGACCCTAATGCTAGCCCGCTGCAGCAGGGAGACCCGGGGTGGGGGGGAAGGAGGGCCAGGGAAGAATGGAAATCAGCCTGCCTTACACTCATGCTGCTGCGGCAGGGCCTGTTCTGTGGATTTGGGCCCAGCTCTCCACCCTGGGTATTGCAACGTGGTGCATAGGATGATAGCATCACTCAGGTTTGGCCCGGCTGCTCCTCTGCCAGGTTCAGAGCATAGAAAACCAGGCCCAATCCAGTGGAACAGGAGCCACTACTGCAGGGTGAGTGTGGAGCACACTCACTCTCCAGCACACACACATATGTGTATAGATCCCCTTTGGGGCCTCCCCTCTATACCAGGTCCACAACCCACTGAGAAGCTTCCCTTGACTCAGTGGTGGGTTGAGATCCACCATTCGGGAAACAGAGCCCTAACTCTCTCCATAAACATACACTGATTCTAGGACAAAGCATCACTATCTTAGGAGTTTGGGGCAGACGAGGTTGGGGGGAGGTGGGGTTGGATAATGTTACACCCTGAACCTTGAGCCTTGCAGCCAGGGGTCCAATTTTGTGTATTTTGCTTTGGGCCCTAGGTTGGCTTCAACAGACCCTGATCATATTGACTATCATGTTTCAGTTGTAAACCCAGTCAGAAGACTACTTCTTTTAAAAACAGAATTGGTCATTTGAAAATTTTGTCTCTTTAGGTAAATGAACATTTGAAAGACATTATGGAACAGGAACAAAAACTAAAAGAGCATCATAGTGTAGAAACTCCAGGAGGTCAAAAGGTAGGTGTACATGTTTAAATATTTAACTGTGAGGATGCGCATACATATCTAAACAAGACTTGCTTTTGTACAACATGTAAAGTTACATTGTAAATTCTTTGTTAAATCTAGCCAACACTACAGTTGAATTGAGCACTCTAATGATGCTCTGTACCCAACAGCAAATGTTTCTGACGATTCCTGGTAATCTTAGGAGCATTTTGCTTTTTAACAAGCCAAAACGAGCACGTATGAACACTGCTGTAGTCCTGATGTGTCTGCTGAGAGCAGGGTGTACAGTATGCTAAAGTAAGAGAGAAGGCTTTTAGTTCAAAATTGCAACAAGCTATCAAAGTTTCACTTCTTCAGTTAAATCATTTTAAAAATGAGTTTCATACTTTGTGTTCCCTTTTGTCCTCTTTGCCAAAGCAAAGTTTGACAATGTTGAAAGATCTTTGTGGCAATATACATATGACATACTAGTCCTAAGAACAGAATATAATAAATACTACTAAAAAAAAAAAAAGAGGCTACAGACAGATCTAACTCTTAAAAAGCAACATACATCTTTAGAAGTTCTTTTTGGCATAGCTTTTAGATATCTCCCTTCTATTACATAGGGTTTTGTTTTTGTTTTTGTTTTTTGAAAGTTTCTAATAGTGTGGAATAGCAAGAAGCATCACTTTGGTTACAGTCCATAATAATGGTTGGTTACTAGCCTAAATATGAATTCAGTCAAATACATGGTATTCTATATTTCTTTTCTGTCAGGAGTTTTTCCCTGATGTTCCTAGCACTGACTCAGTTAAAAAGCATCTTAGTCAAACTCATGATACTAAGGAGGGATTCTGTGGGATTCCAGAGTATGGAAGCTGGTGTGGGAGTTTGCTTCTGAATGACACAATTCACCCTGTGGAGAAATGCTTATTATTGAGGGGAAGGATTCGTCTTATCTCTGGACTTGCTTTGGTATTGATATAAAAGAAGCTATTATAGTTACCATACAACTCTACCTGTACTTTCCTCCCCATTCTCTTTTAATTTAAGGAGTAATTTTCTTCCCCACCCTGTTTTGAAGGAGCCAGAAGGATGCCTAGCTGTGTGAATTATTTGGTTTTAAAAAAAATGATAATGGTTCTTTTAAAAATTGTAAATTTAAATTAGAATTTAGCACAGAAAAGTTTCTGGCATATGAGAGAGAGGCTCTTGCTTGTTCTTTAGTTCAAATAATGTAAGATATGGCAAGTAGAGAAATTCTTTGACTTTTTCATACTTTAAAAGGGTAGTCTTGTTGATGAGGTCAAAATAATTGTAACTGCCCCATACTTACATTTTATCAATATTTGCACATAAGGCCCTATCCCAGGAACAGCTTAAGTTTATAGCAATACCAGTGAAACAAAAAAGGATTAATTTCTGACATCTACAAAATACAGTTTGAAATTGACATGCAGGAATGTAATAAGTTTTATGAGCAGATGGATTAAAGATTTTAATAGGAAATAGCATAGGAAAAATGGCTGAAAATGTAGTAGAAAGGTCAGTCATCTCATATTTGTATTACCAATGTGGAAAACTGCTTAAGACTCTTTACGAATGGTATGCTGTTAGCTAACTGAAATGCAATATTTTCAAAGTGGGAACAGCATGCTGGAGGGAATATGGAGTAAAAGGAACTTTTTATCTATATATAATCATTGTGCCCTTATTCATAGCTCCTGGTCCAAAATTAGAGAACAAAGGCTATTACTAAAAATAATATGACTTAACAACGATATTAGGCCTCCCTGAAAGAGAGACCTCTTACAATGGAAAGATCTCTTACAACAGTGAAAGTAGCCTGGTAGCCCATCTGATCTTGACTCAGTAATACGGAGGAAAAAATTATCCTCCTGCTTTCTTTGCATAATGCTGTAGAGTATGGGATGTCCTTGCCATAGAAAAGCTCACTCATCAGATTGGGTTAAAACAAGCTAAATATTTGGATATATTGTTGTCTTCCATTAGAGACACAAAAGGGAAATTAAATAGCAGTAAGGACTGCATGACTTTAGGCTTTCTTGAAATACTGAGGGGGGCCAATGTGCTTGAGATTTTTTTAAAATAATGAACGGACTAAAAGAGGTATAGAAACAGAAATTTGTCTTACGAGGAGAAATATTTTATGTTATTGTTAACTATTTAAAGACTACTGTTGTCTGCAGATTTGATCATATAAATGTGCATGGTGGAAATAATATTTTGTATAAAATATTGTATTTTTTTATGTTGCTTATTTTATTATTATTATTTACATTGTGGTAGCATTCAAGGACCCAATCATGGATCTGGGCCCCATTGTGGTTGGCACTGTACAAACATATAATGGTCACATGCTTCAAAACTTTACAAATTGTCACTAATGCCTTGTCTACATCGGAATTTTAGACACCATTGAACCAGTGCAGGTGTAACATGATTTATTTTGGTATAAATCATGTTACCCAGTGTAAATGCCTTCATTCTAGGTGTTCACATCAGTACAGGCAAGCTCTACGGCTCCAGTATACTCCTGGATATTTTTTTTAACCTTTTAGAGATTGCTGGGGGACACTGCAACACTTGCTGTAATAAAGTGTTCTCCTTCACATTTAAAGGCATGAAGAGAAATGACAGTAAAATTATATGGAAAATGAGTTTAAAATATTAATTACATATTAAAGCTTCAATTTGTTATGAAAAATTAAATCAGCTTCTGGAAAAATAAATCTTGTACCTAAATAAGTTTTAGCACAGATAAATCTACCCACAATACATTGCTTGAACGCTAACATAGATTCACAAACAAACCCCGCAAATTGATGAAAATCTAATGTTTAAATGCATGATCTTCCAAATGTGTTGCGTGAGATCCATAAATCCCTTTATGGAAAAACTATCATTTTCATTCCCTGCCTGAGAACTAAGTTACTGATATCAGTAGGCATTGTAATTAGGTCAAACACCCAACATTGAATTCTGCTGTTGTAATATCCAAAGCCATGTAATTACACTTTTTAGATTATTCAGATACGTTACATACCCTTTCTAAATAAGCAACGTTCCAAATACTTAATCAAACAAAACAAAAAATAAAAAGAACTCCACATTTACACTGAAGTTAGGCACCTAAGTGTAAGTGGCATGATTTTCAAAATGCTGACCACCCAGACTCTATTGGATTGAGAGCTCAGGATGGTCATCACTTTGAAAATGAGGCCACTTAGTTACCTTAATTTAAGCACCTACACTTGGAAAATATTGGCCTTAGTGTAAATCATGGGGCTGATATTTCCATTGTGCCTCTTCTGCTTCTTTCCATCACCCTTTCCAGACTGAGGCCCTCTGCTCTAATGTGGGTTCTCCATGTGGCTGGCATAGTTTGAATTTCAAAAGTACCTTGTTCTATAGCAGTGGTTCTTAAACTTTTGTACTGGTGATCCCTTTTACATAGCAAGCTTTTGAGTGCAACCCCCCATGTAAATTAAAAACACTTTTTTATATATTTAACACCATTATAAATGCTAGAGGCAAAGAGGGGCTTGGGGTGGAGGCTGACAGCTCGCGACTCCCTGAGGGGTCCCAACCCACACTTTGAGAACCCCTGTTCTATAGCTTTAAGCATTGTTGAAGGTTCTTCCTGTTTGTATGGGCTACTACTTCAGCCACATACTGCTGAGACTTCTAATTTCCTGAGGTTTTCTAAGCTGTAGCTCTCAGGGATGGGCATGATCTTGGAAGCCTGTTTTTCTGTCATTCTGGAGCTTGAACTGGAAAAGGATCAGGGAGTGAGAATGTTTCTGTCTCCCCAATAAACACAAATAGCCAAGCAGGACTGGGAAGAAAAGATCTTTATAAAGATTTCAAGGACCTGAAGACCTATTTTTCATTTTAGTTTCTGACCAAACAGAAATAAGATTGCTTATGCTAGAAACAGGCAAAATTATTCAGTAAACTTTATAATTCTCTTCTCTTTCCTACTTTGATAAATTTCACTCTTGCCAGGAATAGTAGAAAACTGAGCATATAACCCTCAAATCCTGCCAGACAGTTTTACTTTAGTTTATTTAGAAATGCTACAATAAATCTTTAGAGAGCAACTAAATTAGTGTTTTGTTGAAAAAAAAACATTAAAATGATTATTTATTGTGAATTAATAATTTGATTGCCTAGATTAGCTAACATATTAGATAGCCCAGACCTAACTTCCGCCTCATTCTCTAATCTAGACAAATCCAACAGTAAGCATTAATTTCATATAAGTGGGAGGTCTTTGCATGTGCCTTTGCAAATCCATTTGCATTTTCCTTCTTCTTTGGGTTTTATTAGATTTCAGTGAGGTGGGGAGGAACTGGACCCAGTTGACAGGAGGTGTTTTAATAAGAATGGTTGGAATGTTCAGATCCAGAGGTGGTTGTGCATGTATCACCTAAAACTTAACCACTTCTAAATGGTTATGGGATTCTCCAAATACAGAAGGCCAATCTAACACAGCGGCTTTGCAGAGGAAATACACTGAGTTCAACCACTCCTCGTGCACAACCTTTTGTAAGTAAAAAATTTCATATTCAGACTAAATGAAATCTGTTTCCTTGCTACAATTACTTTCCATAGTTTAAAAAGTATGTAGTAAAGACAATATTCCATACGGCAAACAGCTATGTCAAATAACAATGAGCTTTCACATACTTTGACTTTTTTACAATCTTTCAGTGAGTAAACCTTTTATAATAATGCAGCATGTCTAGATCTTTTTAAAAACTACATAAACATAAAAAATATATACTTCCTTTGCAATATATTTTCTGCTTCAGTATAAAACATATGAAAATTAGCTTCATCTGCACTTATAACCATTCCTTAAAAGTTTTCATTTGTACAATCAAGTTAATTTACCCTTTGGTAGAACTTGCTCTGGGTATTTGCTATACTACAATAACAATGGTGGTTCTTCAAGTGTTTGCAGACATGTATTCCACTCAGGTGTGTGTGTGTCCAGCGCACCAAAGCTGGAGAACTTTTCCTTGCAGTTCCCAAAGGCACAGAGCTGGAGCCCTCTGGCCCTTAGCTCCTCCTCTAGCTATTTTAAGGGTAGAACTGCCCTTCCCAAACCCTAGTTCCTTCTTACCACCTCATGGCTGGAGTCAGAGTATTCTGGGTCTTATTTTACCTCATACTTCTCTCTCTGTTTTTCTGGGATTTTATCCTCTCTAGTTACTGACTAGTTAGTATAGTTAAGTAGTACCCATAGGTTTAGTTTGTAATAGGATAGACAGTTACCGTGGGTGATGCCCTCACTAGGATTTAAATGTGATCTGTGGTGGCGAGTGGCTATCCCCACTAGTGACCCAGCACACGGTGTTTATTGTGCCTGGAAGAAGGGCACATTAAAGAAAGATTCAGCAAGATTCAGATTCTTTTCCCAGGAGAAGGTGAGCTTATTATCCTTCCTTTGGTTCTCTTAGAAAAAGATCTCATAAAACAGATGGGAGCTGTTCCAAACCTAGGAAAGATTCCTTCTCCCATTCTAAAAGGAGTGTAAAGTAGCATCATGATTCATCCAGTACGCGAGATAGAGCATGTCCATCTTCCTGCTCTTTGGTACCAAGGTGAGAGCAAGTAGACTCCATACTGTTGACTCTAGCACCACTTGTGGGACATCCGTTGAGTCTATCACCGACAACATCTATGTCAGCACAAGCTGTGTCCACACAGGTGTCATATCAGGGAAGATTGGCCTTGCTTTGCCTGTCTGTTCCTGACTCTCCTTTGATTCAAGAATGCTCAGCTGTAGTGCTTTCTTCGTCAGTGTCCTTGGCACCATCTGGACTAGTTTTAGACCCCTCATCATTGTTGGCACTGTCTTCTGTGCCTTTTCCAGTTCAGGGTGCAGGGTTGAGGTCACCCACCCTTTTGGTACTGAGAAGCATGTCAGCGCAGGTACTACCTTTTGTACCAGTGACAACTGCAGAGCACACTGCTTCTGTAGGAATGAGAACGGCTTCAATTTCAGTACAGACGTTTGCTCTGGTACTGAGTGTAAGGTCCATATCAGTGCTTAAAGTACTGAGTGCTTTACCTTTCTCGGTACTGATGAGCTGAACTTCAGATGAGGCGAGATGTTTGCTGGCCCCGTCAGGGATGGCTATTCTGTTGCCTCTGTTGACAACTTGGAAGATTCCTCAGGGTTGGAGACATCTTCGTCCTCTCTGTTGCCTTCTAAGTATTGCTTTTGAAAAGCACTGAGACTTCCTGGGGATCACCATTGGTACTAATATTGTGAATGCGTTCATAGTTGAGAGAGGACTTCTTGGTCCAGTTCCTACTGGCCATCTATGCCGTATCCCTACCCATTATGGCCTTGTTGGGATCCCTGGGATGTTCCACAGTCAGTGAGGTTCTGATCAATGGTGCAGTCCTATTCTGCTGGGAGCCTCTCCTACTGAGCCTCTATCACTGCAGCCACAAATGGCAGTTGCTCCGGTGGAACTGCTTCAGTCTGAATTGTTGTTACGGGCATCACAGGAGATTCCACTGGCTTTGCTTCCTTCCTCTTCTTCATTGCTAGATGACGCTGTAATGCCAGAATATTCCTCCCCTGTATCTGAGGATTTTAAATAATATCAGGACCTCCTGAGGCTCATGGTTTCAGCCTTCGGTATTCAGGAGAACATCCATAAGTTACTGTATATTCTCCTATCCTCAGCTCCAGGGAAAGTGGCTCTCCCCATAAATGAAGTGATCTTGGAACCAGCAAGGACTCTATGGAACACTCCAGCTTCCCTACAACCCACAACGAAGTGTACAGATAAAAGATGTAACGTGCCTCTGCATGGTTTTGAGTGCATCTATTTGCATCCAGTACTTAAATTTCTTGTTGTAATGGCAGCTAATGAGAGGTTAAGACAGGGAGATATAAACTGACACCAAAGAACAAGGATTTTAAAAGATTGGATGTCTTTGGGAGGAAAATGTATTCTACCTGTTCCTTACAAATGCATGTTGCCAATCAGCAGGCACTTTTATCAAAATACGACTTTTGTAAATTGGGAAGCAATGGCAAAATTAACAGATAAGTTGCCCAGAATCCTGTAACGAAGAGTTTAAGGCTTTCATTACAGAAAGCCGTTGAGTGGCAAAAACATCACTACAGTTAGTTTGAGACATGGTTGATACTTCTTCTAGAGTTAAGGCCTCTGCTGTAACAATGAAAAGGACTTCATGGTTGCAGAACTGTGGTATAACTTCTGAGGTCCGACAGACAATTGAGGACCTACCCTTTGACAGTCAATTTTTATTTTCAGAGAAAACTGATGAACCATTACATTCCCTTGAAGACTCAAGCTATGTTGTGTTTGTTGAGGGGTTTTACCTCAGTGTTAAAGATGCATCACTTCCCGGAACAACAACAATAGCAGCAATATCACCCTCAGCAGTTCTTTAGTTCAAATTATCCTGCAGGATAAATTCTCCAGAAAGGGTCACAAGTCTCATAGAAGTAAGTCTTCTGGTCCCAATTTTAACCCATCTGCCTGTCCTTAATCTATTTTGGGAAAGCTGCCTACTCAACACTCTCCCTGAGGTTTGCATTCCAGTTCTCAAGCTTCATGCCATTTCCCTTTTGTTTGGGAACAGGCTATCCCTTTTCTGCAGGTTTTGGGAGTCAATAACTGTGGACAAGTGGGCACTAAGCATTGTGGGACTGGGGTATGCCGTTCAGTTCCAGTCTGTTCACCCTTCGCACTCAACTACTCTTTCTCTTTTCAGGGACCCCTCTCTCTAGTTTCTGCTCCTTCAATATGTGCAGACTCCAGGCTTTGGGGGTCATAGAGGAGTTTCCACTTCAAAATCAGGGAAAGAGTTTCTACTCATAGTACTTCTTGATCCCCAAGTCCCAGGGAAGGATGAAACTTAGCCTCAGTCTCTGTGGTTTCAACAAGTACATTAGATACATGAGACTGTGCATGGGTACTCTAGGGACTGAATCACCCTAGGGTGCCTGGGTACCCGCTCTGAATCACAACAGTCGGTTTGCAGCCCTCAATCTTCAGGATGCTTACTTCCATATGGTAATCTTCCCAAGTCACAGGAGGTTTATGAGATTTGTAGTGGAGGTCAGCCTTATCAGTACACTGTGCTTCCCTTTGGCTTTTCCTCCATTTCATGGGTATCGACCAAATGCTTCACTCTACTAGCAGCATATCTCGGAAGAAGAGGAATTCTTGTCTGCCCAAACCTGGACAATTGATTAATGAGAGGCAAGTCCAAAAAACAAGTCCTCTGTAATACCAGTTCACACTATGTCTCTTTGATCATCTGGGTCTGATTTTGAACAAAGGAACATTGACGTTAATGCTAACTGAACAAACTGATCAATTAGGTCCCTACTAGACTAATAAATTTGAGAGTGATTCTGCCAAACAAACAGTTTCAAGCAATTTGTCACCTGTGTCTGACACTTCAATCCTAACCTTCAGGCACACATGGACTGTAGTTGAAGTTCTACACCATATGGCTTCATGCACTTATGTAGTCCAGCCTGTGAGATTGTGCCTTCATCCTCTTCAAATGTGGTTGAAGTTGGTTTATTGCCCGAGTTGTCAGTTGTTGGACAAGCTTGTCCAAGTGCCTCCAGTGATCCTGGACTTCTTACAGTGGTGGACAGTGCTAAGCAATATATGCCAGGGTATATATAACCAACAACCAGGATTATAGTCACCAATGCTTCCTCAATAGGTTGAGGAGTTCATCTAGAAACACTGAAAATTCAGAGTTCATGGTCGAAAAGGAGGCTTCCGTTCATATCAACATCCTGGAGCTTCAAGCCATTTACAATGCCTGCCCAGCCTTTCAGAATCACATTGGGGTGCAGCAGTTCATATACGCACCACCAACACCATCACAATGTATTATGATCTTAGGATGCAATAAAATTTTGGCAGTTCTGCATCAAGGAAAGTATAATTCCCGCAGCTGCTCATTTACCTGGGGTCCAGAATCACTACTCCAATCATCTCAGCAGGAATTTCTTCCAGAATCACAAGTGGTCTGCTGAGTTCCATCTTCTTACAAGAAGATGGAACTAGAAGTTCCATCAGTTTTTTGCTCTCAAATAGGTCTCACTCCAGGCTCCTTAACAGATGCCTTCCATCTGAATTGGGGATCGGCACTGATTTATGCCTTTCCCCTGGTACCATTCATTCCTTATTATTCTTAAACTGAAGTTGGATCATGCCAAACTAATTCTTACTGCAACAGTTTGGCCAAGGCAATTTTGTTTCTCTGACCTACTCAGACTGTCAGTTCGACCTCCCATGGCTCTTCCTCTATATCATAATCTGCTGACTCAGCACCACAGTTGAGTTTTGCATCCGGTGTTCAGAAGTCTACACCTCATGGCATGGATGCTGCATGGTTAGATGAGGAGGCAGAGGAATGCTGTTTGGAAGCTGTTTAGCAAGTGCTATTCAGTAATAGAAAACCATCCACAAGAGCTACCTATTTGACCAAGTGGAAGTGGCTTTTGATGTGATTGCTAGCTCGGGGATTCGACAAAGGCTAGCCTGCGTTTGGGACATTTTGAAGTATCTGCTACACGTTCAGTCCTCTGATCTGTCTCTCAGCTCCTTGAAGATCCAGTAACAGGTGATCTTGGCGTTTCATTCTCTAATCCGAGTAAAGTCAATTTTCTCTAATACCATGGTAGCAAGATTTCTAGGAGGAGTCATTAGTCTCCACCCAGCAGTGAAATAACCAGTTTCTTTGTGAGACCTTAATACTGTGTTAACTGCTCTTATTGGGCCTTCACTTGAGCCCCTGGCAACCTGTTCTCTGTCTCTCCTGTGCCAGAAGACAGCTTTTCTTCTTGCTATAGCATCTGCAAGGAGAATATGTGAACTGCAGGCCATAATGGTATATGCAGTTTACACAGTTTTTCAAAGACAAAGTGGCCCTATGGCCACATCCAAGATTTTTGTTGGAAGTGGTTTCCCAATTTCACCTTAACCAAGTAATATTTTTGCTATTCTTTCCCAACAACAATCAAATACATATGAAAAGCAACTGCATTCATTGGATATGAGATGATGCTTGGCGTTTTACCTGGAGAGGACTACGCTTTTTGGTTCATCACCTCATTTTTTTTGTCTCCTATGCAGATCAAAGGAAGGGTCAGGCTGACTCTAGGCAGATTTCCAGGTGAATAACTTCCTGCATTACAGTAGCATATAAAGTAGCTGTTCCTCAGACCATGCTTCCTCAGAGAGTATGGACTTATTTGATAGGGCCCAACCAACATCGATAGCATTCCTAAGTGCTGTTTTGATATTGGACATTGACAAGGCTGCTGCCCAGTCTTCTGTGTATACTTTTATCAAGCACTATGCTGTTAGCACTGCATCTAGGTCAGATGCAAACTTTGGAAAGACAGTTCTGCAGTTGTTGAAGCAGACTCTATGTCCCACCACCTTAAGGTATGGCTTGTGAGTCAACTGAATGGAATACACATCTACAACCACTCAAAGGAAAAATGGTTACTTGTACTGTAACTGTTGTTTTTCTAGATGTGGGTGGAGACATGTATTCTACAACCCAATCTCCAGCCCCTCTGCATCAGAGTGTTTTGTCTTGACCTTTGGAGCAAAGGAACTGAGAGGGGTTGGGGTGGCACTTCCATTAAATAGCCAGGGAAGGGGTTCAGGGCCAGAGGGCATGAGCGTCATCCCTACTGATACTGCTTGGAAAGGTTTCCAGTGTTGATGCACTGGGTGCTCGCACACCTGAGTGGAATACACATCTGCACCCACATCTCAAAAAATCAACAGTTACAGTACAGTAACTGTTTTTTTGTAATAAATATTTTTCTGAAACCTATAAGCACAATTAGGGACTAATCTAAAACACTTTGAAAATAATGAAATAATTTCTATTGTTTTTTTTCCAATGGGTTTGGGATTAAGTATTTAGAGTGAATTTACTTTGATTCTTTGCAAATCTAGTCTATATATTTTATAGACTATTTGATGATTAAATCCACTCATTCTGATCCCCCCTCCCCACTTCCCTAGAAGTAGCTGAAAGAAAACTACGCACATGAAAACTAGGTTATGCATTCAGGTCATTGCCCATCATGTAGCTGATGCTAATGTGACTTGTAATTGCAAATACATGATTGCCCGCACCCCTTATTTTTCTGAAGATTGTCATAGGACTATATTTACAAAATATTTTTAAACTTGTATGAAACGTTACTGGTTGGCATTGGAATTAACTATTAAAAACCTCACTGGAATTTATAATGTTGCTGTACAAGCATGTTTAGACCTGTTACTATACATTGTGTGACCTTTTTTGCTTGCTTGCATATTCTATGTTCTGAGTCATTTCATTTTGATCATAGTCTCAGATGAATTCTTCATTTGGTAAAATTGATTGCAGATCCCGGGTGCAATTAGATGTGTGAGGACATCAAATAAAATAATAGTACTTTAAAAATCTGTGTCTTTTTAGTGTGGGAAAATTACTCTGTTGATCAACAGAGACTGAAAACTATCATTTCCATTATTAGTTTTATTATTAAAGAATTTCATTTTATCACATATGAAGGCTACAGTGCGGCATTTATTATGAATTTATAATACATCATTGTACAAAACTGAGAGTTTATAGCAAAATTTCTATGTAGGGATAAAGTATAAAATCTGATTTAAAAAAAAATTCCTTTTTGCTTCTTGTTTTTTCTTTTTTCTACTGCTTCCTCTGAAGTCTCCTACCAAATGGTTTTGGAAACTGGTTCCTGTAAGTTTGCCTGACTGCTTCACCTTTGATCTGATAGTTTACAATGAGAATGCTGGTGTACTCATTCATTTCATTTATCTCAGATAGATTATAGTATAGTGTAGTATATTGCCGTCTGTAGGGTTCACATAGTTCAGAATCCAGTCTTTCAAGGTAATCTGGGGAAAATTAAAATTTAAGGTATGATATTGGATCAAAAGTTGCTTTAAGAACAGTGGACATGCACTGTAGTGATTATGATATTTTACTTTTTATAGTGCAGTGTGTTGCCTTCTCTGGCCTCACCTCAAAATATAAAATACCCTCTCTATACTCTCTCTAGTAAGGTTCTTTGCTTGGTTCATATGCAAACTCCTATTCAGAGTGAATCAGAGCTGCTTGTGTACTTTATTAAGAAAGTTGATCCACAGAAGCCAATCTTTTGGCATTTGAAGTTTTCACACACACCATGTATCCTAGTTTCTGTCTTTTCAATTAGTGATGAGTATGTAGGGGAGCAAAACATTGGTTATCCCCCTATTGTTAAAATTATATAAGCATAATAATGTAAGTCTGTGCTTCATTAATAACAAACTAAATTTATTTCCTTGATACTCTCTCTTCTGGGGGTGATCATTTTCCTTTATATTGTAATTTGCACTAAAATTGTATGCAGTTTAATTAACGTATCCCCTTGCTACACTTCAAAAATAAAGATAATATGCTCTTCTCTCTGTCATCAATAAATCCATACTATAGGTATGGAGTTGCTTTGAGATTTACTTAGTCTGTAGATGTTCAAGTAAATGCTGTACTGCATTTTGTTCTGTTGTCCAGAATTGATCTTTCAGTCAAATCACACATGTAGCACTTGGGCAGGCCCTCAGATAGTTTTTCTTTAACTAATAAGAGATGGTTTATATATTGCAAAGAGAGAAAAATACACTTAGGAACTGCTTACTGTAAATAAAATTTTGCCATTGCCTAAAGAACAGCATTTAAAAAAGTTTGTAATAGTGACTACAGCTGTTCTATTTCTAGCTGATTGAACCCAAATTCATAAGAGTCTGTAGTATAAAAGTAATTCCTCTGCAGTTTTGTCTTTTTTCCGCTCTGCATTGCTATCTACGTATATTTAAAGAGACTGTTCCGTTCTGGACTATGTAATACCATTTAAATGTTCTTATTTCAGGAATGAAAGGACAACAACATAACTAACACAGAGGAATAAAGCCATACGTGGGCTGTGTATAGTTATTACAGACCTACAACAATAAACTACATCTCACATCAAAATCTGACATACAGTATTTCCATTAAACCAGAATGCTAGTGAAGAGCTGTTTCAAAAAAAACCTTTTGTTGTTGCTGTTTTTGCATACAGTATTAGTTTACCCATAGTTCCCCAGCAGTATATTAGAAACATCATACGTATTTGCTGTGCAGTTATTAAAAGCAGTGCTGTACAATCTTTTGATAAATATGGTACTAGCATGTTGAGGTGTTATATTTTGTTATGACCATGTTTATCATCACACTTTCTAAATAATTGCAAGAGATTTTCTTCCAAATTAAAAGTAGAAAACAGTCACTGGTGGCTGCACAGTGATCTGAAGTAGCATAACATCTATTGCCTTCTTTATCAAATGCTGAATAAATTCCTATTAAAACATGATACAAAATATACCTTGAGCAACATAGTAGATTTGACTATATTTTAACTTATTTTTCATAAAGTTGGGTATTTCTACTCTCTCAGACAACCATCTTCTTCCAGGTCTACCTTAAAGGTTTGATAGTTTCCAAGAGTAGTCTATAGACAATGTTCCTAAGGCAACCTGAATCATCATTTAAGTGACAGGAAGCTTTCTCCCAGAAAGTCATTGTGTGGTGGCATATCATGATATGCTGCTAAGCCAGCCATTGTACTCTATATTTAAAACAACTTTAAAATGTTTTTTAAACAAAATTGAGAGACTTTGTTTTTAAAACAATATATTAAATGATTGGGAGAAATTTTTAATTATGATTTTTGAGCCAGTCTGTATATTATTTGTTACTGCATCTTCTTTGCTATTGTTGTCTAATACTAAAATCAAATCTAAGTAAAACATTTCTCCTCATACTTCATTTCTAAACCATTTTCATGGAGGAAAAGCATAATTCTGTATTTGTGGCATTATAGTGATTTCCATGACAATAGATTAGATTGTCATGAGTAAAGAATTGCAAGTTGGAGGGGGAGGAAAAAGCTCTGACAGGAAGAAAAATGTCTTGCTTAAATATAGATAATTTAAAGTGTTACTAACATATGCAAATCAAATATTAATAATACATGAAAGATAAACACATTTTGTTTAGCATTTTCAGATGTCTGCCATAGCAAGGGGAAACTGTCTTCTGCCATTTGTATCTTCATACAACACACTTCATACAATAGTGTCACCACATTTCAAGCTTGAAGTAAAGCTTTAAATCTCACTCTTTAAATATGAAAATACTAACTGGTTAAAAGTTACCTGGGCCATTCTGGTGTGCTATAATAAAGACTTGTCTTCAGTTCACAGTACTGGTGTCTCTCCACAAGGTAATACAGTTTGGGAGCTCTACATCTCTCAATAATTCCCCATTTTAGCCAATTTGAGAGACACGGAACTGCACCAAATGGAATCCCATCTAGTTCTCACCAAAAGTATAATTTTCAGGGTTAGAGTGAGAGAATTCTCAGAATCTCAAAAGAGATCCCTCGGATTCCATCTAAATATATACATAACTTAAACATAAAATTAGTTAGCTCAGGGATATTCTTGACATCATAATTAGCACTTAGGTATGAAGACAGATTGTAAACTTTCTGTAATATTTGAAAATTAAAAGGTCATATCAACAACTTAGTAAATAAATCATTTTATATGTCCCTTTTTTTTAGGTCATATCAACAACTTAGTAAATCATTTTATATGTCCCTTTTTTTTAATCTGCCACTCCAGAGGATGTGAGAAGACACATTAAGAATGACCAATATGAAATTAGAGCAAAAAAAAAAAAGAGTTTATTTTCTAAATGTTTTCTTTTTGTAATGTTCTTTTACCCTAGTAATCCCGACCATAATGCACTGTTGTCTGTGTGACACAGACTAAAATTAAAATGGGGGTGATCAAATCCAAATTTCTCTACTTTTGAACTTGGCAGCAGGTCTGTTATAACTGAAGCACGTGTTGGCCCAGATCCTCATGTGGTGCATACTGGCATAGCTCACTCAGTTCACTTGAAAGGAGCAGTGCAGAGTTATACCAGCTGAGGATTTGGCCCATTATGTTAGACAAATAAGTAATTTTTGAATGCTTATGAAATTGAATTCCACTGTTTGTAAGTTATTCTCCTAATAATGATAAATGAATTATCTGATTTCAGAGTAAATTAGAATATTGTATGTATTTGATCAAACTTTGGTAGAATAGTAGTTTTGAATGAAAGTTGCAATATTATCATAGGAGCTAGTTTCCTTTTAAATCTATCTATGTTTTGCCTATTTGTTTAGCATAAATATTAATCTACAGAAAGTAACCACTGACAAAATGGTGACTGACTTAATATTACTTAATGCCTTTTCACTAATGGAACACAGAATCTACAGTACAAATCTGTTTTCACATATGTTTCTGAGCATATGTCTATTTTAATCTCCTCTTTTTATATGGTAGGCTCGTTACAGGAAGGAGCAAACACTGCTTAAGCAGCTGCCTTGCATTCCATTGGTAGAAAATCTGCTGAAGGATGGTACAGATGGTTGTGCCTTAGCTGCTCTGATCCACTTCTACTGTCCTGATATTGTCAAACTGGAGGGTGAGTGTGTAAGTTAGATGACTCTCTAGCATTAAAAAGATGGTGATGCAAGTTAAAATGGCTTTTTCTTCTGTATACATTAGAATGGTGGCATTGAATAGCATAGATACAGAAGAGGTAAAATTTGAGAGTTTCTTAAAAGCTCTGACTCATGCATAAAATTTCAGTTTTTAAAGAGAAAGCACTACTTACCAGGGTATCTCCCAATATTATGTTTACCATAACTATCTATAAATCACCAAGCAAATATAAGTTTGTAAAGATAATTCCATAAGGAACTGTTTTGGCAGATTCCTCACTCTTGAGAGCACATCCTTCGGTGCCTAAAGTGTCTTGGCATCCAGTCCTCCTTGGTCATTCTCTAGCCTTCTGTTCTCCCCATGAAAGCTTCAGCCTTGTTGGGATCATGCACATGGATCTCAGGCTTGCTCAGATCTGAAGTGTGAAATCCCTATGCAAAACCATTCCAAAGAATGCCTTCAGTACTACAGGCCTCCAGATTTAAGAAAGAAAATCTCCAGTCCCTCTTGGCCTTATGAGATGAAAAAAGTTGGCTTTCAAGTTATATAAAGTGTCAAATCCAGGCACGTGCTGTTATTATCTAGTGTATCTGATCAGAGAAGGGTTGAAACCAGGACTGCCATGGATGCTAACTCTTTTGATCTTTGCTTCCAGTGCTAACACCTTGCCCACTCACTGTTTGAGAACAGACAGAGATTCAGGATGTCTGACTGATGCATTTTTTAGGCCTGAAGTTGGAATCTCATGTATGCCTTCCCACAGATTCCTCCACTTTCTGTTTTTCAGAACAGTGAAGCAAGACAGGGCTCATGTCATCCTCGAATCCCTAGCTTAATATCACCAGTTTTATTGTTGGGATCTCCTAGCCATAATATCCCTTTTACCCGTTTAAAATATGCATGTGAAGTCTCCCCTTCTGTCTCGAAAATAAAGTCAGAGGTGATCAGGTCCTACTGTGAGAACCATAGAAAATGTTACAAATATAAAGTTTTATTGAGGCTTACTCTATCTAATAGTATTATTCTTGACACTTATTAGATTTGAATGTTCACATGGAAAGCACTAGGTCGTTTTGAAATTAAGGACACCAGCTACCGGAAAGGTATGCAGTAAAATGGAGAAGCTTTAATAAATAGGGGAAAAAGCAGAAACATAGGCCCAATGTCTTCTCATTCTTTGTATTCTGGACTACTTGCTTTCTTTAAAAAAGAAAAAAAGACCGTACCTGGCTGCTTTTAGCAATTTATCATAATCTTCCAGTCCAGGGAACCAGGGCTGTCCTTAGCCATAGGCAAAATAGGCAGCCGCCTAGGGCACCACTAGGTCTGGGGGCACCACTCTGCAAGAACCTGAACAGATGGGAAGCAGTGGAACATGTAAGAGCAGGGCTGTTGGTCCTAGAGTGAGCTGAATGCAGCACAGTCTGAGGAAGGGGATTGGCTGCTGATGTCTCTGGGAAGGGGTGGGGGGGAAGGAAATCACCTGTGAGTGTGACTCTTTCCCCTGGTGTGAGGTGAGGCAGGCTCTGCGGCTCTGGCAGTATCCTTTGTTGTCCCTCATAATGTCCATTCTTCTCCCCTCTGCCCCACAGAGCACCCCCCCTGTTTCTCCCTCCCGCCCATAAAGCACCCCTCTCTTCCCCTCCCCTCCATCAGGGTTGGGTTGGTGAGGAGCTGGTGGGGAGGAGAGGCTGGCTGGCTGCCTGCTGAGGAATGAAAGTGAAAGTAAGTAATTTCCTTGGCAGGCAGCCAGGATTGGAATGGTCAGACAGGGCTGGGCTGGGGATAGCCACATAGCAAGTGCGAAAAATCAGGACAGAGGGTTGGGGTAGGGTGAGAAGATGTCCCACTTTTATAGGGCCAGTCCCAGTTTTTGGGTCTTTTTCTTATATAGGTTCCTATTCTCCCCCACCCCCGTCCTGATTTTTCACACTTGCTGTCTGGTCACCCTAGATAGGGGTAATTGGTGCCTATATAAGACAAAGCCCCAAATATCAGGACTGGCCCTATAAAATCAAGACATCTGGATCTGATCACCCTAGCTGGGGAGCGCATCTCTCCCCTGGGCTGGCAGTGATCCATCTCATCCGAGGGGAGCTGCACAGGGCAGGATGAGCTGCTGTGGCTCCATGGGTGCCCCGTCCCTGAGATCAGATGCTGTGCTAATTTCACCATAGTCCGTTGGGCTGGCGGTGTTGCCCATTGGTGTGTGATGGTACCTGGGGGTTTGCTGCTGCTGTTGCCGCTCTGCAACCCAAGAGGTGAATTTTGGGGTCCTGCAGTTTTCCACCTATCTCCTCCTCTACTGCAGCTGTTGGACCAGCAGGCTTGGGGGTGAGCCAAGCATGAAAGCAGTACTGTGTTGTCATTTAAAGTGTCATTTAACAACTTTGTTTGCCAAAAATGCTTGCTAACAATCCTGAATTCAATTTCAATATTTTTTTTTAAAAAATCAATATCTTACCCAAAAACAGAAAATTAAGTTGTTGACAATTATTTGTGACAAGTTTGGTATGGGGAGGGGAGTGGACCAGTTTTCATCAGAGAAACAAAAAATGTTGACTGACTTTCCTATAGCCCTGTTACTGCTAAATAGAGCCCTGCAACAACTGTAATATGCTCATCTCTTTACTAATGTATAGAGCAGGGATCAGCAACCTATGGCACACGTGCCAAAGGTGGCACGCGAGCTGATTTTTGATGGCACGCAGCGGCAAGCTGAGCGGCTCAGCCCACCACTGCTCTGGGGTTCCGGCTGCTGCCCCTTTGGCACCCAGGGTCCCAACCGCCGGCCCCACTCAGCACCCACTGCTGGCCTGGGGACCCCCAAGGAACCCCAGGCTGGAAGCGGCTGAGCAGGCCGGAGGCTGAGACCCCGGCTGAGCCACTCAACCCACTGTCGGCCTGCGGTTCCATTCACTCAGCTGGCAGCAAGGCTGACAGGACTAATTCAAGGAAATAGGAAACGAGCAACTAATGACAAAGTGCAAGAGCCTAGAGCAGTGGTCCCCAACCTTTTTCGTCTGGCGGGCGCCAGATGAAGGACAGTGATGGCGGACAAACATCTGCCAAAATGATGCTGAATTTCAGCAGTATTTCGGCAGATGCTCATCCTCCGGCCAGAACGTGGGTGCACTGAGAGGCCCCTGCGGGCACTGGGACACCTGCGGGTACTGCGTTGGGGACCCCTGACTAAAGAGCCTCCTAAAGCATGGTGATCGTTTGATTTAAATGGACTTGAACTGTACGAAAAATTGAGTTGTTGCCACATGCAAAATCGATGATGGACATTGTAACGTTATTCATACCAGCAGACTTGTTGACATATATCCTAATGTGTACATTGCCACTCGTATTCCTACTGACAATTCTGTAACAGTAGCATTCAGGAGAACGGAGTTTTTTCAAAACTAAAGCTCATTAAAAACTATCTCCACTCTACAATGAGTCAGGAAACACTTGACTGGTCTTGCTATTCTTGCAATCGAACAAGACATCACTTTGTCTTTGTCATACGAATGACATTATTACTGAGTTTGCAGCCAAAAAAGCCAGAAGATTGCTTTTAATTAAAAACTAATCCTTGTTTCAATACCTCTTCATAGAAATTTCCAATAAAATGTTGACAAATTAAAAAAAATGATATTTTTTGCATCATTCTGTCAAATCAGAATTTTTTCTATACTGCTACTTCTTTAATGTAGTCCATCAGCATTACAGTGTGCTTAACTAAGTTAAACTGGTTTTAATAACATGCATGTGGCAAGTTTTCCAGTACTGTAAGCTTATGTTTGTGTTGCTAAGAGCAAGACAGGCACGGGGGCACCAGTTTAATAATCTCGCCTAGGGCACCATAAATCCTAAAGACGGCCCTGCAGGGAACAATAGTTTTTCTTCATCTGACTATGAATAGGGCATTATTTTTGTATATCTTCTAGTGTGAGGCTTTACGTTCCAGAAATTAGAACTCAGTACTGACAAGACCACTTCTACTCCCCTGTCTCTCAAAGCTGCAGTCTCAGTAGCTATTAGATCAACAACCAGGCTGAGTGAGGCTGCTTATGCTAGATCCTCCTTTCATCTTGTTCTGTAAGGTAAAATAGATGCCACGTCCATATCCTAAATTCCATCTTAGTTAGTTGGTTTCTTGTAATTTTTATCCCAAACCAAATTTAACAGAAAAAATTAAACCTGAATATTTTCAGTTTAAAAGTGCATTGATTTGTTGCCTGATGAAGAGAGAATTTTTTTGTTGGTTTCAAGATTTTTTTGCATTTGTGGCCATATTCAAGTTGGTATCAGTTTCAGTTGAAAGATTTATCTAAATTATTAACTCCTATCTATGACCATCATAATAGTTGTAAAACGCCTTCCATGGAATGCTGGAGAAATGTCTCCTCCCTGAAATCTGTAAAGCTCCCTGTAATGGGGTCACACTCACCTCTCGCAAGCACCCCCTGCCTGAGTGCATGTACCTACACTCTCTCTAGGGTGACCAGATGTCCTGATTTTATAGGGACATTCCCGATATTTGGGGATTTTTCTTATATAGGTGCCTATTACCTCCCACACTCTGTCCCAATTTTTCATACTTGCTGTCTGGTCACCCTAACTCTCTCTCTCTCTGTTGGTGGTGGGTCTTTGGTGACTTGGCCATCCAGCCAAGTCATATACAGTCTGTCTGTGAGATAAAAACAAAACAAAAACCCCTTTCAGGGTACGTGTCAAACAGGGGCCTCTGTTAGTGCCCTCTGTAATGTCTCTCTGTTTGTCCCTGCTCCAGAATAGAGCAGTGCCCCAGGGCTCCTTCCCTGGAGGCAGTAACTTTGCCCTCTCAGGGCCTTTCTGGCCCCAGCTCTTCACTTGGGCCATTAAAAGAGTTTGGTTCCTCTTCTGGGGTGTATCAAGGTCCAGGCCACTTTTCCAGTGGCTGGTAGGGGGGAGCTGGGTCTGCCTTTTACTCCGGGTCCCAGTCCAGGGACCCTGTAGATAGCAGCTGTCCGTGATGTCCCTTTAAATAAACTGTGTTGCTGCTATAATTCCCTAGGCCCCTTCCCCATGGCTCCTGCATATTCTTCAGCCTTATCTCAGGGCCTTGTCCTTGTGGAGCTCCAGCAGCCAGCCTGGAGCACCATCCACTCTCCTCCAGCTGTAGCAAGGAACTGAACTCACTCTGGCCCTGCAGCTCTTCCTGTACTGACCTGCTGGGCCTTGATTGGCTGCTTCCCACATAGCCGCTTTAGGCAGCTCGGAGTTCCCTCTTCTGCCCTTTTCTGGGATGGGGTGTGGCAGGGCCACGAGGCCTCCAGCAGGGGACCTCAGGACCTCGTCCACCCCATCACACTGCCACATGAAACTTTGTTCACATCTTCACTTACCTGTATTCCCTCAATTTAGTAATAAAATCTGATGCTTATATTTTTTCCTTTTTATTTCCTTCAGGACCTCATTCTTTAAGAACTTCTCTAGGGAGTTATTACTATAGTCTATCTCTTAAAAGACAATTATTGAAGGAGAAAGGAAAGTTACTCAGCTGTACATGGTATGTAGAGTATATTGCAGTGTCAGAACCGCATGACCTACTCACCATTACCACTTCTGTGACTTTAAATGGTATTTTGAATAGTAAAAGGAAATGAGGGCATCAGGGCCTGCAATTACTTGTATTAAACTCATTTTGAACAGTTGGCTCCAAAAAAGAGAGTATATGGTGCCCATACTGATATTGGTTTTATATGTAGAGCCAGAGTTTGTGATGTTGAGGCACAGTCTCTCAAGAGTGGCTGTTCAGTGATAAGAAATAAATATGCTTGGAGAACTCCAGTAACAGATGTAAAATTCCATTTACCTTACTACTTGTATCTGAGCATTTAAAACCTAGTTGCAAGAGGGATACTGTAATCAGTGCAATATATTTAAGTTATACAGTTATGTTTGTGATGGGCTTAACATAATAAATGGGTCAAGAGTTAGATCAGAACTTATTTTCAGGAAGGGTCATTAAAAATCATAATTAGGAATTATCATTTACCAAAAAACCCAGTCATAGTGTGTTTTAGAAGGTATTCAAGATGTTAATCTACTTCAATAGCATAAAAACAAACCTATGAAAATGCAATGGAATAAAATGTAAGATGACATAACTCAAGATTCTGAAATTAAAATCTAATTCAAAACTTTTTTAATCTACCTCCAAAATGCTTAGCACTTATTATATGTAAGGCTTTTCTTTTCAGATCTGTAGCTATGCTTAACTTTTTCTGTTTCTGCTTTCATTTTAGATGTTTGTTTGAAGGAGACCATGTCATTGGCTGATAGCCTATATAATCTACAGCTCATACAAGAATTTTGTCAGGAATATTTGAACCAGTGTTGCCATTTCACTCTTGAAGATATGCTCTATGCTGCTGCTTCAGTAAAGGTAAAAAAAAATTTTTTTGAATGTGTGATTTGTTCTGATCTGCTGTAGTAATGCTATTTTAACTGCTTTTAGGTCTATTGCTATGTGGTTCAGTGAAAAAGGACACTGCATTTGTTGGGATATGGTGATTAAATTATAATGTGCATATAAAATGCAGGTTTGAGCTGCACATATCACCTCATTTTTGATGGTTATTATTGACCTTGAAATGTAAATATATTTTTAAAAGGAGAACAGATAAAACTTTAATTTTGGGCAGATTGTCATAACATTGTTCTCTCAATTAAAAACACACAATCTGCAATATTTCTTTAAAAATGTAATTGAGAGCTATGATGGCTGTGACTTCCTAAGTTTTTCAAACTATAGTGTAATTTAAAGTTACAGTTTCTAGAATAACTAACTCATCTCCCCTTGTCCATCTATACAGAAATATAAAATATATATACAGTGTTAAGTTCTGTGTGTTACATGTGTATGTGCTATCTTTATTTGATAGGCTATGGTTGCTCTGAATTTCCAGAATTAATTTAATTTAAAAATCTAACACTTATGCACATAATTTATAGTTGTGTGTATTTCATTTCCTTACCTTAAAATAGAAAACTGTACTGAATTTCACAGTATATATGTTCATTATAAAGTATGGTATGAGATTCAAGTAAGTGTTTGAGTCTTCTCACAGGTATACAGAATTCTACATATAATTGCAATTAATGTGTGTGGTGTTACCTGAATAACTGCATTTAGGGCTCATTTCTGCTAAGTGCTGAGCACCTTCAACTGCCACTGACTTCACCGAGATGAAGGTGTTTAGCAGTTCACAGGAGCACTTAGAATCTTCCAGATTTGAGCTGTTGCTGTGTACTTCAGGCTTTATCTGCACACACACACGTTGTAGTTAATATGAGGCAGTGCCTTTCCCATTCCCCTGATTGTGGATGCACTGTTATTGGCATAAATGTGCTTTTTATAGGTATAGCTTTTCCATTGGGGAAAGGGAATAAACTATACAGCTATAGGGCACTTTTGTACCAATATAGCTGTTTTCACAATAGGGGTCATACTGACATAACTGTAATGCTAAAACATCACATCCCTAGTTGACATACTACCACAAAATCTGTGACTGGACCAGGCCATAGTCACTAAGGGCTTGTTTACATGCAGCGTTATACTAGTTTAAATTACGGTGTGATTTTAAACCTTTTCAGCTAAGCCAGTTCAAAAGGCTGTGTGGACACTCTTATTTTGGTTTAAATCCAGGGTTATTTCAGTTTAAGAAAATTAAAAACAGATTTAAGCGAAATCAAAATAAGCTACTCTTAAATCTAAGACTTAGTTTAAACTTAAAAGTTAGGTTGACATAGCCATGTCAGTCAGAGATGTGAAAAAAACACCCTGACCTACATAGCTATCCTGACCTAATCCCCAATGTACCCAGTTGTGTCGATGGAAATGTGCTTCTGTCGACATAGCCAACTTCGCTGAGGAGGATGGTCTTCATACGCCAACAGAAAAACACCTTCTGTCAGGTAGGCTGCATCTACTCTACAGTTTTATGCCAGCATAGCTATGCTGACATAGTAGTCTTAGGCCAGGTCTCCATTTCACTCTAAGGCCTAAGCGGGGGGGTTCGAACTAAGATACGAAATTTCAGCTATGCTATTCACGTAGCTGAAGTCGAAGTATCTTAGTTTGACTTACCTGGCTGTCCTCATGGTGGCGAGTTGACTGCCATAGTGCCCCCGTCAACTGCGCTTACTCCTCCTGCCGAGGTGGAGTACGGGCATCAATTAGCGGATTGATTTATTGCAGCCAGACGAGACACAATAAATTGATCTCCGATACAGCGAACATTACCCGCTGATCCGGCAGGTAGTATAGACGTACCCTTAGTTTGGTATAACTATGTTTCACAGGGGTGTGAAAAATCCACACCTCAGAGCAACGTAGTTATACCAACCTTAACCCCCCCACGTAGACAGCGCTTTGTTGATGGAAGAACTACATAGCTGCTACCTCTCTCTGCCCTAAGAATACGATATAGGGGATTGCACTGGTCTAACTAAACTGATTTAGCTAAACCATTGCACTAGGGAGAATAGATATGTGAATATACACTACTGTTTTTATTCATTTTATAGATTTATTTCTTAACAGCTTCCTCTTAACTTGACAGAACACTAATTCTTTCAGGACTACATAGATGCCAAGTTTGAACTTTTAATATGAAATGTTCTTTAGTTTACAAGTGCCGAAAATTATCTCAGCAATATTTTCTGGGACAGTAAAACATTTTCTCTGTGCTTGGGTGATAAAATAGCTGAATAGATTTTCTTCAAGTTATAAAATGAAAACGCATATCAGGGCAAAACATGTCTTTTACCAGAAAGTTATATGCTTAAAACAGAGACTTACGATGGAAATTCTATCGTGACTGTAACGATAGTGTGACCAGTATGATTCTGTAATAAATATTTTCAGGCTTATCCTTCAAACATGGTAAGGTATCTCACAGAGATTGAGCAGAGCTTTTGGTACTCCTTTGGTACCTTTACTTTCTTATAATGAACTGTCCTCTTCTCAAAAGAAAAGAGTAAGAAAAAAAAAAGGGCCTCTTTTTGCTAGATATCAGGTATCTTCTTTAAGGTCAGTTTAGAGAATTGGAGACAACTGTTGAAATGGTTTCTTCCCTAAATGTAACTCTCCTTTTTGTGTTTTGTTCTTCTTTTAAAGACTCTATTTAAAATATTTCCCTTTTTTGCTTAAGATTCTTCTTTGAATGTCTTCACAGAATTAAACATTCTTTTTGTGACAGCATAGTCATTGCAGATGGGATGTAATCGGTTTTCTGCATAACTGGGTCGTATTCACGGCTGTTCTTACGATCTCCAGCAGTTTCTCAAGCTGAGTCAAAAGGCTGGAAGCCTGCATATTGTTCTGCTGGACCCCTGCTAATCTGGGTAGTCACACTGACTTTAATGGGACTGCCTGTGTCAGTAAGAGCTGCAGAATCAGTCCCCTAATGTATAAGTATGGTCAGCTCTTGCTGATTATTCTGTTACTTCCCATATTGAAACTTCATCAGTTCCTACTAGAGGCAACCAGTTTCATCTACCTGAGTCAGCGTTTGGCATTTTCAAATTTCCACATCACAGACTGCTCCCTATTGACATGCTTGTTATACTGTTATCTCTTACTGCTTAGAATATCTATTTGCTTGTATTGTGGGAGCAGACAAAAGGAAGTGGACAGCATGCTTGCCCACTACGTCAAATTTCTGCTCATCCCATCCTGACTTGAACATCTTCCATGCACTTTGATCTCTTTCCCCCAGACCTGGCTATCTGGAATATATGGAATCCATGACTCCTTATTGCTGTGCTAAGCTAATCCATGACAATGAGTAATGCTATTTTTGTATAGGAGGTGCATAGTGTATAATGATTCAAATTAGTATCCAATATAAAGCTTTGAGAACAAGTATTTGAATATAAATATTTTCTTTATAAATGAACTTCTTATATTGTACACTTTAAAAATGTTACAGACTAAGTAATTTTCCTGCTTCTGAATAATTTCTTTAGAGTGGATTTAGGACATTTGTAAATTGAAAAAGCTCATTGTGGCCATGCTTTCACAAGCTTCTTGTGGCACAGATATCTATTTAGATGTAAATGGTACACAGAATGGTACACAGAAAAGCTGCCAAGTTTTCCTCCTAAGCCTTGGCAGGCAAACACTAGCTGGTGCTGTAAGCTGTGTTCTGCATATGTGGAAAAGACATCTGATTTTAAAATAAATTCACAGTTAAGATGAGGGCTTTCCAAGTTTCCCAGGATATCCATTGGGAGTAACTTCTAATAAGAATATATGCTCCCTTGATTAATCCCTTTGAAAAAGCTCGTGTTGTGAGCAGAAACCTTAAATATCGCACAACATATTAAAATGCTATATAGTACAGAAAATTGTGTTCTCATTCTAGAAACTGCTTAGGAATGATATCAGTGTGTGATGCAAACCTATAAATTTATTTTCTATTTGCTGACTCTTCCAAAGAGAATTTTCATGGACAGAAGTAGTTTTTAAATTTAACTGCCACATGATAGTATATATTATTGCGTAAGTTTAAAACAATAGCCTGCTTTTGCAGCTTTTTGCTCTGATTTTATCAATGTATCCTAGCCCCTGTCCCTCTCATACAGCTTGTTTTCCTTATTGAATCTCTTTGACTAGAAGGGTATAATGGAATTTGCTGTTTCCTTTCTGCTAGAGCTTTGAGTAATGCACTGCCACTTGCCAGCAGGAGGATGGTTTGCATCATTTTTGCAGTATACACAGCCTGCAGATCACCAGGCTGACATATTTCTGTCTCCAGCTTATAAAATGAAGTATGATTCCGTTGTACCTCAGGAAAACTATCATAAATTGATTATCTTTTAGCTTGTTGTTTTGATCCCTTTTCTGTATAAGAAGCAAAGTCATTTTAAAACAAATTATATATGTTAAGGGCAGGATTAAATGCTTCAATATAATACATTTTAAAATAGTTATTTGAAAACTTGCTAACAGATGAAGTATAACATAAATATATGTAGTGTACATATCTTCAGAAGATTTAATGCAATCCAGCAGACTGCTTCCTCCCAATTTCATCTTCCACCAGTTGCAGAAGCAGCAAACAATTTCTTTGTACTTGTTGAACTTCACTCCTTGGGCTTAGTAGCAATCATTAATGCAGTAAATTAAGATTTCTAACATCCTTACACCCAGGGCTGGAGCAACTCATTAGGCGAATCAGGTGGTCGCCTAGGGCGCTAGCATTTGAGGGGGCAGCATTTTGGGTCCTTCGGCGGTGACCGCAGTGGCCGCATGTTTGGCTGCCCCGTCGTTGGCATGTAGGAAGAGGGAGGGGCACAGGGAGGGCCATCTGCAGCAAGTAAGGGGGGGCGCGGCACGCAGGGGAACCACTTCCCGCCCCAACTCAACTCTGCTCCGCCTCCTCCCCTGAGCATGCTGCCCCACTCTGCTTCTCTCCCTCCCAGGCTTGTGGCACCAAACAGCTGATTGGCGCCACAAGCCAGGGAGGTGGGAGAAGTGGAGCGGCAACAGCATGCTTAAGGAGGAGGCGGAGCAGAGGTGAGCTGAGGCGGGGAGCTGCCGCGGGGGGCAGAGGAGGTGCTGCAGAGGGGGGCACCTTAGGGTGAAGGGGCAGGGGGGCGCAAGGTGGAAGGTTCACCTAGGGCGTGAAACATCCTTGCACCTGCCCTGCTTACACCTTTCTTTGTGAAAGGCAGAAGGTTGGGCAGAAGTTTCAGTACATTTCCTGGCCTCGATGTGTGTGGCCTAGCTGTTGCAACTTGTCAAGTGGATAAGACTGTACAGCAGGTAGTGATATTATCTTATCAAAAATCAGTTACTTATGGCAGCAATATCAGAGATTAACAAAAAGAAGCAAACTGCCAACAGAAAGTGCATTTTAGGGGAAAGCAGTGGCACAAATCACAGTTGAGCCTCCAGGATGGACATGGAGTTTCTAGTGCAGCAGTTGAAAGGAAGCTAGGTACTCTACTCTGACTTCCTGTGTTCTGTTGTGATTAAATATATCCACCTTTCCAAACCATCTTGTTATAGTCTGAGGCTTAACAGTTAAACAGGAGATTCAGGGAATATTGCTTCAGTGTCTACAAAGGCTACCTCCCTTTAAAGCTAGGACATATACTTTAAAAATATAGCATACCTATAGGATGTTGCCAGATCTGATCAACAAGATTCCAGTCAGTAAGGCTATATCCACACTTAAAACGCAACAGCAGAACAGCTGCTGTGTTGAATCTGCGCCACTGTAGCACTTCCATGTAGACACTCACTACAGCGACGGGAGGGGTTATTCTGTTGCTATAGTTAGTCCACCTCCCCAAGAGGCAGTAGCATGATTTAGCACTGTCCACACCAGAGGTTAGATCATCTTCACTGTGTTGCTCAACTGTGTGGATTTTGCATACTTCTGAGCATCGTAGCTGGTTTGACCTAACTTTTTAGTGTAGATCTGGCCTAAATCTGGAGAAGAACTAAGTAGAATAGCCTTGTGCTTAATTTACATTTTGGATGCCAGAACAGTTCTCCCTCGTGTCTGACTTTTTCTGCGATGCCCCATGAAGCCTGAGGACTCAGAAGTGTGTCATGTTCAGTCATTGAAGGTATGTCTGCATTGCAGTATGAGCCTGTGCTTGACCCTGGGCTCAAGCCTAACTCCCCTTGTGTCTACACAGCAGTTGCGCTAATCCAGCGTCCCAGGGCCCTGCAGGGCTGGAGGATCCAAGAGTCAGGATCCAAGCCCTATTGCTTTGCAGAAGAGATGCAGGCCTGCTTGCCTGAGGTCCCGGGAGTCACCTGGAAATATTCCACAATTCCCTGGGACAACTTCCTTAGTTCTCGCTACCTCAACAATCTTCAGTCCACTCTAATGAAAACAGAAGCCATTCCCCCTCCTCTTGGCAAATGGCAGCAGCTCAGGTCAGCGTTAACCCATTCTCTTCTGATCAAAGAGCTGCAAGCACACTATCAGACAGCCTCTTGGATTTGCAATGGAGAGCAAATTGACCAAGCCGTTTGCAAAGCGAGCTGCTTCCTGGCAAGGTACAGGGCAGGCAGTAAAGTTTTCCCACAGTGCACCACGGTCTTAGGCTAGAGTGGCCACATTTCAGGGTTGAGGGGGAGCACTAGGGATTCTGGGATAAGATTAGTTTGGCTTGGGTCTGCACATTGCAGTGTGGACATTAGAGCCCTAAGTTCAAGCAAGGATTAGAAAAGTCTTAACATAGGGTTAAAATACAATGTAGATGCTCAAGTCTAGGGTTCTCTAACACAGGTCAGCTGACTAAAATCCTACTAACCCTGGACTTACACTGCAGTGTGGACATATCCTGAGAGTTAAATGATTTCAGAGATTCCCACCACCCACTTCTAACACATGCCAGACTTTGTCTGTCCAAACAGTTCTCAGATAACTTCACTGCTGACCTAAGGGGCATCAGAGTCACCATCATCAAGTTCCTGTCCCAAAAGACTTCAGTTCCTCTAGCTGTTTGGCTGAGAACAATAGAAAATGGTCTCTGATATAAAATAAATAAAGGAGCACAGGGAGTGGATTATGCCCTATTTCTTTTGAAGCATGTCAGGTCGAAACTGTGTATTTTGGGTTACATTAGTGTGCTCATTGCATTCTCCAGTTACACAAAGACCAGGTAGTTCATGAATATGTGTGAAATAAGAATTCAGAGTTTGTCTTAACCAAGAAGGTAATGATTGTTTCTGTCTCTGATATCAACAATCATAGAAACGAAGTCAAACAAATAGTAGGCTTCAGTCATTAAACAGCCAAAGTGTTTTATGGTGTGTACACATTGTACTGCCTTTCAAGTGATTCAACAGATAGTTATTTGTTTAGCTTACTTACAGTATAAAAGGCACGTTGGCTTCTAAAGACACCATTTCCAATTGGATTAATTATGAAGTAGTTGGAGCAAATGAAGCCAAGAAAAAAGACACTCTTTTCCCTCCCCCATTCCAAAAGATCATCGCAGCACACTCACTAAGGTAATGGCTAGTGGTGTTGCAGAAGATATCTGAATATGTTCCATGGATGTTTGAGGCACTACACAGTGGACTAGTAGGTATTGGCTTATTTACTTTGAGACACAAAGATAGTAGGCAAAATCTGATGAAATGGTAAGGAATAAAAAATAATCAGATAGTGGAATAAGTGTTACAGTAATTTCTTTTCTAAACATTCCTATCCTAGTCAGGATCAACCCTTCATCAAACAAGAAACAAGCAAAAATAGCAGGGTTTGGGTCTCTTTTATTCTTACCAAAGTTTGGTTGTGTCAGGTTGCCCTTTTTTCCCCTTTGCCCTTTCTCTTCCCCCCACCTCCAACAAGCTGTTTTCTCCTGTGATGGTTTTCTCATATTTTTCTTTACACGTATCTGGGAAATCACTTTGATCTGGAAAATAGGCAAAAGGGGGAGCTCTCATTATGTCTTCTCACAGACACATGTTCCACCTGGTAGAAGAATAAGTCCATGCAGGTGTGAAAATCTGCAGAAAACCTTTACAGGTAAAGCTTAAACTGTCACAGAAAAATCTCTTTACTTGCCATGAAGTCAAGTTGTCAACTTGAGCTTAAGGCATCCTAGAATTTGCACTTCCTAACCTAATTAACACTAAGAGTGTATCAGAGGAGATATTTTTGATCTCTTAGGAAAGATCACATGCTTCATCTGGCAGGTGAGACATGTTAAAGGTATTACTCCAACCATGTTTGTGGTTTTTATTGCTGTCATTCTTTACCTAACTGCTGGGAAGTTTACAGCTGGCACTGAAATCACTTACAGAATGGATGGAAAACTTTTCAGGCTTAGCAGGCTGAAAGTGAAGAGTAAGATTTCCACAATATCTATTTTGGAACTTCAGTATACTGATGACAATGCAATCTTTGCCCACTCTGAAAAAGATCTTCAAACTATCTTGAATGTGTTTGCCGATGCTTACACATGTCTTGGTCTCACTCTTAATATCAAGAAGACTAAAGTGCTCTATCAACCCTCTCCAAATGAGGTATACATGCTCCATCTATTAAAATCAGTAGAGTGGCACTGGAGAATGTCGATCATTTCTTCTACCTTGGAAGTCATCTTTCATCCAAGATAGATATTGATGCAGAAATTCAACATCACCTGAGCTGTGCCAATGTAGCTTTTTCTCGTTTATGGCACAGGGTCTTTGAAGATCACGACATTCGAACAGACACCAAGCTTCTTGTTTATCAAGCCGTTATTCTCCCAACACTCTTGTATGGGTCCGAAACTTGGACAACCCATAGACACCACTTGAAAGCCCTTGAGAGGCACCATCAACGCTACCTTCGTAAGATTCTGCAGATCACATGGGAAGACAAGTGCACCAATGTTCTGGAAGAGGCAGAGACCACTAGTATCGAGGCAATGATCATCCATCAGCAATTCCACTGGACTGGTCACATTGTCCGGATGCCAGACCATCACCCCCCAAAACAGGTCCTGTTCTCTCAGCTGAAAGAAGGGTATTGTAATGTGGGTGGACAACGGAAGTGTTATAAGGACTTGCTGAAGGACAACCTAAAAAAATGTAATATTGACACTGATACCTGGGAGACGCTTCCCCAAGATTGCTTAAAATGGAGTGAAGTCCTACTTGATGGTCCCCTGCCTTTTGAACTTGCTCATCGACAAGCCAAAGAGGACAAGAGGTACAGGAGGAAGGAGAGACTGTTCTCCAGTAATGGTCAACGGCCTCCTGCTGAGCCTGAAAACATCTACCCTCATTGTAAAAGAACTTGTGGTTCAAGGATTGGCCTTATTAGCCACCTGAGGACCCATAACTCCCATGGAAGATGACCATACTCAGTAACAAGTGATTGCCCTTCATTGCTAAAAGAATCATATATGTACATAGTATGAGTGGAAAAGACATTTTGGGTCAATTAGTCTAGTTTTGGCATTATATGTAGCCTATTTCCTTTACTACTATTGTTCCTTCTAGTAGTGTCTTAGGGCTTGTCTACACTTAAAGCACTACAGTGAAGACACTACCCATACCAACAGGAGGGCTTCTCCTGTCAGCGCCAGTAATCCACCTCCCCGAGAGGCAGTAGCTAGGTTGATGGGAGAATTCACTTGTCTACATAGCGCTGTCTACACTAGGGATTAGGTCAGTTTAACTGGGTCGCTCAGGAGTGTGGATTTTTTATACCCTTGAGCAGTGTAGTTATACCAACCTAATTTCCTAGTGTAGACTAGGCCTTAGAGAATATTTTCTTAAGTCAAGAATCTTAAATTTATCTGACCTACTTGACTTGTTCAGATCCAACAGAATGGAAGCTTTATGTTGTGAAGTCAACCTTCTGTATGTGAATGGATTTAATATTGTCTTAGCCTGAAACAGTTATGAAAGGCCTGAACTCCCCACAGTCATCTAAACAAGGTGTTTAGTCTGAAATCTAATATGGACCAGATCTTCAAATAATTTAGCTGTGAAGTTGCACACATGAAATGGATGCCTTATTTCTGTACGTAATTACTAAATTAAGCATGCAAAATGTGTAATTGCATGCATAAATGGCCAGATAAGCAAAGGGCAGAAATAACAGTGGTGGAATCATTTTTTCCCACTAAGCAATGTTAAATGCAATAGTAACAGTATCTAAGGGCTCATTTGTATTTGAATATAGTTTTGAACAATTGAGTTTGCCGACATAATGCTGACTGATTTGCTAACCAGTAAAAAAACATGTTCAGCATCATGTCCTAACTCAGGGACATAGTGTGTGGCACATAAATGTAAATCTATCGCGCACTAGCTTGCTGCATGCTAAATCACTGTGAGGACCCTGCTGTGACATACTGTGCAGCAAGCTAGTGCCTTGTAGAGTCACGCCCTGGTTTGCCATGCACTAAGTCTCCGTGTGGATATGCCCACAGTGGCTCGAAATCATGTTCATAGTTTAAAAGTTTTGCAGTATAGATGAATCTTAATTGTTGTGTTGCTACATAAGGGCTATGTTTTATCCACAGTCTTAGTACAACTCTCCTTCTGATGTCAGTGGGAGAACTACTGTTGATTTAGGTGATATATTGGGCCTAACATTGTAGTCCAAGCCCACAGTCCATAATTAAACAATGTAATTTGGCCTTCTTCACAGAATGTTTGAAACACCTCAACTCTCTCCCCTTTCACTCTGTCTTCTAATCTCTCTGTTGTATACTCATATAAACTATCGACTTGAATTTGAGGCAGCTTGTTAATATGTATTTTTACATGAATAGCTTTTAAAAGACTGATTATGTTTGCATCTGGCTACTTCCCCTCTGGAACACAAGTTGATTGAAGCTTGGTTATAAAAGAATTGTGGATTTTTAAATTGTTATGCTATTAATTAAGCTTTAATTTTTAAATATGCAATTCCAAAATTAATACATATTAAGACAGCCAAAATTCTCAATAAACATTAAGATTAACTATTTCTGGATGATCTGTGAAATTTTCTGACATGTAATGCCTTAAGTATATGGATTCTTTAAAATTAATCTTAATCCTAAAACTGTGTGTGGGGAAATAAAGAGATTCTAAAGGAAACTTAGAAGATCATGTATGTAAATTTTGCTGAACCATAAAAACCACCATTACATTGTTTGCCTTTTATACAGAAACCAGAAATGCAATTAGTAAATTTTTGTATAGAAACTTGTATTCATTTACTGTGACTACTATATCTGAACAGTAGGATTATTTCATTGTATTCCATCAAAAACCATGAGTAAACTAATTTTTATACCATCAAGTTAATTAATAGCTTTTAGGTAGGCATGAAATGTCAAGAAGGGGAAAGACGTAACTAAGGTCAGAATCTTTTAGAAAATGAGAGAGTAGAGCTATAAACCCGAATGTTTACAGCTGCAAGTCTGCCATCTAGTGTTGAGTAATTTTTGAACCACTAAATGTGTTCAGAGCACAGTTATGAATTATCATTAAGATTATGTCATGTTTCTGCACTAATTGTAGATTAGTATGCAGATGATAAATCAAAAAGCAGCCAAAAGCTTGGTTGGGGGAGTAATGCTCCCAGCAGTGACACACAAGCATGAGTGACAACCTCAGAGTAGACTGTTAGAAACCAGGGCACAAATCCCTAATTGGTTGTGAGATCAAAACTTAGATTTTGTCAACCAACTGCACCTAGTGCAAACTCCTCAGGCATTATAACAGCCTTCACACAGAGTCAAAGACAGTCCCCTTGGGTACGCGGGTGTGTCTTGCCACCCACTTGAGCTTATCTCTGTGATAGATGATTCCTTACACCAAGAATCACACCAATATTTAGGTTATTCCTGATCCCAAAGGGCCAGTCACTTACCCCAGGTCAATTGCACTTTAGGTCTCACACCAAAGCCACTGCTTGTAGCCAATCCTGTAGTAAACTATATGAAGACTTTACTAATAGAGAGTTATTTACAAAGGTAAAGCAAGCAGACAGACAAACAATGAGTTAGGCCATGTCTCCTCTACTAAATTATATTGACCTAACTTACAGTGGCATACAGCCACCACAGTTATTAAAGTACTTGTGTGTGTGCACATTTGGATCCTTGTGTCAGTGGTGCGCTTTCTCACCAGGAGCACTTGTATCAATTTATATTGTCAGTGTGGAGGATTGGGGGATTGTTCCTGGAGGCTAGTAATAGTCGATGTAAGCAATGCAGTGTCCACCGGGGTTGCCAACTGTCTAATCGCAGAAACCCAAACATCCTTGCCCTGCCCTGCCCCTTCCCTGAGGCCCTGCCCCTTTCCTGAGGCCCTGCTCCCTCCATCCCCTCTCCCTCTGTTGCTCGCTCTCTCCCACCCCCGCTCATATGCACAGGGTTGGGGTGGGGGTGGGGGGTGCAGGCTTGGGCTGGGGGGTGGGTCTGAGGGGTTCGGCGTGAGGGAAGGAGCTCTGGGCTGAGCCTGGAGCTGGGGGGTGGGGTGCAGGAGGGGGTGTGGGCTCTGGGAGGGAGTTTGGGTGTGGGAGGGAGCTCAGGGTGCAGACTCTGAGAGGGAGGAGACTGGGGCAGGGAGTTGGGATGTGGGAGGGGGTAAGGGGTGCAGGCTTTGGCCAGGCCACTCTTACCTCAGGCAGCTCCCGGAAGCGACTGGCATGTCCGGCTCCTAGGCTCAGGGGCGACCAGATGGCTCTGTGCGCTGCCCCTGCCTGCAGGTACCATCCACGCAGCTTTCATTGGCTGCGGTTCCCAGCCAGTGGGAGCTGCGAAGTCAGCACACAGGGCAAGGGCAGTGCGCAGAGACTCCCTGGCTGCCCCTGCGCCTAGGAGCTGGATACGCTGGTTGCTTCCAGGAGCTGTGCAGAGCCAAAGCAGCTAGGGAGCCTGCCATAACCCTGTTGTGCCGCCAGTCAGACTTTTAGCAGCCTATTAAAATCTCTCATATTGGTTTCAGGAGCTACCGGGAGATCAATGCCAGTCTGGGAAGGTTGGCAACCCTGTTGTCCACACTGACACTCTGTCAACCTAATTATGTCGACTGTGACTCTGTGCTGCTTGGGCAGATGGTGTTACTAAATCAGCATAGAGAGGCACTTACGTTGGTGGGAGCCAAATTTAAGTGAAGACGCTTCCACAGTTCGGTCATCTAACAATATAGTGTAGACCAGGCTTGGGTTTCAAAAGGTAATATAGGCCTCTGTAAATCAGCAAACTCTGTTTGGCCTTCAGGGTTAACACTGGCTTAGCAGCTGAGGATATCTTGCTTCTGCCTAGGAAAACCTTGGCCCTCCTCCATCTGCCCCGCCCCCGAGAGTCCAAGCAACATAGAGATACCTAGTTGCTTTGGTTGAGGTTTTTATCCCCCTCTTGCCATGTGCTCTGAGCTGCAAACTCAGCTGATGGGAGAATCTATTTGCATGACTCATCTTCATGGAGAAGAGAGCAGAACAAATTTAAAATTTTATTAGAAAATGTTTAAAAATAAATGATACAGAGCTTTGAAAATACAGTTAATACTCATCGGGGGTGCTATACAGAATATAAGGGGATGTTAGTATTTTGACATTGGATAGCATAACACATACAATCTGCAATATCCCCAATAGGGGAGTTCAAGGTGGATGAATCAAGGTACAGTCACCAAGTAGTGAGGGTACATCGCTCATACAGGAATTACAGGTAATCATAGGTATAAATAAGTGGGCCGAGTCATGAGGATAGGATGACCTTCATATGGTGGAGTTCGGTTTGGTGGGTTCAGGGGATAGGGTCTGATAGAGGAAGTTTTCAGGTCTCTTCCTCATTGTGGGTGCGCGAAGTCACTCTGACTCACTCTCAGTATTGGCAGTGGCCAGTGATGTGCTCTGTATAATGTCCTGGGACTAGCGGATAGTGTCCGAGACCATTAGACATCGCATGAGCCACGCGTAGCGACGGCGTACCCGGCAGATCCTCAGTACGTGCTTGTTACAGGGGTCCCAGGCGCCCAGGGCCCCGACGATCAGAGCGTCGGTGTATACCTCATAACCCTTTATCTGCAGGGTGTTGGCCAGTACTAAGAGTCTTGAGTCCTTTTGTTGAAGATTCCTCAATGCAGATGTCTGGATTTCCCAGTTGTAAGATTCACCCCTAGCTAAGGCCCTACCAAATTCACGGCCATGAAAAATACAACATGACCGTTAAATCTGGTCTCCCCCTGTGAAATCTGGCCTTGTGTGTGCTTTTACCCTATACTATACAGATTTCACGGGGGAGATCAGTATTTCTCAAATTGGGGATCCTGACCCAAAAGGGAATTGCGGACGGGGGGATGACAAGGTTATTTTAGGGGGGCCGCAGTATTGCCACCCTTATTACTGCACTGCCTTCAGATCTGGGCAGCTGGAGAGCAGCAGCTGGTGGCTGGGAACCCAGCTCTGAAGGTGGCACCCCACCAGCAGCAGCACAGAAGTAAGGGTGGCTTTACCATAACATGCTATTCTCACTTCTGCTGGCGGTGGCTCTGCCTTTGGAACTGGGCTGCTGGCCAGCAGCTGCCGCTCTCCAGCTGCCCAGCACTGAACGCAGTGCCGCAGCCAGCAGCAGTGCAGAGGTAAGGGTAGCAGTACTGCAACCCCCCTACAATAACCTTGTGACCTCCCCCCTCCCGCCCATAACTCCTTTTTGGGTCAGGACCCCTACAATTACAACACTGAAATTTCACATTTCAATAGCGGAAATAATGAAATTCATGATTTTTAAAATCCTGTGACCATGAAATTGACCAAAATGGATCATGAATTTGGTAGGGCCCTACCCCAAGCCTGCCTGGTATTGATGGGTCTCCTCTTTCAGGAGGGGTGTAACAATTTCTGTAGAAGAGCAGCTCTTCACGCGAATTAATGTCCCTCTTCTGTATTGGACATTACAGTCACAGAGGGTCACAATACAACCACTCAAATATAACATTACACTATGGAACACCGGTATTACAAGTAAGATTACAGCATGCAGCAACTCACAAGCATTCAATAGAGACTAAACACTTTCTTATAATTCTGATACTTATTTTATCAATATTAACCCACAAGTGAGCCAGACAGAGTCCTGCTGTGTATCTGTCACTGTCCAGCTAAGATATGTGGACCCTGGCATGATCTGGTGCCTGGTCTGCCAGTGTCACTGGGATAATCAAAGCAAAATGTTAAAAAGGATAACTCCTGTTCTCTAAGCTTGGATAGACATGTTTGGTACAGGAGTAGAGCTTGATGAATAACTCATTATCAGTTCAGCCAGCAAACTGAAAAATTAGAAAAAATATTCAGTTAGATTCTGAAAATGTTCAGAATTTGTCAGCAAATCAGAGAAGTGTTTTCAGTCATATGACTGTGTGCACGTATCTTCCCCTTATAACTTACAGGCAGTGGTTAGAGCACTTGCTTAGAATGTGGGAGACCCAGGTTTGACTCTCCTCTGGAGAAGGGACTTGAAAGCTTTTCTCTGCCTGAATTAGAGAAGGGAATTTAATCCATGTATCCTACCTCCCAGGTGAGTGCCTTAATCACCAGATGAAGTCATTCTCTCTCTCTGGCTCAATTTATACAAAGTACGTATTTATACAAAGTAGAACAGATTTAACAGGAGAGACTGAAAGACTAGCCTATAGCCAGGTGATTAGGATGCTGATCTGGCACTGGAGATATCTGAGTCTCAAGTCTCTGATCCGATGAATATTTAAGTATTTATACCAAGTGGAACAGCTTCAACAGGAGAGATGGAGAGCAACCCACCCCATAATAGCCTGTAGTCTCTTGATTAGGATACTCACCTAGGCAGGGCTGGTACAAGGATGTTTCGTGCCCTAGGCAAAACTTCCACCTTGCGCCCTCCCCTGTCCCCGAGCCCCCACCCTGAGGAGGTCCCCCCGTGGCAGCTCCCCCCCTCTCCCCTGAGGTGCCCCCCCTGCAGCAGCTCCCCACCCTGAGGCACCCTCCTGCCCCAGCTCACCCCTGCCCCGCCTCCTCCCCAAGCATGCCTTGGCTGCCTCACTTCTCCTGCCTCCCTGGTTTGCGGAGCCAATCAGCTTAGGCGCTGCAAGCCTGGGAGGTGGGAGAAGTGAAGCAGCAATGGAGTGCTCGGGGAGGAGGTGGGGCAGACGTGAGCTGGGGCAGGGAGTTCCCCTGCGTGCCACCCCCTCCCCCTTACTTGCTGCAGGCGGCCCTCCCCGCGCTCCAGTGCCCCAGCTCCCTCCGCCTAAATGCCGGCGGCGACCACGGCGGCCGAAGATCTGGCCGCTGCTGAAGAAAATGCCGCTCCCCAAATGCCAGCACCCTAGGTGACTGCCTAGGTCGCCTAAATGGTTGCACCGGCCCTGCACCTAGGAGGGAGGAGATCTGAGTTTAAATCTCTGCTCCAGAGGGGGGATGCAAATATGGGTCTCCCACATCTCAGGTAAGTGCCCTAACAGTGACAGATACATAGCAGTTACTCATAGTGTCTGATGCTACAATTATATTCCCAAAAGTACAATTCATTGCAGCAGACTAGGGTTATGTGCCTGACTCAAAAAAGTTAGGAAAAAAGTTCCTAACTGTCAGGGTAGTTAAACACTGGAATAAATTGCCTAGGGAGGTTGTGGAATCTCCATCTCTGGAGATATTTAAGAGTAGGTTAGATAAATGTCTATCAGGGATGGTCTAGACAGTATTTGGTCCTGCCATGAGGGCAGGGGACTGGACTTGATGACTTCTCGAGGTCCCTTCCAGTCCTAGAGTCTATGAATCTATAAGTTAGAGTGGTAGCAAAAATGAAAGGATAAAACTAAAATGAAAAGTGTTCTAGAGAATTGAGGATTTGAGACCAAAAAAAAAAGGGGGGGGTGATATGCTAGCAGGATTGCAACCAGCGCGCTATGATGCTTCTCAGCAATACCAAAAGAACATAAGAATAATCATCCTAAATTAGAGATTCACATAGCACCCAAATACTAAGATGGCTTCACTTTCCCCTACAGTGACCTTTTGTGGTCAGTTTGTATGATGACAGATATATATGTATGTATGATGGATGGATTCATTGATGGTGCATGAACTGACATTTGCTAAGTCTTTTTTGCAAAGTATGCTCTATAAGTTTATTTGTACAAATTATCTGAAAGTTGCCTGTAGATAAAACAATGTAAATGTTTACAAAAGAGAATTTTCAGAAAAATGATTTTGCTGATTTACCCTTTTAAGTTCTGAAAACTCATTACATTTATGTGGTTTGTGTGTGAAGTGGCCTTATGTTTATGGTCAAATGTTGAACTCATTAATAGATGTAGCACTTTTATTATTTCTATAATACAGTGAGTGGTCGTGGTGCTTTTTAATTTCATTTGTAAAATTATAATTAACAATCTTACCACTGCAATTAAAAAGAAAATAAGTAAATGCAGCAAAGAATCCAGTGCCACCTTATAGACTAACAGATGTTTTGGAGCATGAGCTTTCGTGGGACTTTCTTTGCTGCTTTTACAGATCCAGACTAACACGGCTACCCCTCTGATAAAGAAAATATGTTAAATTATTTTCTCTATAATCTTAGTTCTGGCATTTCCTGACTTTTGAGTGCTTGACTTCACAACCTTAATTTCTTTTAACACAGAGCTGTGTCTGTGTGATTTCCTAGCTTTTTAACAAAGCAAACTGAAAACAGATTCCAGCAGGTGCCATAATGTTGACACGCAGGTGGGTCATCAGGTTGGAACCTTTAGATTCACTGCACAGACATCTGCCACTAATGGAGTAACTTACAGCAATAGTAGGTTGTCATTATCTGTGTAGACCAGCATTGGGGTTGGGGAAGATGAGATACTTTGCCAGTGTGTTTCATGATTTGCTGGTGGCAGAGGAATGGTCAGACTCAGAAATCATGGATTCCATTCCAGACACTGGAGGAGACTCTTCTGCTTGTTCCCTCTCCCCTTGCCAAGCTTGACTGCCCCCCCCCCCGCAATTCCAACTCTTGAGCTTTTTGTCTAGCTATCCTCAGTTTCATTTCTCCTCTCCCCAGTTCTTTGTCCCCCAGTCTCCTTCTCTGTCAGTCCTAGTTTGCCCCCATCCCAGCTCCTTGTCCAATCTATTTCTCATCGCCTGCCTGCCTGCCTGCCAGGTACATTCCCTGTCCGAACTGGCTCCCAGTCTCCCACCCTGGGCTCCTCATCCAAACTTCTTTCTCCTATCTCTTTGTCCCAATCTCTTTGCCTAGTCACTCTGTTGTCCCTCTCCCTTTCTGCTTCCAGCCTTTCCCACCAGCTACTCATCCAATCTCAATCTCACCCACTCATCTCTGGCTCCCAGAACCTTCACCTCCATTTCCCCCCTGGGTTCCCAGTCTCCTCTGAGATCAGACTAGATTATGTAATTGTGACTTCGGGCCTTGAAATCTATGGATCTTCTGCCCCTCTGTCTCCCAGTCCCAGTCTCCTTCACTAGCCAGTCCCAGTCTCTCCACGACACCAGCCATGTGTCCTTCCTTGTCACAATCTAATTCCTCCACTGCTCACTCTAGTTGCAACACTCTAGCAAGTCTCTAATCAGCATGTTCTAACTGTGATTTTTCAAAAAGCCTGTAACTTGGCCAAAGTTGAGTAGAATTTCATGCAGAAACCAAAAGGCACACACGGACCACCACCTGCCAATTTTCAAATCCTTACTTCAAGAACGAAGGTGCTACCGAGGTCCAAATAAAAGGTCACCAGAATTTTTTAACATGGGCAAAACAAAATATTGTTCAATAGTCTCTTTCTCAGAAATAGCTGAGAAACATTTTGGCTGAAATTTTCCAGTAAAATTCAACCTGAGGCAAACACACAGCATGGAAAAATTCAATCCAAACAGAGTCCGGTAATGTTATAAGCAGGGTCTTATAATGGGAAGTGTCAGGCAACCTTAATAATAGGTTGTGCTGCCAACACACACACCGACCCACCCACCCCCTCATCTGACCATCTCAGTAGTTTAACAGATTTGGAAATGAAAACTGGACAAAATACGATACCTCTTCTGAATGTTATATGATTATTTTATTTAGGATTAAGATTTGTATGGTTTTATCTTTACCTAAATTTCCTTGATTTCTTGTAGAGTAATTATTTGGTGTTCATGGCAGAACTTTTCTGGTGGTTTGAAGTGGTGAAGCCATCATTTGTACAGCCGCGTGTTGTCATTAATCCCCAAGGTAACAAAGTATTTGTTTTTTATTTCATGTTAACTAGTGCTGTACAAGCCCCATAGAGTTCAGGTCTTTATAGTGTAAACAGATTTAATCTACAATTCAATTCACAGTGCTTGGCTACAAACCAGCCCCTTAAAGAGCTGGAAAGTGAATCTGTAAACAGGAAACCATCCTTGTATGAAATTTGAATGTATTTCTCAGGAATCAACAAAGCTGAGAGGCAGATTCTTCTTCCTTCTTATACATCATCAACAGACATGTTGATTAAAGTCTTCTCTAGACTAGGAAGATTTGCCTAGCTGTAACTACATTAATGTAATCTAGATAAGCCTTACATTCCCCTCACTTATACCTGTGCAAACCCCGTAAAAGCAGTGGGATTTTGTAGACATACCTGAGGGCAGAATTTGACCCATATAATATTTTATTGTTGAGAATGAGACACAAAAGTGAGAGAACTCAGGGCAGGGTGGCGAACAGATCAAACAACTACAGGGAAGGATGACAAAACTGTGTACCTGCATAGCAAAAATCATTTCAGGCACAATCTTTCTTCAGCAGTTTTTCAGATTGATAAATCTGCCTCTCACGTAGACCTTTCAGAGGCTGTGGAGGCAAGGCAAGAATTATGTGCTATAGTACGATGGTCTTAGCACTGACACCTGGGATCACAGTTCTGTTGTGTAGGCTCTTACTGCCTTAAGATTTTTTCATGCACATATTGTATAATAAACAAAATCTGGAAAAAATAATTTAAAATGGAACTAAATAACTTAAGATGTAGCCCAAATATTTCAAAATGAGAAGCTTGCAAAAATCATTTTTCCTCTTGAAATTTTCCTCAGAAAACAAAATACTTGGTGGTTTTTTCATTTTTTTTGATTTATCAGCATTTCTTTGTGCCTCCTATTCTTCCTCTCCCCCTGTTCAGTGGCAAAATGGGGAAAAGGGGACAGAAAAGAGGCTAAGAAAATAATGAACACTTTCCATTTAAAAAATTAAAAAAATATTGCTTGTGTAAGCTTATGGGAATAAACATTACTTCAAAATATTTCAACCAGCTCTGTTGATAAGGTTTTGAACTGGATGATAAATGAAAATAATGTGGAAGTTTTGTCTTCTATTGCAGCTGAACCTGTGAAAGGTGCATCTTCTGTTCCTATTTTGAATGCTAATAGAAGAAATTATATGGATAGTTCATGTGGTTCTGACTTTATAGCCAGGTAATATCAGTCTCTTTAATAGCATTTTACATTTTCTTCCCCTTCCACTCAAAACAAGCACAAATATTTGTATATTTTCTGATGCTCTTTCTAGAAATGTTCAGAGGGTGTATTACCAAATAATAGGTGAAGCCAAATTCCTCATACATGATTCCATAACCATAAAGCAAAAGACTGCTAACAACTGTTATAGAATTTTCTGAACCTGGTCCCATTGATTCCTTTTCATTCTGTGTAAGAATACATATGAAAAGATTGAGAAACCTTGTTAAATTCTGAAAGTAAATTTAGTTATGAAACTGCAAGACCGATAGTTCTGGCTGGAACTAGAATTGCTTGTAATATGGAAGCCTGCCCCACACAGCTCAGACAGTGTGCCTCAGCAATGGGATTCATTATCTGCATTTCCAGTTCTGGGCTTCACTTTCTCACACTCTCTCAGTCCTGCAAGTCATGAAGGCACTCAACTCTCATTTAAGTCAGAGGGAACTGAATTTACTTAGCACCTCGCAGGATTGGCCCATTCAGAGAGATTGCAATTCATCATCATCTGTACAGTGAGGACTAGAATGGAAATAATGAACTCTGATTTGCTTGTGATCTACAATATAGAGGATTTGAACTCTGTCATCAGTGCACTAAAATACTGCACCACAAGGAACCCTTGAATCTGGAGATTCAACATCCAAACCAGTCAGTGTGTTCAACTCCAGCAGCCCCAAAACTCAAATGTATGTTATCAGGCTTCACAGCCTGTCCCAGTATCCTATTTAAGCTGCTATGTAAAATAATCAGTTATTTGTTTTGTTGCCTTTTAGTATTCTTGCAATATCTTCACTTAAAATAGAAACTTAGAACTAGCCATTCAAAGCAGAGGAGTGAATGCCTCAGTGGAAGAGCCTCTTGAAGTACTAAAGATCACATTCTTGGAGATGGAAAAAGAATAAAACCTTTTCCTTGTCATACTGGTGGTGCACCTAGATATTGTGGTGATGGGTGCCTTTAGAAAACCATTTATAATGTTACCTCTGATGTTAGGTAGATTAATTATAGCAGAAGGGGATTTAGACTCTTAATATCACACACAGAAATTAGGATGACTGAAGAAATTGGGAGAAAATCCCAGGCATGACTTTTCCTGGCTGGCAGCCATTGTTGAACTATGTTAAGATTTGTTCAGCATGTGTGAGGCCAAGAAAAGAGCTTGTTTTCCTGAAATCCAGAGTTACTATTTCTAAAGCTTATAAAGAAAGTAAAGTGGAAGGAAAAACACAGAAAAGACCAAATGCTGGTCTCTCAGTGGCAGGGCTTGCTCCAGCTTTTTTGCCACCCCAAGCGGCGAAGAGAAGGGGGGGGGGGGAAAAAGTCACAATCGGTGGCACTTTGGCGGCTGCTCTATCGCGCTGCTTCATTCTTTAGCGGCAATTCAGCGGCCGGTTCTTCCCTTCAAGAGGGACTGAGGGACCTGCCACCAAATTATCGCCGAAGACCGGAACACGCCACCCCTTTCCATTGACCGCCCCAAGCACTTGCTTCCTGCGCTGGTGCCTGGAGCTGGCCCTGCTCAGTGGCACATATTTTTACTAGCTCTTAGGGTCATGAAATCTTAACAGGCCAAAATCAAAATGTGGCATAGTTTATTATGGGGAAATCCTTAATTATGAAACCAATGGGAGTCCAGAGTAGTGAATTCACTAAATATGTTTTGGTTTTGTTTATATTAAAAATAGGGCTGTCAATTGCAGTTAACTCACGTGATTAATTAAAAGAAAATTAATCATGATTTAAAAAATTAATCGCGATTAATCACACTTATAACAATAGAATACTAGTTGAAATGTATTAAATATTTTTGGATGTTTTTCTACATTTTCAATATTGACTTAAATTACAACACAGAATACAAAGTGCACAGTGCTCACTTTATATTATTATTTTTTATTACAAATATATGCACTGTAAAAGTGATAAATAAAAGAAATAGTATTTTTCAATTAACCCCATACAGGTACTGAAGTGCAATCTTTTTATCGTGAAAGTGTAACTTACAAATGCAGATTTTCTTTTTGGTTACATAACCGCACTCAAAAACAAAACTGTGTAAAACTTTAGAGCCTACAAGTCCACTCAATCCTACGACTTATTCTGCCAATCCCTAAGACAAACAAGTTTGTTTACATTGACTGGAGATACTGCTGCCTGCTTCTTATTTACAATGTCACCTGAAAGTGAGAACAGGTGTTTGTGTGGCACTTTTGTAATCAGTGTTGCAAGGTATTTACACGCCAAATATGCTAAACATTTGTATGCCTCTTCCATGCTTCGGCCACCATTCCAGAGGTAATGCTTCCATGTTGATGATGCTCATTAAAAAAATGTGTTGATTAAATTTGTGACTGTACTCTTTGGGGGGAGAACTGTATGTCTCCTGTTCTGTTTTACCTGCATTCTGCATATATTTCACGTTATAGCAGTCTCGGATAAAGACACAGCACATGTTCATTTGAAGAACATTTTCACAGCAGATTTGCAAAACGCAAAGAAGGTACCGATGTGGGATTTCTATAGCTACAGCACTCACCCAAGATTTAAGAATCTGAAGTGCTGTCCAAAATCTGAGCGAGACAATATGTGAAACATGCTTTCAGCAGTCCTAAAAGAGCAACACTCTGATGCGGAAACTGCAGAACCCAAACCACCAAAATAGAAAATTAACCTTCTGCTGGTGGCATCTGACTCAGATGATGAAAATGAACATGCGTCAGTCTGCATTGCTTTGGATCATTATCAAGCAGAACCTATCATCAGCATGGAAACGTCCTCTGGAATGGTGGTTGAAGTGTGAAGGGACATATGAATCTTTACCACATCTGGCACGTAAAATATCTTGCAACACCAGCTACAACAGTGCTATGTGAACACCAGTTCACTTTCAGGTGACATTGTAAACAAGAAGCAAACAGTATTATCTCCTGCAAATTGTAACCAACCTTGTTTGTCTGAGTGATTGGCTGACCAAGAAGTAGAACTGAGTGGACTTGTAGGCTCTAAAATTTTACATTGTTTTATTTTTGAATGCAGGGTTTTTTTGTACATAATTCTACATTTGAAAGTTCAACTTTCATGATAAAGAGATTGCACTACAATATGAGGTGACTTGAAAAATACATTCTTTTGTTTTTTACAGTGCTAATTTTGTAATAAAAATAAATATAAAGTGAGCACTGTACACTTCGTATTCTGTGTTGTAACTGAAATTAATATATTCGAAAATGTAGTAAACATCCAAAAATATATAAAATAAATGGTATTCTATTGTTGTTTAACAGTGTGATTAATCACAATTAATTTTTTTAATTGTTTGACAGCCCTAATTAAAAACTTAAAGTTTATTTTGAATTTAGTCTCCCAGTTGAGTTGAGTTACAGTTGTGGAGTCAGTGTATGTCGTCTTTTCATTTTGTTCTCTTGCTCACAGTACAATAGATATTGTGGAGAAGTTTACCTTATCCCTGCTTAATATTTGGTTCGACAGAGCCAGAGAAGGCCTTCAGTTGAACAGAAGTGGAACATGTTGTATGACAGTCACATTTCAATATGGGCAGTAGGTTTACTGATTATGACTTTGGGGCACAGGAGGAGGATAAAATTAGCACTTTAATTGGCTATTTGGTATATTCTTTTTATTTAGCTAACCTGGTTAATCATGTTCAGTCTCTTCTGAGAGATAGAATAGAGAAATTGTCAAGCAGGAAATGATATTTCTTACTACCATTAGGTGGTAGAGCCTGATTCTCCTCTCACTTACACTGATGTAAGTCAGGAACTATTCCCCTAAAGACAATGGGGCTACACCAGTGTATATCCAGTATAAGTGAGATAAGAATTGGAGCCCTGGTCAGGGATGTCCTTTATAAGTTCCATAAAAGACAGCAAATGGCTTCACTTATAGTTAAAGTATTGAGCTTTGTGTTACTGTATATTAATATGGAGGCAACTTTATTTACACTATATTTTAAAGAAAATGTTTGCTTAAAACTGAATCAGTAGTAAAGAGAAGGAAGTATATAGCTTGCACTTATTAAAAAAACAAGAGTTGAAGCCCTTCATAAGGGATTTATCTCCACTCTGACAGAGTCCTTCAATTACATAATCACCTTTGTTACACCAAACAGAATTCCCCACATGGATAAGAAGAGAATCTGTCTGTGTGGATGATGTTGGGTTCCAGAGTGAAGAGAATAGATTGGAATCTCTAAGATAGACATTTGAATTCCATTTGTAGAAGGCCCCTAGAGATCTCAGATCTTAAAGGGCTTTACTTTTATTAGTATCATTAGGACTTCAGAGTTAAGTATTGTCTGTAAGCTGCCCCAGATAGGTGCCTTGATACACATGCTGAACTTGTAGTAAGATCTGTTTCTTGAGACCTGTTCCGAACTGTAGTACAAACCATCATCAACACTGTATATAATGGGGTAGCATATTGTACTGGTTCATCATTGCAACAATAGTTGTATTGTCTCTCTAAGGATTAAGTACAGTTTTTGTGTTGGAATATTATGAGCCCACTAATTGATTGTCTAACTGTAGGGTCTCTTGTTTTTATCATCAGATGCAGTACTTTGTACAGTATGATAATAGTGCACAACACTTCATAGTAAATAAATAGATGGCCTCTCCCCAAGGAGTTGGGATTATAATGCTAGAAAATTAATCGCTTGTGCCAACATCAGGCTTTTCCTGCGTGGATGATGTGATTGGGATTTAAGCAGATGGATTTTCTTTCTGATGGACAGAATGTTTTACAGATTTTTTTCCCCAATGAAATTTTCTTTTGAAATAATATACAGGCACTGGAGTATGGAATAGGCATTTTTTAATTGAAATCTAAAATAAGGGTATAAACCTCTATGCCAGTTATCCACAGCTTAGAGAATCTGCAGAAATAATCAAATAAGAATTTTTATTCAATTTTCTTATGTACCCATGGAAAATGCTTTATTTATTCATCCATATTTTCCATTATCTCATGTCCTTCTCATGAAGGTTCTTTAGATGCCAGTATACACTACACATTAGGCAAAAATCACGAGAGCAGCAGATTGTGCCTGTGGTCCTAGGTTGTCTTTGTCTTATTGCTAGTCATGAGTTTTTTAATTAAATAATGAAAAAGTGATTGTAACTTTTGTTGTATCGCGTTACATTAAAAAAACAAGTTGCAAAAATCTATAGAGGTATTTGTAAAGAGCCTACCACTATAGCACATAGGAGGCTGAAGTAAGGCATTATATAAATAAATTAGATTACATGTCAGCTCTATTGAACTGACACAACACAATGAAAAAATGATTTGAAGTATGCTTTTTTGTTCAGATTAAACATAAACAATAATAGCATATAACCCCTACAGTTTGATTGAGAATGTATACTCACCAGAGGTGCCTTCCCCGGCATCACGTTCCGCCACCAACTGGTCCTGTAAGGGGATGGGCTCCAGAGTTACAAACAGTTCTTGGCTGTCAGGGAGAATGGATCCTCTGCTTGCCTACTTAACTTTCTTCTTCTCCTCCTCAGCAATGTCATCCTCGTTGTTGCTCCACAGACATGTCACCTGGAGCTCCTGGGAAGTATCCACAGAGCGTTTTGGAGTAGTGGCAGGGTCACCACCGAGAATTACGTGCAGCGCCTCATAAAAGCGGCATGTCTGTGCGACCTCCCTTGTCTTCTGGTCCGCTTGCCAAAGCTTCTTTATTTTCATGCGGCAGTGCTGTGTGTCCCTAGTGTAGCCCTTTTCCCCCATGCCTGCACAATCTTGGCATAGATATCAGCATTTCTTCTGCTGAATAGGAGCTCTGCCTGCACAGACTCTTCTCCCCACAGAGCAATAAGATCCAGCACCTCCTGTGTACTCCATACTGGAGCGCGTTTGCAGCCTTGAGTCTCCGTGATCAGCTGTGCTGGCGAGCTTTCCATGCTGATCAAATAGGAAATGAAAATTAAAAAGTTCCTGGGGCTTTAACAGGGGAGTGGCTCTTTCCTATGTACCTGGCTGATGTGCAGTGAAGTTGAAAGTGCTCTCCAGAGCGCTCACAGCAGAGCACAGTGGGACATCTCCTGGAGGACAATTCATTCAAATTACACAATGCAGTACTATCCCCATGTCAATCTGTGGATGTGAAATCAAGTGATACACCTCTTGCGGAGGTGGAGTACAGAAGTCAACTTTATAGGCCACTTAGGTTGCCGGAAGGGACTCAGTAGTGTAGACACATACATTATTAGATCAACTTAATGTGGTTTATGTTTGCCTAAATTTGTAGTGTAGACCAGGCCACTGTCTGCTGTGGACAGCAGGAAACCTCTGCCTTTGTTTCTTTACATTATGTGCTGTAATGTGTGTTGCCAAGATCAAACCTAAAGAAGTGACCTTCATGCGAAGAATATTAACATGAAATAAGTGAAAAGACAGATGTTAATTGGTAAAGCAAACATTTTCAATAGACATTTCTGAAAACTACAGAAGAGCTTTTTATTTTAATTTCTGTGCAAGCTTCTTTTGGTTCTAGTGGTGGTAATAATATGCTTGTACTTTTTTATTTAATAAATTAATATTTCAAGAGCAAAATTACATTCGGCTGTATTCCCTCACACAAAAATATATATATGTCCTAATATACAAAGTTTGGCGGCATTCTTCTAATGTGGCCTCTGTCTGTTAATTTGTTTTGCTTTACAGTGTGGAGGGTCCAACTTCTACACCATCTCATCAACTTCTGCCTGTTAGGCATACACACCATCAGCCGTATTCAGCTGCTCCAGGTAACAGCATAGCACTGGGTTTTTTGGATAAAATATTATCTGTCTAGTTTTGTTGATACTCCTGCAGGATATCTTGATGCAGAACTCCCATTGGCTTCTGTGGGAGATCCACACATGGATAACTTACAAGGTTGGGCCTATAACTTCTTGTGATAAGCACACACTCAAGACAGTGGTTTTTGTAAAGGCTTACTGGCTGTATACATTTTATGAAGTTTGGTTTCCACTCTAAGTGGAATATGGCTTTCAACAGTTATTTATAACATAATTAATATTGTATTCAGTAATAAATTTACTTTTATCTCTTTACTGAGTGATGGGTATATGATTGCCACACTTTTGTTTACATGAAAATAAAGATCATTTTACATAAAAACAAAAAATATCAAAAAATTTGATAATTTACAATAGAAATATTCAAAACTATGAAAGCAACTGATTTGCTGAACTAACTTGTTTATTTTAAAATTATTTTCCAAGTATTTCCATAAGTTGTAATTTAGTCACATTATATTCTATTTTAATTCCAATTAGGAGTCATTAGAAGGTCCACATCTATGTCTTATGTGGATGGATATGTAGGGACTTGGCCCAAAGAGAAAAGGTAAGTCATCATTACATAGAATCTGGTTTAAGAAGTAACAATGGATTAGCCACTAAACAATACTGAACTATATTTAACATAATCTGGACTTTCAAAAAGCCTTTGACAGGAGGCTTTTAAGTAAACCCAAGTCGTCACAGAGTAAGAGGTAAAGCAATATAATTGAGTAGAAACGAGCTAATAGAAAAGAAAACATAGGAATAATTGGTCAATTTTTCAACCTGGTGAAAGGTTAACACTGGGGTGCTCCAATATTTCATATTGTAACTGGTGGTGTTGAATATATTTGTCTGCATGCAATATACTTGAAGTGCCAATAGAAATCATTGAGACCAGGAGCTGAGTAGGATTTTTTTTAAAAAAGGTACTTTTCTATGGATAATGAGAATAGGCTGATGAGGGACGATTTTAGAACAAAATAGAGGTGATATAAACTCTTATATTGTAGGTATAAATCATCACTGTATGGCTTCTTGTACTTTCCTTTGATGTATCTGGTACTGGCTGCTGTCAGAAAGGAAGGATGCTGGATTAGATGGACCACTAATGTGATTCAGTATGACCAGTTCCTGTATTCCTAAAATTGCTTAAGTGTATTACAGATTGGCAGGAATATTATTATTTTTCTCTCTGAAGTTACCCAAAGCGAATAAGCATATTTTTCATATGAAAATAAAAGCATACATGTGGTTATAATTTAATACAAGCAATTAGAACAAACAATAAAAGCATGAAACTGAATAAGATGTTATATTCAATTTGATTTTGTATTTTTGTAATGCTAGCAAATGAAGCTAATCATATCTCATTAGTACACGTAGCACTAAAATTTTAGATTGTTGTTTGTTTGTTCATTGTATTAAATACGAGTTGTTTAACAGCTTTCTTTATTTTAATTCCATTTAGATCTTCAATGCATGGAGTTTCATTTGACATTTCTTTTGATAATGAAAACAGTATTCAGACATCTACTCCAAACAGAGGAATTACTAGATCTGTTAGTAATGAAGGCATTATGCCAAATATCAATCGCATGCCCAAACACATTAAGAAAAACCTGTCCTTCAAGCCAGTAAATGGAGAAGAGGAATCTCAAGATATTGAAGAAGAAAAGGAAATAGTATTTCATATCGATCCAAAGGCCAGTGCATCTCTTAACACCAATGAAAGGAATGCCAATGAAAACAGCCAATACAAGCTTCCAAATGGAGCTCTGCAAAACAGGGTAGTTATGGATGATTTTGGCAATCAGATTGAGACTCCAAGCATTGAAGAGGCTTTGCAAATAATTCATGATACTGAAAAATCTCCCAGTGTTATCCAGCCAGACCAAATTACAAATGGGTTCTTTCTTCATAACCAGGAAATTAGCATCTTGAATTCAAATATTAAACTAAATCAGCCTAATCCTGATATCATTACAGACACAAAAGTTGCCCTAAGTCCTGTGACTGACAATACTGAAGTGGATACTGGAATACATGTTCCTTCAGAAGATATTCCAGAAACTATGGATGAGGATTCTTCTTTGAGAGATTATACTGTAAGCATGGACTCTGACATGGAAGACCCACCTAAATGTCTTCAAGATTATGATATACGAGCTAGCAACCACAGAGAGCTATTAAGTCCCTGTCCAAGCTCAATAAGTACCAAATCGCAAGCTGGCAGCAGTGCTTCTTCAAGCTCGGGAGTCAAAATGACCAGCTTTGCAGAGCAGAAATTCAGGAAACTGAATCACACAGATAGCAGAAGTAGTGGAAGCAGCTCTCAGAAAACTACCCCAGAAGGCTCTGAGTTGAATATTCCTCATGTTGTTGCTTGGACTCATATACCTGAAGAAACACCTCTCCCTCAAGGAAGAGACACTACACAGTTGCTTGCTTCAGAAATGGTCCATCTTAGGATGAAGCTGGAGGAAAAGAGGCGAGCCATTGAAGCACAGAAGAAAAAAGTGGAAGCTGCTTTTACTAAGCAGAGACAGAAAATGGGAAGGACAGCATTTCTTAATGTAGTGAAAAAGAAAGGTGATGGAATATCACCTCTTCGAGAAGAAGCAGCTGGAGCTGAAGATGAAAAAGTATTCACTGATAGTAATAGATTGAATGAAAAAGACACACAAAAACCAGTTGAACAAATTAATAAGACTGCAGAGGTAATAAAGGAAAGTGCTGAAAATTCTCAGGCCAAGTGGTTAAAGTCCCCTAATACACCTATGGATGCTGAAAAGCAATGGAACTTAATGAGCCCCGCAGAAGAAACCATCAATGAAGGGGATATTTTAGAATATACAAAATCTATTGAAAAGCTAAATGCTTCTCTACATTTCCTACAGCAGGAAATGCAACGCCTTTCCCTTCAGCAAGAGATGTTGATGCAAATGAGGGAGCAGCAGGCCTGGGTTATTTCACCTCCTCAGCCTTCGCCTCAGAAACAAATCCGAGAGCTTAAATCTTCAGTGAGGCAAACAGGACTGTCATCTCCCATTGCACCATTTGCTTTGGAACCTCCTCGCCCTACTCATCAATCACCACAGACTTCTAATAGGAAGAATGCCTCTTTCCCCGTTAAAATGCAAAGGACTCCTAGGCCAAATGAACTGAAAATAATACCTTTTAATCGCACCTTAACTGCTCCACGGTCTGTGGATAGTCTTCCTCGTTTGAGAAGATTTTCTCCAAGTCAGGTTCCCATTCAGACTAGATCATTTGTATGTTTTGGAGATGATGGAGAACGTATATCTGAACCTCAATTAAAAAGAAATCTTTTGAAAGAAGTCAAAACTACAGAGGATGGAGCAAAAGAACAACAACAGAAAGCTACTGTGGAAGAATGTGAACAAAAATTGAAAGAAAAGGAGATCAAGCCTTTCGAATCTAAGGTTTCTGAAGTATTATCTCAGTCCATCACAGAAACTGTCTGCCTCACCCCAAATGAAGATCAGCTAAGCCAACCTGTTTTGCCAACACTGATTCCTAAAACAGCTAACCTAATTGAAGTTTCCCTCTCAGATTTGAAATCACCTGAAAAGGCTGAAGTATCTGTTGAGAAATATGAAGGTGAGAGTGATAGAGAACAATTCGAGGATGACCAAAAAGTGTGTTGTGGATTCTTTTTTAAGGTAGGTGAACTAGAACAATGCATGAGTCTATTGGAAAAATTTTACTGTTTCAAAGGGAGCCTTTTATTTCATAGATGACTTTTAAAAAACCACTTTCCACTGAGCCCAACTGCGTATAATGATTAAAAGTTTGTTTCAGCCACTGCAACTCCTGATTGATTTGGGATCACAGGGACTGTCAAAATCTGCCAGCAATTTTCATCACCTCTTTCAGTTCTTAAAGTTTAAAAGATGTTTGGGGATTTTGGGAGGAGGGGAGCATACTGAATATAGGGACACATTTTTTTTTTTTTAACACAAGCTTTAGTGCCCACACAAATTTCTTTCGTGTCCTTTACCTCCTGACAGTTATATAAGATTTCAGAAATTTCTTCTCCTTCGAGTACTCTGTGTATTTTAAAAGTGTCACATTTTAAATGTGTAGTTTAAAAATGAACATATTATATACTAAAATGCTTATGTGTAGGCAGAATCTTTTTAATTAAAGTGTGCATTTATAAAAGCAGTTTGGATGCTGAAAGCCACTACTATTTTGAATGCAGGCTTCAAAATTTTTCTTGCATTGCACCAAATCTTGCATTGCACTGTTTGAATACCATATATTTAAAGTGATGCTGAATTGAAACTGTCTTCCCATGGCCCGAGAGCACAATTTTAGCATATTTTATTCCCTTTTCAATTCATCACTGAAACTGCTCCATCCACGATATGCATGCCCTGTCTCCCTCTGGAATCCAATCCATGGTGCTAACAAAAGGTACTGAATTGGCCAGCAGAGGTTGCTTTATGTATTGCATAGTCACATGCTCCTCCTGGAAAACTGTCATCGTCTCCACATGCACAGCCTACAGTTAACTGAAAGTGAAATTCCTGTGTTCATTCCTGCACCCCTTGAGTTTCATATGATAGTGCCTTGTTACTGTCATAGTACAACTATACAAGGTAACTTAGCATAATAATGGCAAACCTTAGTATCTTCTGTTTTAGTATACCCTGAATCCACCACTTGGAAAGAAATTAGAATTATTTGCATCCACCTGATGAGCAGCAATTTGTGCACATTCTTCAAGATCTTTCCCATTACAAATCCTGTTCTGTTTTTGGTTGTTTTTTTCTAAGAGTCTGAGAGTGTGTAGAGTGCAAGGTAAGACCCCATTCCTGCACTAAGGTCTATTAACATGGACATCTCCATTCATGTGGATTCTCATTGAAGCTCATGGGACTCTGCAAGCGTGCAAGGGTTTGTGTTGTTGGATCTGAATAGGATTATGTAACTGCAGGAGATAATGTGAGATGGCCTTTAATTTACTTTAATTTAACAAATATAAACTCCCTATAGTATGTCAGAAAAAGTAATATTGAGTTATTTCCTTTTTGTGGTATTCTTCTGCAAATGTTTAGATTTTTGTTATTAGAAATAAATCAGTTGGGCCTCAATCCTGCAAACAGGCACTGAGGACCTGATTCACAACCCATTGAAATGAATGAAAATACTCCCATTGACTTCAAAGGGCTTTGGAACCAGACTCCTGAGTTCATTATGACTACTCAATACATAAACTTAAGCATGTTTTCAGGATTGGTGCCTTATTTTATCCCTTAGTTGTCCTGACCTGCATTCTGCCTGTTGACCATCTTTGCTTACATTCAAAACCTCAGAGCAGCTTTCAGTGAATTTTGAGTAGATAGCCACTTTCACATAGATGAGCTGAAAATCTGGGACATCTGAAATATGATGAAAGAAGTTCCTAAAGCACAAATACATCATAAAAATAACCAAGACTGTCACTTTAGCTGTGCAGCACTTGACAAGTTCAATGCATTGTATGAACATTAATAAAATTTCTTAACTAGCTTTCTTGTAAGGATATGTGATATAAAAGGTGGTAACAAGTTTTTTGAATTAACGTTGGGATAAACTTCATAATGCCCCTTCTCTCCCTCTCCTCCTCCCCCCTCCCCCCCGCCATCAACTCCTGGTTGCTCTTTTCCCCTTTTGTTTTGAAATGGAATGAGATCTTTGAAGCTTTTTTGTCTTCAAGGGCAGAGAGATGTGCTGTTGATCTAGCTGGGGGGTGCCCTCATAAACAGGTCCCAGTGGCTTAAGTTGGAGGCAGCTGTTCGTGTCTCCAGGTGCTACTCCTCAAGTGGACGTTTCCTCCTGCTCTGGTAGTTAAATCTGTATAGGTTTCACCACTTTAGTCATTATCTCCATTGTTGATATAAATGAAGTATAAATACTTCTTTGACATAACTAAATAATCTCCAAGCGTGTACTGGTAGGGTTTTGGAGGGTTGGTTTAGTTTTCCATAGGGTAGGGGAAAGATATTGGAAGACTTTCAATAAGGATATTTAATAGATTATATCAACACAATCTAAAAAATGTAGACTTCTAGTGACCTGAAGTATACCATATGCAGAATCGAATTATCTTAAAATCTCCTAATCAGTTTCTTCCTAAATATTGTTGCTACTAGGATGATCAAAAGGCAGAAAATGATATGGCAGTGAAACGGGCAGCATTACTGGAGAAACGGTTGAGACGGGAAAGAGAGACTCTACTTCGAAAGCAGCAGCTGGAAGCAGAGCTAGAACATAAGAAGGAAGAGACAAGGTAAAGCTAATTGCATATGCTAATTGTAACAAGCAATAATAATATACATGAGAATCTTTGCTATGGCAAAAATTATAAAAATTGTAATCATAATGCAATGAGGTCTCCCTTCTTTGTTTTGCACAACAAATCCTTTTTCCCCTGTGAACCCAATACTTTATTTAAACCTTTTACCTAAATTGATTTCAGGGAGTTCTGGTACTGGCAAACCGAGTTAAAGACTAAGAGTACATTCTGTTTTATCTGTTCACAATTCCACTTGAATGAAAGAATATTTTTTCATATGTATTTGAGAGTAGGGTTTGAACCATACTATACAAATAGATAACCTTTTTCATCCCATTATTTACATCGACAATGGGGGTGAGGAGTTTGATCCTCTGTTGGTGTAAACTGGCAAATTTATATCAGCTGAAAATCTGGATCCAAATCTTCTGATTTTCCTGATACAATTAAAAACACATCCAAAATCTGTGGTGAAAGGAAAGACAAGCTCTCAATAAATAAATGGAAAACTTTTTTTAAAACAATGAAATCCAAAAATTCCACAATCTTAAGTATAGTCTTAATTTTTCCAATAACAACATTCAAGTGTGTAAAGTTTTTAAACTGTTTGAAAACTGAGAATAGAACAGTTCATCTTACTGGTATATGAGAACTCGAAGATTCTGGAATAGCCATTTTTGCCCTGTCACTAGTATTACGGTGATTACAACTGCTAATCTTTACAAGGGAAAGTTTTCTACTAAAACTTTATTTCACAATTTCTTAGGCGCAAGACAGAGGAGGAACGTCAAAAGAAAGAAGATGAAAGAGCACGCAGAGAATTTATTAAGCAAGAATATATGAGACGGAAACAGCTGAAGCTCATGGAAGAAATGGATACTGTAATAAAGCCACGCCCACACTCATCTAAACAAAAAAAGCCACGTCCAAAATCTATTCATAGAGATCATATTGAATCACCCAAAACTCCACTTAAAGGTCCACCAGGTAACAAATATCGGTGTATAAAAAGAGTCTGTTCATGCTAAAACACCAGCTTGAATTGTGGTACTAATCAAAATATGCATAGATTAACCGCATGCTAAACCAATGTACAATTTTTGAAGCTGCATGTGACTGAATTGGAAAAAGTAGAATTTACAAATGGCAGCTAATGATCACAAATGTTGCTGATATATTATGCATGCATGCATATAAGAAGAAACACAAAGGTTTGCTAGATCAACACCAGCAAAAGCACTAATGTCTGGCACAATTTTGTGCATGCTCATGTATTCTTTCCAGCCACTAACCTCTTCCTTGCACCTGTAGAGCTAAGAATGAGTAGAACATTTGGGTGATGTGAGATTAATAAATAAAATGGTGACTATAAGGTAAGAGTCCTTAAGTTGCTGCATCATCATAGACAAAAACTAAAGTACATCTGAAAAGTTACCTTTATGTTCTGGTGTGTTTTTATTATGACTGCTTCACATACTCGCCTGACTTAGTGCATGTGTAGTTGTGAGAATAGTCCTGTGAAAAAGTGTAGTATGTCATTAATTATTTAATAATTTAGAATAATGATTTCAAAGAAAATATTAACAGTTTACATTAGAGGAAAGTTCAGTGTCCTCATTTGTGTTTTTAGCAGTAAGGTTTTCATTTCCTTCGCTGTCGTGCCATGTGTGCTATGCCATGGCCTCACCTTATTTCAGTACAATTTAAAATGCTCCATAACAATCCATTCAAATTTCCAGTTTATAATGGGAAATTAATTCCATTGTAACTAGACCTGCTTTGCTGATTTTGCAACTTTAATCTAGTGCCCATATTTCAGCTCTTTATTTCACATTAATGCTTAGCCTCAGAAAACTCCAGATTCAAATAAGTTCCATTGGTATTGTGTCTGTAAATACATGAATTAACTGTGCAACATATGCATGCAGGCATACCATATATAGAAATAAGAACACTTATCAATTTCCCTCTGCTGGTGTTGTGTCTAATGAACAGACTCTTTACTATTTGCCTGTTTTTTCATGAATTTTAACTTTGTTTTTATCCAGGTTCACAACTTTATCGTGTTTTTTCAGTATCTAGTCTTTCATTGGCATCACTGAACACAGGAGACAATGACAGCGTGCAATCAGACAAGAGAACGCCAAGGTAAAGCTGCAGTAACACCTTTATTTAACACAAATTGGTGTTTATCTTCAGAAAACTGGCATGTGTACTAAAATGCTTAAAGTACCCGAGTTGTATATTTTGATACTCTTTCCTGATCTGAAACACTGATCCGTCACGCTGTTGGCTGATGAAGAACTGAGTTGTGTGTGTTAATTTTCACAACTGCTGCTGATTGTGCAGTTGTGAATGAGTGCAAAAGAAAAATCCAGTGGATGTGCTATCTCTTTAATTCACCACCTGTAGATTCTTTGTTTACATGCTATCAGTTTATATACCATAGTACTTTTTTGCTGATTTGATAGAGTTGTGGGTTTTGTTTTTCTTAATTGCTGCAAAAAGTGGTCAGGAGCTCACCAGAACTTAACTGGCATTTTTTTCACCAGCCTAGGCTGAATACCAGAATTTATTGTGAGTTAAAAGCCAGTGTGGTGTTTTCACTTGAAAATGATATAATGAAAAGATTGAATTAAATAAATAGAAGTTCATACAATTAACATTCAAGAGAGGAGAAAAGAAAAAGGAAACATAAGTTATTCTGAGGCTCAGATCAGACTTAACCCAACTTTATCCTTTATTTACTGCCACCATGTTTTACTTCTCAACTGTGACCAGCCCTGTAGCTTTAGTGAATTACTGCCTCACTTTTCTTCATGCTTTGAGCACTGGCTCATTGCTTGTCACAGTAGTGCATAAATTATTTTAATTAAATGTATTGTGTATTTGGCATCTCTTAAAACTATTGGTTTTATTTGAGAGGAGGTGTACTGTAACTATTTTGAGCTATTCTACAGAAAAAAACAAAGCTTTGTCTACAGTTATTTTATTTACACCAGATTAGCCACATGGATGTATCTGTACTTGTGCAAAACCTTAGTGCAGATGTGCTGCACTGAAGTAACGACTGGTACCCATGCATCTTACTGTGGCTTCAGATGTGATTCAGAGCTTGAGTTTTCAGAATGTTGTAGAATCTAGTAAAAATTGATGAGAGGCATGGAATTTTCAGGATCCTTGATTTTATTTTATTTTTGGTTGGGGTAGGGAAGGAGGGGAATTGCCATAATCTTCTCCTTTTTCCTCACCTCAGAGAGTTAACAGGGTTTTCTTTTGAGGATTGTACTGTGTGAATTTCATAAAGACAGTTTGCAGTCTCCCTCATGCACAGGCTGAGTAGAGTGAATGTACAGTGATATTACAAGTGAAATGAAACTTAATTAGCTGCTAAGATTCTACCAGCTGTCAATTGAATGTGGTCAGAAAATGTTTTTTAAAATCACCTTTTTTCTTAATTTCTTCAACCAAGTAAGGCCTTTCTCTTGTTCAGGACCACATCCATGCCAAGTTTCAAACATGACCAATTTTTTTAGTAGTCTCTCGTTCAAAGAAATTTAGAATTTAACTGAAAAAATATAGCTGAAGGTATTTTGCTCACGCTTTCCACACGTAAAAATATTCACATTTGGAGCAAAGTGTCATTTCATAAAAATTCAAGGGGGGGCTGACGGGTAGGATAAAGTGGTATCAGCGTATAGAACATTATATGTAGTTACATTATATCCTGCAAAGTCTGGTGGGAGGGCAAAAAGTGGAAGACCTATAGGCCTATGAAAAATGAGGGGGAGCAAATAAAGGTCAAGGAGGAGATCTCCCTTTCTTGCTCCATAGCAAATGACTCACCTAATTTAAGGACAAAGCATTGATTATTTCAGTTTCAATGGTTAATATTTGTGAAAACAAAAGGTTATAATGGAAGCTGTTTTGCAACCTTAACTACAGCCGTCCTTACTGGCAGCTGCTATAATAATGCCATCATCAGCAGAAATGGGAAAACAAACCTTGTACTTGTCTAGTTAATCATCCTGTCAAGAGCAGGCTTTCTCTCTATGGAAAATTCTCAAATGCTTTGTTTGGTGTAGTTTTAAATGATTCAAGCAAAATTCAGTAAGACAGTTCTACAATCTAATAGATTTTGTTAGAACTCTTTCCTTGATGTATAGTCTACTACAGTAGTCCCCAACCATTCTCCTCTGATGGGCGCCAGACGACGAGCCATGGAGGACCATGGCGGCAGACAAGCATCCGCCAAAATGCCACCAACAAGTGGCAACGTCAATAGGTGTCGCCGCCGACAAGCAGCAGCATCCAGAGGCATTGCCACCGAAATGCCACCGAAAATCGGCGGCATTTCGGCAGCTACGCCTCTAGATGACGCTGCTTCTCAGCGGCATTTTGGGGGATGCTCATCCGCCGGCCACTACGCGGGCACACTTAGTCGCCCCAGCGGGCACCATGGCACCATGGCACTGCGTTGGGAACCCCTGGTCTACAATTTCATACTATTAGTAATCTCTTTGGAACACCTTAAATAATACATGTGACAGAAGGTAAACATACAGAGTTGCCCCTCTAATTCTTCTGGTAACATTACGGCTTTTGGCTTTTAGTCTACATTTCATATCCTGCTGTCTTCTATCAGAGTAATATATGCTAAGCACAGTTGCCAACTTTCACATGAGAAATAAGCACCCCAACCTTCACAGTAAGCCAAAAATCAAGCTAATCCTATTTCAAAACAAGGCCAAAACAAGCCAATCCCTAAGATCCACAACACTCTATGTGACTAGATCTCCTGGGGTGCAGTCTGGGACTGTCATGGTCCCGCTGTGCACCCCTGACTCTCCTCCTGCTTGCCCCCCTCCCCCCTGTGAGCCAATTGAAAAAAAAAAGAAGCAAGCTGCAACAAGCCACAAACCAAAAACCAGCCAACAAGCAACTCACAAGCCAATTAAGCCAAAACCAAGCCCAATTTCTGCTTTTTTTTTCACGGGTTTGGTACATCTGATTCTAAGTCTTCTTTTGATCTTAAAAGGCCATTCTGCTGAAAATAAGAGGACTTTTTCATAGCTATGTTCTACTCAGTTCTGAAAGGAAAACATATTTTTGTACATTTTTAGGTCTGAGTCTGTGGAAGGATTCTTATCGCCAAGTCGTTGTGGTAGTCGCAATGGGGAAAAAGACTGGGAAAATGCATCTACAACTTCTTCAGTGGCCTCTGCTACAGAATACACAGGTCAGTGTTGGTAATGTTCTTAGGGAAATGTTTGGGTATAAGAAGGATCTGTGTATGAGAAGTTTTGGTTCTTTATTTGCCATTCCTACAATGTGACTGAGGACTATTTCTTAAAGGCTTGAAATTAATCTTCTATAATAAGGAAGCAAATGTCTAGACTGTCTAAAAATGGCGTAATATATAAAATAAAAAATATTGATACAATAGGAAATGTGGTATATTAAATATACAAAACTACAAAGTTAGGCCAAATCCTGCAAACACTCACATAAGTAACTTTATGCAGGTCCTATTAAAATTGTTTCTGTAGCAAGGGGAGGAAAGTGTAGAAAATATGCGATCAGTGTGTAATGAAAAGCTTCAAAGAGAAAAATATAATTGCCATAGGAGAAAAAAATCTATTCAGTAATATAAATCTAAATATAAAAGAACTGAAGAATTCTTTGAAAGCCAACCATACACCATAGTTTACATCTTGTTTCAAAAGAGACCCCTCTTTAAAAACAAGACTTATTAAAAACTCTCTACTGCCTTACTTCTAATATTTCACTGCCCTATGAGTCTAACAATAGTGACATCTTCATCCTCTTTTTTCATGTGTGTAGCATGTGATATACCTCTACCCCAATATAATGCGACCCCATATAATGCGGGTTCGCATACAATGCGGTAAAGCTCTGACACGCTGCTCTGAGCAGCGTGTTAAGGGTGCCAGGCCAGGCCAGGCCAAGGGGTTCGATAAGGGGCAGAGGGTCTCGGGGGCAGTCAGGGGCTTCCTCCCGGAGTCTGGAGGGCAGGAACTGTGGGAGCGCACTTTTGGGGGCCCCGCAGTCCCAGAGTGGCCTGGGGAGATTAGTGGGGGACCAGGAGCAGCCCGCTCCGCGTCCCTCACCCCAGCCCCAGCCACGTGGACTGGGAGAGTGGGCTTGGGGGAAGCGATCCCTTCCGCACTCACCAGCAACGACGGAAGTGGAGCAGCCCGGCCGCAGTCCGCTCCACTCCGCCAGCTCCCAGCCACAGCGCTCCACTTCCCGCTGCAGGTGAGTATGGGGGGCATCCTTTCCCCAACCTCCCCACACTCACCTGCGGCGGGAAGCGGAGCACTGTGGCTGGGAGCTGGCGGAGTGGAGCGGACTGGGGCCGGGCTGCTCTGCTTCCGTCGTTGCTAGTGAGTGCCTGTTGGGGTAGGGGTGGAGGTGGATAGGAGTCGGAGCAGTCAGGGGACATGGGGGTTGGGTAGGGCTTGGGGTCCTGGGGGTGATTAGGGATGGGGGTCTCTGGAGGGTGCCGTCAGGGAACAAGGAACGAGTGGGGCAAAGCAAGTTTGATATAACACGGTCTCACCTATAACGTGGTGAGATTTTTTGTCTCCCAAGGACCGCGTTATTTCGGGATAGAGGTATATTACAAAATGTCTTGCATCATTATAATAACAAAATCTGTGTTTTTGTCCATGTAATATTGCTCATTTTCGCAAAGAATAGCTCTGAAGTATCAACAGGTATTGTAGATAAACAAGCTTTTAAGAAGGTTAATTTTGATCTATGAGGCTGTGCAGCTCTAGCTATGATGGGAAATTCGTATGTTCTGAAAATAAACTATTTTCCTCTTCAACACTACTGCAATAAACTACAGAAGAGGCCAAATTTACAATCTGTATACTGCACAGTACTTATCTACCAATCTTTGAGCACTCTTTCAACCAACTTAATTGCTTCCTCGCATCTCCTCAGGATTAAGTCTAATACAGGTACTAACACTGGACTTAGGTTGCCTCCTTTAGTTCTCTCAATAAGATCCATTGCCTAAAGGTTGCGGGGTGGGGTTGTTTTGTTTTTTTAACTTTTCAGACTTTATTTTTAAATGCAGCATGGTTTTTTTTAAGGAACTCGATCAGAGTTCTTTGCCACATAATTTTGAATACTCTGTGGTTTATAACTCAGATTTCTTACATCTTTTCCCATTGATTCTGTTCTTCCCTCCAAACAGTCAATTAGTTAGTCTGAGACACTGAAAGTTAATCTTGATTTTAAATCATTGGTGGCCTTTAAGATTAAAGGGTCTTGACTGAAATAGGAAGATAAATTGCTGAATCTATTCTCCATTGACCAATCCCTCAAAATTATTGTTAGAGTGAAGAGCCAGACATCTTCTAGAGGGTGTATGGTTCTTAGGCTTCATATGTTGCTTTGATGCCAATAGGTTACATCCCCACCCCAAAGAACAGTTTATACAAAAATATTTGATACATTTTTCATCTGGGGGACCTGGTTTTTTATTTAACTTTTTGCAGTAAAATTTTCTTCCAATTTATGGCTTTTCCATGGGACTAGGTCACCACTTAAAGTCAGCAAGAGGGGGATACTATCAGCTTCTCTACAGCTCACAACCCTACACTGCACACCTGTCAGAAACCAAAGCATAGACTGTTTCCAGTCATTCCTGATGGAACAGACACTTCAGGCAGCCTTGAATGACCTGTCAGAATCAGCACCAAGACCTTCTGCCTTCATTGTGGGCAAAGTCACAGTTGAGATTCCACAAGACTTAAATCCCAGAAGGCAGGAGATCAATAACTCTAAACACTGCAGCAACTCACTGTTTTCGGTTTCTCCCTTCAAAACTAAGAGCAGAGAAAGAAATGAAACTTCTCCTAGTTGTATTTTAAAAAAATCCTTCAACCAAGTATTTGATCATCAGTAGATTATTATGAACAGTTTTTGTGAGCCATATTCAAGATAGTTCCCTAAAATGCCCCTATGATGCTCTAATGCTGAAGGACATATTGAGTGAATCTATTATTATTTAAAAAAAAAATCCTTTTTTCACTTGTACCACATTATATTCAATATAATCCTGTGATACAGTAACAGAAGAATAGCAGTCAATCAATGCATGTGTGTAACAGGTCCAAGCTCCACTTATTTCTTTTGTGGGTGCTAGGATTGTATTGTTACATACAGAAATGATAGATGGAAAAAGTGGTGCTCAAGACTGCTTTCTGTATAGTTTATTGAATCACTTAGCCTATTTGTCAATTCTGTTTCATAGGCCCAAAACTCTATAAAGAACCCAGTGCAAAATCCAATAAGCATATTATTCAGAATGCTCTGGCTCATTGTTGCTTGGCTGGAAAAGTAAATGAAGGTCAGAAGAAAAAAATATTGGAGGTAAGGATATTTTCCTTCTGATGATTAAAAAAAGAAAAAAGGGATTAAATCCAGTCTCCTTTGGACATTAGGGAGATGTGCCAGGTTGGAGGGAAGAGTGGAAAGCAATCTTCCTCCCAAAGCTGTGTAAATGCTTTGTGGATGGCTAGAGTAGTCTCAGTGATCCTGAGCCTGTCCCCTCTGTGAGTAAAGGACCAAAAGAGCAAGCGGTATTATGGAAACAATCATATAGGATCATGTAATTAAAGAGTATCATAATGCTTATGCTGAAGGAGACTGAATTACTTATATGCACAGCAGGGGCGGCTCTAGGCATTTTGCCACCCCAAGGCTTGCCTGCGGGAGGTCCCTGGTCCCGCAGATTCGGCGGCACACCTGCGGGAGGTCTGCCGAAGCCGTGGAACCAGCAGACCCTCCGCAGGCATGCTGCCGATGGCAGCCTGCCTGCCGCCCTTGTGGCTACCGGCAGAGCACCCCCCACGGCTTGCCGCCCCAAGCACACGCTTGGCATGCTGGTGCCTGGAGCCGCCCCTGATGCACAGGCAATTCTAATTCTGGAATTTGCTAATTTTTAAATGCTTGATTTAGCAACTTAACAAAAAACCAGGATTTGGGGTTTTTAAAACATTATTTTCTAAGTTTTTTTTTTTTAAAAGCAAACTGAAGAAAGAAATTCCATTTTGTGGAACTCATATGGGTCTTCAGTAGATTTGGGATCTTTAGATCCATAACACAGATCTCTACTATTTAACCTAATGGCGTAACTGGTAGTAACACTAAACTGTAATCCTCAGTGTATGCTAGCCACCAGAGTGGTATGAGACACACACTTTCCCAGTGGGTTTATAGATATTTGCTGAGAGCAGAGCAATGTCAACATTTAAGAGTCCTGGGTTCAATTCCAGTTTCTGAAGGGTTGTTTGCTCTAGTAGGTAAGGTCTTCTGCCCCATCCCCTCCCTCTAGTCCTCACCCCTCTGTATTCGTATCAGAATGCTTCCTTTTCCATACTATCTGGGTAAAAGCAGAGGGGGCTCCACGAGCACAGGAAAAACAGTCTCTCTGCTGGCAGTATTGGTGCCTGGCACCGTAACAGCTCCCAGCAGTAGGAGGGAGCAATTGCAGAGAAGGTCATGCTCCATTCCTGCAGCCCTAGAATGGAGCAGGCTCAGTCTAGTCAGCAAGTAGGAGCTGTTTCAGATGGATCATGATCTGTGCAACTGGGATCTTTAGACCATAAAGCTTATAGCCTCTAACAAGCCTCTACTGACCATGTGCTAACTTGCAATTTTTCAGAAACTTATAGATTCCCTAAAAATCCACCCAAATTTGGCCAATGGCAACAAGCACATCTTTAGTACTAAGGCAACCTCCTTTGCAAATTGCAAACCCCTGCTCCCAAGTATGGAGGTGCTAGCGCTTCTCAATTAAACAGTTATATATATTTTTAACCTGGGCAAAAATTATTATATTTTTCCCCTTACCTCCTTCTTAGGAACAACTGCACTGTTATAGCTTATTTTTTTATAAAAAATGAAAATTCTTCCTGAGGCAGACATCCAGCATGCAAAAGTTCAGTTCTAATACTTAAAGTTTGGGAAAAATTTCATCAACTGAAAATAAGGTCTTATGGAAAGTATTCTACAACTTAAACTATAGTTCAGCCTATAATGTGTTTAAAATAAACCCTCTTACAACTCAGTGTTGAGGGTTTCCTACATGTAATATAAATTTCACATTGTAAACACTTTTTTTCTTTTTCTTTTAAAGGAAATGGAGAAATCTGATGCCAATAACTTCTTAATCCTATTCCGGGATTCTGGCTGCCAGTTCAGATCTTTGTATACATACTGCCCTGACACTGAAGAAATCAATAAGCTGACGGGGATAGGCCCCAAATCAATCACAAAGAAAATGATAGAGGGGCTATATAAATATAACTCTGACAGGAAGCAATTCAGTCACATACCTGCTAAAACTATGTCTGCCAGTGTTGATGCAATTACCATTCACAGCCATTTGTGGCAAACCAAGAGACCAGTAACTCCTAAAAAACTCTTACCTACCAAGGCATAGTGGGGAAAATATTTGCTTCAGACAATTGTAGTAAACTTGCACTTCATCTTTACTGCCTATAGAAAAGAGGTTTCTAGTTGCCAACAAGACTTACAGAACTTGAAATTGGACAAGCTCTTTTATCATCCACAACTGGAATGTAAACACAGTATTTAAGAGAACAGAAGATTGTCACTTAGGTGATACAACTACAAGTGATAATGGAAATGTCTGATTCATGTGTGGAGATTTGTATATGCTAATAGAGACTATAGGGTACATTTACTCTATATTTTGATTAGATACACAAGCACTGAATGTTGTTCATCTGCAGTGACTGCAATTACATTTTTTACATTTCTTGCCTTATGCTTTTGTGTTTGTGTTTGTCTTGAAATTTAATTTTCTTGCTGTTTTTTCCTTCACTTTTCTTATTATTTTCAGTGTCATTGAAATTTACTTAATGAATCCCATCATGAAATACAAACAAAAAAAGTGGTCTATTATGAGATACAGAACACTCTATAGTTATTCTAAGACATCCTGGTCTTGTTCTGAAAGACTCTCATTGTATGTTCTAATCATTACTGAAAGATCCCACTGAGTATTTCCAGTTCCATTTCAACGCCGTAATACTGGTTTATTTTTTTAAACTATATATTAAGGGAATTTTTGAGCTGCTTAAAGGGAGGTTTCCTTCAGATTAAATTATTATTTAGCAATTAAAATATTCAGGAGAGTCACAGTATTCACTAACTAAATCTGTTTTTTCACCTCAGTTCTACCCAATTCAGCCTTAAACAAATTTTGCTGTAGATAGACATCTGATATGTGTTTCAGTCTGTCCAGCTTTTTAAGAAATAAATCACTTTTTTTTTTACATACTCTGACAAATGACATTTTAGGAATCTCTTAAATAAGTATGGCAAAGAACCTGGTCGACATTTCAATCTTTTTAACAAATATAAACATATTTGAAAATAGCCATTGGAACATATTTCAGTATTATTTACAAAGGGCTACATTTTGATTTCATAACAGTGTTTCATTATTTTGCACAAGTGTGCTTAGTGTTTTTCTTTTGTATAATTATTTTCGATGTAGCACTGTTCTGAAAAAACTACAAACTTGAAACCTCCCCCAAATCTGTGGTTTTTTTGGCAACGTGTACCAGAGGATTAGTTGGTGGGAGGAGGGCGAACTCATTCTCAGGAAAAGATTTGAATGATTTGTGATCCTGTTCTGTTTGTGTTGTGACAACTGTGTAAATATAAAAATAAGGACAGTATTATTCTATAACTATGTAGTTCATTCTGTTTCATGGGGAGTAGAGACTAAAATTATGTACATTTCTCTCACTGAAATGCTTAGAGAGAAATAATGCCTCACTACTATGATGTACTCATTTACTTATATAGAAGATTCACAGAAATGAGATGTCCTTAAACAGTTTAGAACAGTACTTTTTTAATTATTATAAGGCCTTAGGCATAAATGCATTGGGTTGTTTATCAACATTTTCTCAAATACTGTCAATATTTTACTATAATTTATGTTCTTATGTATATTTGTTAAAACTGTAAAAAAAAGAAAAAACACTTTAAAATACATGTTTAAGATGTATGTGGCTCAAAACTACTTGTGGCTAGCTGATTCCTACTGTTTGCATGTATATGATCAGGATATGTAACTCTTATATTTCAAGTGTATACATATTATGTATATATTCTATAAAAAAATGTAGAGGGGAAAGAGGGTTTGCACATTCTGCCTGTTAGATAGCTCTTAAAACTACTGTTATATAAACTTTGTATTGTAAAAACTAGTTCAAAAAAAGTCAGTGCTGAAGTAGGGTGCCGGTGGATGGAATTAACAGTCATGGATTTGATAAATATGTTGATAAAGGTTTATCATGGGAGGCCTTTTTCTTCCTAAAACTGACCTAGGATTTGACTGAACACTTGCAATACTCACTAATACATGCACATCCATCTAAACAAAGTGAGTTAAAATACATGCCACAGAGATTCTTTGAATCATTTAAAATATGACTGACTGTATTATGTTCATATTTGTCTACAGGTTAAAAAATGTGCAGTGTCTAAAGGTAGAATATGAATAATGCAGTTGAAAAGTTCATTGCTCACAGTCTAAATTTTTTTCTTAATACAGGAAAAGTGAAGACAGATGCTTTTTCTTTTTTAAGCCTGCAAATTTTCTAATTACACTGTATCTTTGGTTGGGGTCATGTTTAAAAAAATAAAAAAGGAAAAAAGCTTTTCATAAGGCCAGAATTTATCACTGATCTTTTCAGAACACACTGGTGCTTTCATCAAGGGTATTATCACTATTGTTGCTATGACTGAATTTGCCAAACACTCATCTTAATTTCCAGAGCAAAACTTCAAATTTTAACAGTCATAATTGCTACTGAAACCATTTTTTAAATATTAGTATGACTGTTGGTTTTTATTGTTTGGCTGTTTAAAGCCAAATACAGCTATTTAATTATGATTTAATGGGCACTGTTGAGAAATGTACAGTGTATTGTGTGCTTACTCGTCCACTTCTGTGGAACATTGCTTCCATATTTTTTCAAATAGTGTGCTGTAAAATATTGTCACATTACTACTTATGTGGTACAGTGTAGTTTTCCCTTTCAGTTAAATAAAAGCATGGCACCAAAAACCATACATTTTCTCGCGCTCTTTCGTATTATGTTTAAATATAAACAAAGTGTGATTAATCAATTCACCTACCTATTCAAAGCATGCTCATCATGGTAGCTGAACACCTTACAGATTTTAGAAAAAATACAGGTTTGTATTTTCTTTTCATCCCCCATTTATGTTTATTTTATTTAACATGTAACTCGGTGTTCTATTATCAGAGGAAGGCTGTTGAAGAATTGGATTTAACAACTCTTTCCCTTCAAGAATGAAATGTAACCCTAACCTCTTCTAAAAGTAAGTTCATAGTTGCAGGCCAGTTGCCAAGATCATTTTGTCTCCCACTCACACTAGTCCCAATCTTATGGTTAACTTTCACTGTTTCAAAGGATTGGTCTAATTTTGGGAGGTTATCATTCAACATAATGTGTTCATGTCAATAGCTTTGGTTCGGCCTGTGGAGGGTTTTTTAATATAAAATGAAGCCTTGTACTTGATTGCTGCTTAAAGGGGAAATGGTACAAAAGGCAGAACATGAGGTGAAGTGATCCTGGTTATCTGTGTTGCAACATAGAAGGGCTGCTGCTTTTTGAATGAACTAAGGCTTCTTAAGCGTTGACAGCTTTTTATGAAATCACTTGTACTTCCCAACTGTGGTGTATATCTTGGTCAGAATTTAATTCTTGGAAACTTATCTTTCTCCATATATGTAAATTAGCAATTTAAATATATTGGGCTAACCTATGCCCATTTGATGGATTCTTGCATTTGTTTTTTAGCTTTATGGTATTTGTTCTGCATACTTTTCTGTAATCCCAGTGATCTTGGTTTGGGGACTAGGCTGCCAAATATACAAAATTTAAAACTTTCTGACGGATGTTTCCAGCCAGGTTTAGAGATTCTACTGAGATTTCAACTCTCTCCTGTTGACCAAGATATCATATCTCAGGTCACCTGTTCATAAAAAGCAAGAGGAAACTTTGCTTATGGAGCTTCTAAAAATATGAGGAGCCAGTTAATCTAATGGCTGTTACAACACTAGTGAAGACATTGGAAAATAATGTGGTTCAGAAAAGCACTTAAAAATGTACTTGTCCATCACTGAATCAGGGCTGAAGCTCCTGCATGAATGTTATAAGAAAGTACCTAAACCACCTTGATCAGGCAGTGCTTCAAGATGACAAAGCTATAAACAGAAGAAAAGTATGTTAAAACAGTAAATGCAGTAAATAAATTTCTTAACTTTGGGTACAACAGCTTGAAAACCAGCTGCGGGATCACATTCAAAATTCTTGCAGACAAAAACAAAGATGATCTAATCTCGCTCTTGGAGAAATAGACACCAGAGACATTCCAACAAAATATGCCAGATAATCTGCTCATGGCAGGAACAGCCTGCTGGTTCACCACCATAGGACAGCATCTTTGTACCAATCTAATGGACCAAAGAGTGAATTCTGCAAGAAGATAAGGAATTGGAATAAAGGGACACAAACACGTCCCCTTTTTCCAGATCTGAGGCCCACCACATAAAGTTAAAAGGTGATGCTTGGCCTCATTCAAACAAGACTTTCAAATAAGCAGAAGTGGTGATTATATTCAAGTTCAATTCCATGGGAAATAATGTCACTGTTATTGAATCAACAAGACAACTGTTAAACCTACTCCCAATGGATTCCTTGTCCAGGCCCATTAAACCCTAACATGATGACAATGATGGCCAAATCATCTCTAGAATACTTAAATGCATTTCTGTTAGCATTTGGTTTGGGAATTTTTTTGTTTACAGTGCTTGTATCATTTTCTTCTTTTATAATTTTCTCCTCTCACTACAGAAGATGAAAGGTAAAAATCATAAATTTACTACTATCTATACTGACATACTGCCTACAATAATTGTCAGCATGACTGACCATGTAACCAAAGAGTCAGAAACTTCCTATCCAACACAATTAGAATTTTAATCACACAGCCCATGATAGACCTTTTAGATTCTAAACTGAAATTTATATTTAATCTTTGGTCTGTTGGAAGTTGTTTCTATAAATATACACTATAAAAACTTTCCTTCAAGGACCATTATATTTACAAAAAAGAGCAAAATCACCTCTGCATGATGGTCCTGGAAAATCATAGGAGATATTTTGGTTCCTTGGCCTGAGGCTTCTACTCATTCTGCAAGATAGCATTCCTCCACAACAGTGAGGAAAAAAGCCTACTGAGCACAAACCCAAGAAATTCCTCTTATACAAAGTAATAATCTGTAGAGGAGACAAATTGGCCCTGGGATATTTTTGTTCTCCACCATATCTGCAAATTTGGGGGACAAATTGTCAGCTAACTACCAGCAGACGAAGTCTGTCAGTGATTTTCAAAGGAATTGAAAAACAATTTTTATTTCTCATGATTGAAAAATCTTTAATTTTGTAATTTAGAAATCGGAGAATATTCCCATATAAAAACATGAATTCTGAAATAGGCACATTTTTATTTAAGCTATTTAAAGCATTCATGTATTTCAATATGTTTCATAGGAATTCTAATTCCACCATTTAACTCTACTAATACAATCTGGATAGTTCTCTAAGTCTGAGAACATAAAAAATGAAGACAAACACTATAAAGTTATTTTAATAAGAACACCACTGTTCCAAAAATTTTGAAGTCAATTTTTTTTCTTTTAAATTGGTAGAACTACTATAAAAGACCTGAATTTCATAGATGCTGAGCACCTGAAAATCTCATTGGCTACAAAGGGAAAATTAGATGCTTGGTAGCTCTCAGAGTGCACTTACACTGTTAAAATTTCTTACTCTCGTCACAATTTGATTAAATACAGAGAGATTCTATGAGCCTGATTCTCAGCTCCACTCAAGTAGCACTAAGTAGCCAGGAAGCCATCTTAACTGGATTCCTAAATAGTCCCTTTAGGTAGGGGATATTGCCTCTTGTGCCCTGAGCAGTTAGCTAGCAGTTCCCAATATTCAGGGTCTTATGGGTGGTTCCTGTCAGGAGAAATTGATGAATACAACAGATACTTCTTGGTGCAATCCTGCTCCCAGAAGCACTTCCATCAAACAATGCTCAGCAAAACCCTTCAGCCCCCATAGTTCAGTTTCTGAACAGCCTTGCATGAGGCATGTGTCTTGGGGGATGGCTCTAATTTTTTCAGCTATCCTATTCCAAAAAGGAGCTTAACTGCTTCTTGGATTCATCCTCTATGAAGGCGGTTGTCATGCACCAGCTTCACCGAGGTTTCACAGATGGCATAGCAGCTTTATGCCACTCGCTAATACCACTTCCTGGAGCAGAGGGCATTCCTGTGAGAAAGGGGCAGAATCTCTCTACACCTCAGTGATCCTCAACAGACAGAATGACCCTTTTGGTCGACAGGCAGCTAAGTATAACTTAGAGCACCATTGTGACTCAGCGCTAAGTTATAACAGGGAGAGGACCAGCTGTGGGATCAAGAGAAACACAAGGGTGATTTAGAACTACCTTTATCTCCCCACCCACAGCTGTGCACAGCCTCTCTTGCCTGTAGATGAGGATCTAGTCCTAGCTATCTGGAGATATCTTTTTTCAATTCCTCTATTATTTTTATTAAAGATATTAAAACCTTGGCACTTGCAGAGCTATCTAGTTGTGTCATCTCTGATACTAAAACAGCATTTCTTTGCCACCTTCAGTCCTTAAAGAAGTGTGGCCATAAAGTGTGACCTTGAGATCCATAACCCCTTCCAAGCGTACTGTCAACTTACGTTTAGTTACCTAATCTTTTCAAACTGACATTCAAGTATCCTCCATTTTAAACAAGACTTCAAATTATCTTATTCTAAATTTGGACTTGATAGAAGTCCATCAATTTAAAAGAAAACATTCTATACCTCGACAGCTTCTCTCTCTTTTCTTATAAAGAAATCACAATTTAATTTTTCTATAGCCAAATACAGCAAGTATAGGAAAAGATCAACACATTATCATTGTGGAACCAAAACTGATGTCTAAAGTGAGGTACATGCAAACTCTTAGACCTGCTAACCTACACTACTGATGTAAAAGAGAGTCTCAAGAGTGCATCTTACATGTAGAGAAGCCAGAAGAAAGGGTAAACTACAATTAGTGATGGGGCTGCTTTAAAACTTACACCTTCCTGCTAGAAAGAAAAGCAACTACATTCTTATCTTCTTCTGAGTTACACCAGCTAAGGTTCCCTCACAGTCAGTCTCAATGGGCTGTGTAAGTTACATGTTGACACTAAGTGTGACTCAGAGGCTACGTCTTCATTACCCGCCGTATCGGCGGGTAGCAATCAATTGCTCGGGGATCGATATATCGCGTCTCATCTAGATGCAATATATCGATCCCCGAACACGCTTATATCGATTCGGGAACTCCACCAAGCCGAGTGGAGTTGCGGAATCGACGGGGAGCCGCGGACGTCGATCCCGCGCCGTGAGGACAGTGAGTAATTCGATCTTAGATACTTCGACTTCAGCTACATTATTCACATAGCTGAAGTTGCATATCTAAGATCAATTTTCCCCTGTAGTGTAGACCAGCCCTAAGAGCTAAATAAGCCAAAGAAACTATACAGAAACAATGAAAGGGTCAGAAGATGACTCACCTTCAATTTGGCCTTGGGAGTCTAGGTCAGTCCTAATTGATCAGCAAGATTTGGGAACACTGGATCTGAAGCATTCACCTCTTAACTGTTTTTTAGGAGAGGGAATTCTTCAGACCTTACTCCCACGGCTAACTGAAGAGCAATATTCAGGGATCCTAGTCTTCCATGATATAGAAACCAAAATTCTCTGGAAAAAAAATATAAAAATCTGTGTTTTTGCATGATTAAAATTAAACACTGAACTTTAGTTTCCCTAACCACAACATACATACCAATGTATCAGCTGAACAAGTCTAAATGCTATATTTACAATTTTCAAGCAAGTTCAAAGCCTATCAGTGCCATCAATCATTATAATAAAATTAATAGAATTGCAATGTGTATATCTTACATGTAGCAAATACTTCTGTGTCTGTTCTCAATTTACAATATTTTTTTTTAAATGCTGGAGTGATCTAGTCACAGTGTATTGTTTCCTTACGGTTGTCAATAGGTCTGCTGTTTCAGCCTCTTGTTTTCATTTGGTTTGTTTAGCACTTTCCATGTATTCCACAACTGTTTGCTTTCTAAAGTAATTTACAGCACTGCTCCATATGGTACAGAACAGCACATTAACAGCAACGTGAAATTTGCCCTTGCCAAACTCAATGACACTGTCTTTAGGGATGATTTTTATAGTTTTCGGCATCTTTTCATAACTTTAATTAACTTACATGTGGCAGCTGAAGTGAAATTTGAGATGCATTAAAACACTAAGCTGTATATACCAGAAGCAGTTTATTGGCGTATGTTTAGCTATGTAAATTTAAGGCACATTCAGAAATTTACCACAAGAGAGGGAGGTTGCATGCATTAAGTAACGGACATTGGTACTTTCAGTAAAATCGAGTTAATGTGTGTTTTTATTTTTTCACAAACTGTAAAACTAAAGATTCTCTGTAAAGACGCAAACTCTGCATTCTTCTGTGGCAAATGGATTTCTAGGATCCCTGGAGTGAGCTGTCCCATTGGCCAGAAAGACTGCTCAAGCTATGGGACTTTAAAATAGAGGGCAGAAAAGTGGAAAATAGAATTAACAGTTCTACTAAGAAATTTTACAAAAATAAGTTCCTCCAAGCTCTTCCCAAAACTCACTAAATGTGTGGATGCAGTATATATTTATACATGAAATATATCATCCACACATGAAAATTAATCTGGAATAAGGTAGGTGTGAATTTAAAGTACATCAGCTATTCCTGATTAACTCCAACTGTAGACGTTCTTATTCTGGAATAAGAGTGCTTTATCTACTTTGTGGATTAAACTAATTTAGAATAACACACCTTATTCTAGAATAAGAGCATCCACAGACCGAGTTGATCAGGAATAGCTATTCTGGAATGACTTCCCATGTAGATAAGCTTTAAATTGTCATTACTTGGATCTGCAAAAAGGCAGCAAATATCCTGAAAGGAATTTCTGTGCCCCGCATAAGATGCATCACAAAGTACTATGTCTATGGTACATGAGCTTTATATCTACATAGTCTGGAAAACATAAGAAGTAATAGCTACCTATGTTTTTATGTCACTGCTAATCTGCTAATGGAGTCTTTCATAAAGATTAAGAGCTAATAAAGTACTGAGCTTTGCATTAAACAACGTTTGCCTCGTCCTTCCCACAACATCACAGACCTAACTCCTGGTATAACAAGACCTGACAAGAGCACACAAGTCAACACTAATTAAAATGATCTGGATGCAAATTATCTTTTGTTGGCTCAATATTTTTTGTTGTTTGATCTACCTCGAAACTGGAATTGTTAATGCAAAGATTAACTAAAGGTTGTCTAGTTTCACTGAAGGCTCTGTAAGCAATTCTAGGTTGTTTAATTTCAGTGAAGGCTCTGTAAGCAATTCTAGCTCCTTTGTGGAAATCTTAGACAAGATAAGTGAGAATGTTTATTAGACCAACTTCTGTGGGTCCAATCACCTCATCCACCTTGTCTCTCTAATATCCTGGGACCAACACAGCTACAACAACACTGCAAATACAGGCTCTGTTGTTCTCCCAGGCTGCCCTCTCAAAGGGAGTTAACTGCACCTTCTCTGAGGACAGATGTCTGCAGGGATTTGGTCTATCCTCACTAAGGACCCTGTGTTCCCTATACAGAGGTAATTCCCACACATGGAAGTGTAAACACTTTGAACTCAGAATTTCTTCTACTTTTTCATCATCCACTGTGTGTGTTTCGGGGAGGGGTTGAGGGAGGCGGCTTACTCCCAGTACAAAACACTGAGGGCTTGGCTACACTTGGAGTTGTGCAGCGCTGGGAGTTACAGCTGTCTTCGTACAGCTGTGTAGGGACAGCGCTGCAGTATGGTCACACTGACACCTACCAGCGCTGCAGTGTGGCCACATTTGCAGCAGGTGCAGCACTGTTGGGAGTGGTGCATTGTGGGCAGCTATCCCACAGAGCACCTCATCCCATTTTGGCGCCATGGGTTGTGAGAAGGGGATGGACAGGTGCGAGTCATTCCGCTTCCTGTCCCAACGCCCCGTGGTGCAACGCCTCACATCCCATCAGTCACTGTTTTTCCGTCCACGTTTGGCGCCATCGTGAGTCTCCCAACGGTTTGTGTGCAGCACGATTTCTGTGGGAAATGGAGCCCGAGCTGCTGAGGACTTTGCTGATGAGTGTCGCCAGCACATCATGTTTGGCAGTTGAGCTA
>NC_133775.1:43616401-43623032 GCF_003597395.2 Chelonoidis abingdonii | reverse complement strand
CAATGCACCACTCCCAACAGCGCTGCAACTGCTGCAAATGTGGCCACACTGCAGCGCTGGTAGTTGTTATTTTGGCCACACTGCAGCGCTGTTCCTACACAGCTGTACGACCACAGCTGTAACTCCCAGCACTGCACATTTTCAAGTGTAGCCAAGCCCTAAGTTGCAGCACTGTAAACCCACCACCAGCGCTGCAACTCTCCAGTGTAGCCAAGCCCTGAGTCTCAGGGGTTCCACTAGAGAGACAAATCATCTGCACTAAGGACCTGTGCCTCCACATACGCCACCAAAGTATTAATGGATTAGCCACAAATACTAGGTGGACTTTTCTTTTAATTCATATATGTGTTTCTCTAATGCTTTGACTGATTAAAACTGAAATAACATTTAAAATCTAATGTACTTTTCAAAATTTGTGCTGATGGGTCACTTTTTACATTTTTTTCAGCTTGGCCAATGAAACTAAATAGGTCCAATTCCTATTTGTTTATAGTCACTTCCATTTCCTTATGCACAATCAGGTTTCTGATGTACTGCAGAATATGCACATTTCTTTTAAATGGTGCATTTAATTCTTTTAAAAATCATTACATTAATAAACACTTACACTGCCCATTCACTCCAATGAGAGAGCTCTGAACCTGAGTGATATTTTTACATGTAAATAGGGGAATTCATTATCTTACCTGAGAGTCAAGTTACATGTGATGTGATATCGGAACTGTAATCATCCAGAAGGGCTTCCTTCCAGGACCTGAAGGTCGTGTATTCATAGCCCTTTAACTGCAGAGTCACTGCTGAATAGCTGACACTTTGTCTGCATCACACTTCACAGGACAAAGAGTTTGGCATCCCTTTACATATTCCTTTTTAGAAAAAAAGAGAACAGGATAAGAGGGTTGAAAGACTTAATATTTTTTCTTGCACATTTTGGCTGTTTCTAGATAAAACAGAAAACTTGTTTCTTCAGGGTGTGTCTCTGTGCGGTATTGAATACCTCATAGAATGAGGGCTACAGGGAGGTCCCAATCCTACTATACTGAAATCCATGGTAATCCTTCCAGTACTCCAGTGGAGCTCTTAGGTGGTCATATTTTCCCATTCTTCTATCCTCTTCACCACAGAGTTGTTATACATGTCTGTTGTGTAAGGGTTAGAAGTGAGAAATATCTATTACTGTCCATGTGGTGTTGGTACATTTTGTGTTTTTTGTTTTTCAAATGCAGCGCTGAATACTCTAAAGCACTCCCTTCTGCACCGCATCTCATGTGACTGATTCATTTAATACTAAGAAATTGAAATATATACGTAACAGGCACTTAAAAATGAAAATATCTAATAAATGGAAATATTTATGTCATCCAACTAAAAAGGTCTCAAGAATGAAGTGGTCTGCCTCAGTTCAACATTTTAAAGCATAGTTACCATAATTAAATAAGACAAAACAGATTTGCTCTAGCACACTGGAAAATGTGAGAAGATAGTAGAACAAAATTCCACGACTAACCTGGAAACGGGGAAGCTCACAGCTAGTAATTAAATATATTGCCAACAACCCATAAGTCTCCATTGCGTTAGCAAGGAAAATATGATTGTAAGAACACCCTGTCACAGTGTTCATAATGCGTTATCCCAAGGGAAACAAGTGCATCTGTTCTACATTAATTGTAGGTGATTTTTCAGTAGTTTGTGTGTATAATACTTGCTTAAATATCTCTCAAACAGCGCTACAAGAATATAGATTAAGGAGCTATATAGTAATAAAATGTGCCTTGAAATCTTTGTTTTATGGAGCTATTATCTGGGTGTGTGTGAAAAAAAGAGGGCACACAGAGTGCATCTTAATTCCCACATCCCCTGCACACGCATGCAGCCATTCTTCTTATACAACAGCAAGTGCAAAGGAGGTGGGATGAATAACCTGTCCACCAGTGCCCCACAGCTTTAAAGGCATGTGGTCTGCCAGGTAGGGTTCCCAACCCTACATATGCATATTGTAGTTGGCAGCACTGTTCTTTTCTGGAAAAGACAAGTGATTCCCCACCTCTTACTGTGATGGCAGGGAGATCCAGGAACTCAGCATGCAGCTGGCAATACTTTACTCATCCCCAATGCAAATACATTCAAAACTAGTAAAGACTAGATTTTTATAATGTGTATTTGGAGGCATACACATGCTATTGATGTATATACATTTACTCTCTCTATATATATGAACGGTGAAAAAGAATACTACGGTGATATGCAGCACAGAAATAAATAAAATAGTCTAATAATGTTGAGGTTTCCTGGCAGTCACTACCCCTGAAATCTATCTTCCTTGCCAATCCCTTATTGCAGTTTGCTTATGCAATGGGGCCTACCCTCATTTTTACTAATGTTCACTGACTCCAGGCCAACACATTAAAAAAACCACAGTATTCTACATAGAAATTGCTCTGCTTTGCTAACAATTTACACCCACAGACTGAATGGTGGTCAACTCACTGAATATTTAAGGAGAATTAGCTAAAAGGCCTTATACTTTGATCATACCCTCCTTTTGACACTTTCTGGGTCTTTGTCTTATAACAAGAAACTTTACAAAGAAGATCATAACAAATGCACGAGCCAGCAACTTGTATTTATGAGCAAGATATCTCATTATTTATTTGTGGTCTACCTGCCCTGTGCTGACTGCAGTGAGCGTGACATGGGAGGAATCTTTCGTTCCAGGCTGCTAGATTATTTATATACTTTTCCATGGGACTCACCGCATACCTGAGCGCCTCAAACATGAATGAAGTTATCCATATAACACCCCTCTGAGGCAGGAAACTCTTTTAAATCACCATTTTACAGATGGGAAAGTGAGGCACAGATAGATCGAGTTGCCCAAAGCTACACCTTACTAGCTATAGCAGAGTTGAAACCAAAATCCAGCATTCTTAAGTACTAGTCCAGTACATTTGCCCCAAACCTTCTCTGCAGACCCGCCCCTCTTCCTGATACACTAAAGTCTCGGAATCCTACCTACAAGTTTGGGCTCAACTAAACCTGCTCGGTAGGTGCACACCCAGACTAATGAAAGGGATGAGAAATGTTCATGGTGACAATCTGTGCTACAGAGATGCTCTGACTTGTGCCAGGGGCAGGTGAACAGTGCAGCAACGCAGAATCCAGGCAGAGCCAAGGTGGCACAAACCATTTCGGAACATGAACCATCTTTGCCTAGCTGGTGAGGCGTAGGGAGACACATTAAGTAATTTACCCGGCAGAATTTCCTTCATTAACATGTATAGGTCAGTGCTAGCCGGGGTTAGTTTCTGCGGCTGCACAGCTCTCCGATCTCTCTCTGCTCCAAGCCGGGTGACCACTTGAGAAGAACTTTCCCTTCTGCGTTTTCCTAAAACGTGAACCGTTATTGCAGTTGCCTTCAAGGCGAGTTTGTGTTTCCACTCGCAACGTCCGGACTCCCGGGGGCCCGCGGGGGCAGGTAACGCTTCTTCCCCACCGCAGCCGCCTGCAATGGGGCCCGCTTCGCCCCCTTCTCGCTTCTTTTCGCCTTTCCCATCGGTTCTGTCCGGCCCAGCAGCCGGTGCCAGGAGATCCCGGGGCCCGCCCAACGCTCCTGTCACAGCCCCAGGCGGGCGACCAACCACCTCAGCGCCGCCTCGGCGCCCCCGGCTGTCCCCGCCTTCCCTGTCCCCTCCCCGCAGAGCAGCCGCCCCTGCCGCTCCCGCTCCCCCTCCCAGTCTCCCGTTTCCATTCCGGCGGCTGCGCTGTCACCCCGCCCCGGCGCGGGGAGGGGCCCGAGGAGCGGCGCTGCCGGGCCCCGATTGGCGGAGCCTCTTGACAACCGCAGTCAGGGAGCCGGAGCAGCCAGAAGCAGAGCGGTAGGGTCGGGCCAGACGCCGAACTGGACCCCCTTATTCCTGGGTCAGGGACCCGCCGCCATTTTGCGTCCCTCCCATCCGCTCCGTGCGTATCTGTGTGTCCGGGCCCCCCGGACTCCCCTCAGGTGGGTCTGCGTCGTCTTGGTGACGAGGAGCCCCGGGCCCGGGCTGCCTAGGGAGAGTCCCGGCCTGCTGGGGACTTCTTCCTGCGAGGGCCAGGCTGGCACCTCCCGAAATAGGGTGATAGAAGGCAGTGGGGGAGGAGAGTGTCTGGGAGGGAGCAAACCGGAGGGGAGCGGGAGCAGGCGCTGGGGGTGGGAGGTGGCGGGCCTGTCAGGGAAGATGGGGGGGTAGAAGAGTGTCTGTGGCGGGTGGGGTGACAGCGGGAGCTCTGAAGGGGGGAAGCCCCAGGCGATGGTAGGGCCCCCTGTCATGGGGAGGAGAGAAGGAGGTCTCCTGCCAGACAGTGGAGCGGAGAGTGGTGCTGAAGGGACCGGGCGAGACAACAGCCTGGCTGCTTTGATGCTGGTTTGGCGAAAACCCATTCATCTTGGCATTCTCTGCTACCCCGCCCCAGTCCCCGGTGTCCTCCAGTCTAAATGTGGTGCGTGTTCCTGTTCTGTGGCCTGCAGCCCCGGTTCATTTCCCCCGTGAATAGCAAGGGGACAGTGTGATTCTAGCCTGATTCCTCTGTTGTGATCCTGGCATCTTAAGTACTGATTTCCCTTTGTTGTAGCGTTCGCAGGGCAAGTCCTCTATAATTGGATGCCTTGGACGTAAAAATGTGTCGACTCTTAGAATACTTGTGTTTACATTAACAGGATGCGGTTTCCTTTTTGCCTGTATTGCTGAGAAATGGGACCTATAAATATGATGCATTAAATCTTAGTAATTTAAGTACAGTAATCTCACTGAAGTCATACATGTTCTTAGTTCTTCTGAGTAAACGTTCTGGAAATATTTTCTGTATCTTGATACTGTATCGTTAGTGCCTTTATTGTTTCAGGGTTTTGAGTAGCAAAAAGGAGAAAATACTTTTAAATACACATGAGAACAAGCGAATGAAGTATGCCAGTGTGTAAAAGAGGTTTGCCAGGGACTACTTAGTCAAAACACATTAGCTAGTTTGTCCATTTTTTAAAAAAAAAAATTATTTTTGGTAAAAATTGTTTCCTTTTTCCTCGCTGTCACAACATACAAGTTTTGTGTGGTTCAATTTCACCCTTTCTATTTTTTTTTTTTTTTGGCATCCATCATACACTTCTCTGCCTGATGTGCATTTATAATCTAGACAGAGAGCATTCAGGTTGTAAAAGAAACGATAAAAGCAAGCAAATCTGCCAGTCAGTTGTCAGCTATAGTAAGTTAAACCTTTAATGCAGTATATAATATTGTTTTTCTCTAAACTGAGCCTTGCAGACCACAAAGAGGTGCTCCAATATAAAACACTTGGATGCTAAGCAGTGGGGTGTGGAGAGAGAAGGTGGTGCATGATAGAATCTTTATTTTGACAATTGATCAGTGGAATGAAAAAAAGTTGAGCCATTGAGTTAACGCTGCTCATTTGAGGGCCAGGTATGGGAAAATGCATTGTATAATTTGTCCTTATACACAAGTTTGTCTTTTTAATTAAAATTGTAGTACCTTTGTTGTAATATAGTTTATATGAATTTTTATGTTACCTTGTTCCTAAGGGCTAAGTGATCTCCGTGATTTCCACCCTGTATATCCCTATTTCATGGGAATTAATTCAGATAAGAACTTGGCCCATGGAATGTAATTTTTAAATATTTCCTCTTTTATTTAGGGCATCTGAGAATTATTGAGGACAGAGTGAAAATGGAGCCACAAGTTAATGACTTGGGCCCAGATCCTGCAATGAACTCTCTGTATGGACAGACTTGTGTGCGCACGTGGAGAATGAGGGGCTAGGATACTCCAGAATGAATTAATAAAAACGTGTCTAATATTTCACACCAAGAAGTGAACACTTTTTTTCTTTTTTCCCTTAATACTTCTTACAGAGCTCTTTTGTGTAAAGTTGTTAATGCTGCAACGGTTATTATTGTGAGAGAGTCTCTTCAGAAGTGTCTGCATTTTAAAAGGCTTACAGCTAGTTATTTACACCTGTTAAGAAAACTAGACTTTTGAATGCATTTTGCTCTTCTGTGTACAAAGATATACGTAGAGATGTTTTTTAAGTGTGTCAGAAGCAGGAAGCCTGCTAAACAACCAGTGGGGCCCTTGGACTATCGAGATACAAAAAGAGTACTTAAAGAGAACAAAGTCATTGCAGAGAAACTAAATGAGTTCTTTGCTTCAGTCTTCATGGCTGAGGATGTTAAGGAGATTCCCAAACCTGAGCTGTCCTTTGTAGGTGACAAATCTGAGGAATTGTCACAGATTGAAGTGTCACTAGAGGAGGTTTCGGAATTAGTTGATAAACTTAACAGTAACAAGTCACCGGGACCAGGTGGCATTCACCCAAGTCACCGGGACCAGGTGGCATTCACCCAAGAGTTCTGAAAGAATTCAAATATGAAATTATGGAACTATTAACTGGTTTGTAACCTGTCCTTTAAATCAGCTTCTGTACCCAATGACTGGAAGATAGCGAATGTAACACCAATATTTAAAAAGGGCTCTAGAGATGAACCTGGCAATTACAGACCGGTAAGACTAACATCAGTACCGGGAAAATTAGTTGAAACAATAGTAAAGAATAAAATTGTCAGACACATAGAAGAACATAAATT
>NC_133775.1:43420450-43614798 GCF_003597395.2 Chelonoidis abingdonii | reverse complement strand
AAAAAAAAAAAAAAAATTAAGAATATGTTCTCTTTGTCTATTTCATCCCTTAATAACTGTTGTTTAGAACTAGTACAAACATCCATTATTTTAGACTTTCGAAAGTCTAAATGAATTCCCAGTATGACTGCCCTCAGTCATTGATCATTATCTAAGGGCACTAACATTTTATTTTAGAAATGCATCGCTATCGAAAATGTGAACAGATCTGGGGTTTTTTTTAAACTCCCTTACAAAGTTCTTTATGTAACTTCTACTAAAAGGCCATAGATACAAGTTTGCACAATTGGAGTTACCATTCCATTTATCGGCAAACATCCTTTGTAGAATGTTAAGTTTAAATTATGCCCCCAAGAATAGATGTTTCTGGATTCTGTTGCCCTTCCAGTACTTATAATACTCTGTTTTTGTTTTTTTGTTTTACATTTTTTAAAGAAAAACTAGCACAGAAATCTGAAAGCTTGGGACATAAATGCAAAGAAAGGAATTTTAAACCTCTAATGCTGCCGTGCAGTCATTCTTGAGTACTACTGCTTGATCAGATCACTGATGACGTTATGTGGCATATATGCTGGCAATACAGAGTCACAGTGGGATGGTTTGAAGATGCAGCTTGAGCTCTAACCATCAGTTTTTCTGCTGCTCTGTGTTTAATACCTTTTAATGTTTTAAAAACTGATATATAAACACACATTTCACAAGATCCTGTGTGCAAACTTCTGGATTTTTCACATTACATACTTTATAGCTTATTGTTCCAGTGCATCTTAGGTTAAGTTGACTGTATAATGCATATGAGTGTATTAAATGAGTGTGTTTTTTCTTGTTACCCTTAAAAACCTTCAATTAAATGAAAAATTTTCTATAGTAGACCTCCCGTTTATTTCTGGCTTATTGCCATTAGACTACAATTGTGAAGTATCCCTCTCATCTGCATTTTCAGTCAGTCTCTTCAGAGTCATGTTAGTGAATTCCCAGTATATTGCATCTTCTCCTCAGAAATTCAATGTCCCACAACAGCTTTTTTTTTAAATGGGGCCCCAAAAATGTTGCCAGAACTGATAATGAATCAATAAACAATCTTTAGGTCTCTCCTTCAAGATGTACAGGATCTCCTGGATTATATTGAGGCCTTTATTTCAATTGCAAGCAGAATGTACGTAGTCAAAATGTAATTATCCATGTTGGAATTTGGCAAGGACGCTAAATAAGCACACACCAACTCTTGCAGAAAGTACTGTGGAATCTGGAAACAGATGATACTTGTCATCTTGCAGGACTGGACTGTTTTGGGCCTAATCCTGCTTCTACTGAAGTCACTGTCAAAATTCCTTTTGGTTTCCATGAAATCTGGATCTAAAGGAAAACACTTTGAGCTTCTCATTTTAGTTCCAGCTACGTCTGATTTATTTTAGTTATAAAAGCATTTTGGTGTCAAACACTTAACAAATCATTGACGCTTTAAAGTACTGACTAGAATTATATGAAACCTCAGATTTTCTCTTTGCATATTGTAATAAGATGTAAATTTCTCATGCAGTAGCTTCGTTTATTATGATAGGGTGGCTTTTTTGTTTTTGTTGTCAGTGACAATTTTGTTTGCAAATTAGGGCTCACCTGTTGTTGCTCCACTGAAATTGTTAGTTCTCTTATCTCTAAAGGTATACAGCAGGGGTTCTCAAGCAGGGGGTCAGGACCTCTCAGGGGATTGAAAGGTGACTACGTGGGGGGGGGGGTCACAAGCTGTCAGCCTCCACCCCAACCCTGCTTTGCCTTCAGCATTTATAATGGTGTTAAAGATATAAAAAAGTGTTTTTAATTCATAAGGGGGATCACACTCAGAGGCTTGCTATTTGAAAGGGGTCACCAGTAAAAAAAAGTTTGAACCACTGGTATACAGGATGAATACTCTTCTGTAGTCCTGATCTAAAAAAAATTATACAGCTGTAGAACTTTACACCTGCATTCAAAGATCCAAGTTACCTGTGTGGAAGATGAGTGGTGCTTTTACATGTTGCAGTGCCATAGAATTCTCCTAGAATAACTTTGCGGAAGCAGGACTGTTCCTGCTTTAGAGACATGCTGGTTGTCTTTTGTGCTGATAACTTTTTTTACTGTCACAGCTGTAGATCTTTCACTTAATGTAATTGTACTTCCAAGAATGGTATTGTATATCAAATTGGTTTCTGCATCAGTAAGGTGTGTAAATATTTAACTTTAATGCAATTGTGGAAGGCATGTAGAGCCTGTACTCCTATTTAGCTTTGATCTGTGGTGCCATCAAAGCCAAACAAAAGTCCAAACTAAAAGTTCCATTGCTCAGTTAGAGGTCTTATTCTGCATGAACTGTACTAGTAATTTCCTACTGAAGAGACTCATTTTCAGGTGGAGTACTAGTTTTACGTGTCTGCTATGAAATTATTTGAAGTTCAATAAAAACCATAATATCATAAAACATAATAAAAGGCAAATCTGAAGTCTAGAGACTTACTTCAGAAGATGAGGCTGGGGATCAAGGTGTTGACACTTCAATATTACAGTATATGTTCTGATATGGTTGTTAGTTTCCTCCTTCCCTCTAAAAGATATGATTGGATTATCGTCTAGGATCAAAAAAACCCTTCCTCAGTTGTAGAAAGAGAACTGGAAAAATGATGAAAGAATAGCATCTGTTGGCATTGGGGAGGGAATGACATCTCACCATCCAACAGCTTTTTGAAGCAAACACAAAACTATGTAACTCTGTTTCTTTTCATTATTTTACTCCTGGGGAAATTCTGTGCCAAAAAATTTAAAATATTGTGTGCAGAATTTTTATATTCTGCATATTTCATTTGTCAAAATAATGCAGTATAATCTCACTGGTTTAAATCATTTAGGTAATTTATTTAAACTACAATACAATAGATAGAGAATGGGAGTGGAGAGCATTGGAGGAAATCCCCAAACCGTCTTGCCTAATAGTAATGTAGCTAGGTTTGATCTTTTATTATTATTAGTCAACAGATATATGCAGCCATATGCTCAGTGTCACATCATAGGCAACTGAAGAGCAAGTGAGGGCTGGGGAGCCAAATTCACAATTTATATTGGCTACTGACCGTTGCCAGAAAGAACAGTAACAAACAGTTCATGGAGCAAATTTTGACAAATTTTTTCAGTCCAAAAATTTAGACCAGTTCTATAAACTAAAGCACCATGAGCATTTATAAGGCCATACTGTCCTTTACACCACTTTTGCCATGTAAAGGAGCATAAAAAATTTTACATCTGTTTTATACTCTTGGGGGAATTCACAAAGAAAATGGGAAACTAAGCGGGCAGGCTGCTACGTTCTGCTCTGCCTGAGGGGACAGCCTGTGCCATGCCTACCTCCTCAGACGCACCCTGAAGTTCTTCCCCTCCATGCTGAGCATGCTGGGAATAATGAGTGAGAGGGACAGTCTGTCTGTCTGTGTGTGTGTCTCTCTCTCTCTCATATGCATGACTGCCCACCCCTTCACACACACCCGGTGGTTATTTATGTCTCTATTGGCTTCTCCGGGTTCCCAAACAGAGCTGTCTGTGCTTCCAGGGAGAGGAGTGTGACTGCTCTTGTGGCTTTCCTTTGCTCCCCCATCAGAAGTCATTTTTCTGCAGGGAAGCAAAGAAATCTGTGGGGGACATGAATTCTGTGCAAGTTAAGTGATGCAGAATTCTCCCAGGAGTAATTATTCACATAAAATGTCCTGTGAGCCAGCTGACTCTTAAATAGAAAAACAAATTGCTAGCTGAGAGCATATGCCCAAATAATGGTTTTGCCTGCCATTTTAGCCACTAGAATATTTAATGATGACTAGAACCATTTGTGACTAAAACATGAATTAAAACTAGTCATATTAACAGCAAGCAGGCTATTCTAGCTGGCACAGCCAAATGTGCACTGCTCCAAAATAAACGAGGCTGCTCTAACTAAATAATTTTCCAGTCAGGTGTTCTGGGGGGAAAAAACAATTAAAGAAAACTGGCCTACAGCGAAAGGAGGAATATGGAAAAATGCTATGATTTAACTGGTATAATATAAAAAAAAAGTTTGAGTTCTCATATCTGCTAGAATTCAGCAGCATAAGTTTACTGTGAGCAATGAGAGCTTTCAGATTCAAGGATTCTTTCATTTTTCCTCTTGACTGTGCCTAGTAAATAGTTCACTAATCCCTCATAACACATTTTACTTGGAAAATCAAGCTAAACTGATTATTTAAGCTGGATATGGCAAACTTCTCTTTATTTCTATCTCTTGCTTTTTTTTATTACTGTGTTCAATACTTTCCAAATTGAAGGTAGATTACTAATTACCTGCTCCTAAATGGAGGACCTCTAGACTATGCACCTCATCTTGAATTTGATTTGGGAGCCACATCCTTTCCCATTAGCAGTCATTTAACATCCCATTGCAATTACTTACTTATGTAGAAAAGTAATATTAGAAAAGTGTATATTTTAGATATGTCTAATGTAATTTTTGTCATTCTTGAAAGGATGAGAAAAAAGTACAACCCTCCCTACTTCTGACAACATTTTTCATCTTGCTCTGTGATTGTTTCTCTTCCCTTACTCATATTTCTCTTCCTCTTCATCACCCCCTTGTCCTCTGCAGACTAGCCACCTGGCTCTCTTGACCCATTTTCCTGGACATTCTTTCCTACTGATGGCTCCAGTCCTCGAGAGTAGCTTCACTTTCCTCTCTTGTTACCAGCTGCTTTTAGGGTATGTCTGTACCAGTGGTTCTGAAGCTACATTGCACCATGACCCCCTTCTGACAACAAAAATTACTACACTACCCCAGGAGAGGGGACCAAAGACCAAGCCCCGCCGCTTGAGCTCCACTGCCCCACATGGGGGTATCAATGCTGAAGCCCAAGGGCTTCTGCCCTGAGCAAGAGGCATGTAATCTTAGTTCTGGGTGGTGGGGCTCAGGCTTCAGTCCCAGGCAGTGGAGCTTGGGTTTGGGCTTCTGCCCTGGGCCCCAGCAAGTCTAACACCAGCCTTGGCAACCCCATTAAAATGGGGTCATAACCCACAGTTTGAGAACCCCTGGTCTATACTGCACTTGGAAGTGAGCCTCTGAGCCTGATTAGATAGACTTGTGCTAGTGGGACTTAAGCTGGCACATTGAAAATAGTAGTCTGGGTGTTGAGGCTTTTGCAGAGACTCGACAGAGATCCAGGGGGTCATGTGGGCTTTTGTGCCTGAGGTGCAATGTGGACATTGCTATTTTTAGTGCTCTAGCTCGAGCCCCAAAGGCTGGAAGGCTCGTTGCTGCAGCAATGTAGATATACCTTTACAGCTCGCTCCAGGCTCCTCTTTGCAATGAAGAGCTCCTGACAAGATGGTACTGTGTGATCTGCAAGCTTTCTACAGACCACCAGCAAGTGCCCAGTGGAATATGATGTGGGAGCCACCGTTCTAGAGTAGAGTTTCCAAGATGTTGAGCACTTTCAACCCTAACTGATATCAAAGAGAGCTGAGGCATTTAATGTCTTCCACAAATGAGCCAGTAAACTAGGAAGTTGTCACAGATTTCCAAATAGAGATGTATGGCATTGCTTGCCCATGCTTCTGTGAAGGGGTCTTGACATTGGAGGAAAACACAATAAAATATGTTGACATTTAGATTCCACATAAAACATTCCAATGGAAATAGGCCTCCTTACAAAGTAAGGATAGGAAGTCCTGGCTTACTTACCATGTGCTGTTTCAGAATGGCAAAAAAAATCAAGATAATGTTTTTTATGTATCAAAACTGTACTTCATGTATCTTTTATAATAATTATAAAATCTTACAAGTATCTCTGCGTACCTTAAATATTCAAATACTGTTCTGTTATCTTCCCTTTCCTTTTCTGAGAGAAAGGGACTGCAGTCTTGCAAATGAAAATGTTATTCCAGAGTAAAAGTATAGTTGAAAACTTCTTGATCAGTTCATTTCGGTGGGCCATTTCATGAACTCAGGGTACAACTGGGTAGTCACAGTTTCAGGATCAAGTCAGAGTTATAGCTGCTCACTCAAGTGCGTAAGATTGATTTCCTAAATCCCACTAACCGATTTTTGGAATACTACAATATTCAGTATTGTGAAAACAAACGTTTATTTGCAATGTCTGGTCAACAGCATTTGATGACAAGACATAAGACAAAATATGGACCATATTACTTTGGTTTTTTTTCTCTCCAGGCTACCATCATGACTGCTGAAGAAACAGTGAATGTAAAAGAAGTTGAAATAATTAAACTAATCTTAGATTTCCTGAACTCGAAGAAACTTCATATCAGTATGCTGGCTCTTGAGAAAGAAAGTGGAGTCATTAATGGCCTGTTCTCAGATGACATGCTTTTTCTGAGGTAAAAATTATTAGTACAATAGAAAGTAATTAATATCTGCTGGCCATGTGTTCACTAGCCAAACTAATTGACTGTTGACTGCCATGAAAAGCATTGAGTCATTTTTGCCATAGCCATTTTCTCTTCTCAAGTATTGCTTCTCCATTGTAAATTGTCCTGTGTGTAACATTTAAGCACTTACGATGTCTGTGGGCTTTTAAAACGTCCTGAAACGCTCATGAAAAATGTCAACAAAATATTTTGATAAAATATTCTGGTAACTGTCTGATGAGCCATCTATGTTGGATAGTTTAGACACAACAAATCTTGCATCTTAGCATGGAGTTAGACTGTATGACCTTTGAGGTCCCTCCTAACTGTGTGATTGACATGCTCCCTAAATCAAATGTTTTCCAGAAGATGTAATCTGCCTTTCAAAAAGATGCTCAGATTTTCTCTAACATCAAACTGTGGAAGTGGACTTTACTTATCAAAACAGGGTTGATGGCATACGTTGTACAGCAAAATGTTTACTGAAAGGACCTGGGTGACTACAAGAATGAAGATAGGTTACTAAACCCTACAACAAATGTAGAGAATAAGTTCATACAGGGAGGAGCTTTTGTTTGTTTGGTTGGTGAGGGGGAAGGGAGAGGGTGAGGTTGGGGATGTTGGTAGCTTGGACTAACAAGGCTCATTTGTTCATCTGTAGCTGAACAGATATTCCAGCCTTGTTCCTGAGCAGTTTCCCTCAGGCTAAAACTTAACATAGGGCTGACTACCAGCTTTAATATGGACCTAACATTTGTGGTGATTAAGTTGGAATTTTTGCTGTGCTGGCTGAAAGGCAAGTTTTTCTGGTAAAACTTCCTAGTGTAGACCAGACCTCACCAGTATTGTAGTTATACTTCTAGCACTACTTTTAAGGCTGTCACCATTCCCATAGTGTTACCCTCCAGTTGGAAGAGTGACTACTGTAGAGGCACGACAAATAGACTTTTAATATCTCACATTTATTAAATAGATATTTGCATGATGAAACCATTAAGCACAAATGAGGTGTATAATATACATGCTAAGGGATTTTACAGTTTACCGGAAGCATAGGAAAGTATTTATACATCTATGTTTAAATAACATTAAATGTGATCTTTTAAAATCTCCTTAACAACATTTCCTCTCTACCCCCAATTACAATGCTCTTGTGGGTTTTTGGCACGTACTGCTAAAACTGAGTAAGCATAATGAAAAATAGATACATAAATTGATAAAATCTGGGCTGAGGTTCTTCATCCTTAATTTGGCTGTATTCTTAGTGATAGCAGGAGTATTCATCTAAGGTGAAGTTTTCCTCTCCCTACCAAAGTAAATAGGCTTTCTGAGGAAAACACTGTGAGAGCATGAAGAAATGGTATTTACCCACCCAATAGGGGATGAGGTTGAAATGCAGCCCTGTCTGCTATTCCAGCTTATTGGATGGGCTAGTGGCTCTTCTGCTTGCCTGGGAGTTTTGAGCCCCTGGATCCAACTAAGCTCTCCCACAAATGCTCCCCTTACACATTGCTCCCTAGCATAGGGATTGTGTCCACTTTGTGTTTGTACAGGGGCTAGCACAATAGAACAGTTGGTTGTGCTATACTGTAAATACTGTAAACAGATGCAGCGGCCTGCTTTACAACTGCTTTGTTTACACACAACTGCTGTAGGCAGTTAATACTTTTAGGCTTATTTACAGTATTTTTCAGGATGCCTTCAGTCATGTTTTGTATTGTGACATTTTAAATCTCACTTGTGGAGAAAGAATGAAACATCTTGGAAGAAATCCCTAAAAACATAAAAAGCAGCAGATACCTGAAGAGATACTCTTGTACCTCCTTAAGAATACATACATATCTACCATTTGTCCTCTTGGTGTTAGAGTATGTAGCTACAGACACAATATTTAGAGAGGATTTACGTTATACGTTTATCTCTGTTTAAACTGATCTTATCTGCTTTGCAAAGCATTAACTTTACCAAGCTCGCTGATCAGCTGGACATCAGGCTGTATGTAAATTACATTTGTAAAAATGTTAAGTAAAAGATGTCCAGTTAAATTAAATTAGTGACTTTCTTTTTGTATAGACAGTTGATCCTTGATGGACAGTGGGATGAGGTTCTTCAGTTCATTCAGCCTCTTGAATGTATGGAAAAATTTGACAAGAAAAGGTAAAATTATTAACTCTGAGGTAGTAGCATCGTAAGTCATATGGTGAGGTGGAAAATCTCTGGAATAAGACTTTTTCAGGTCTTTAAAAAAATAAACTGTAACCTCTGAATCTGAGAACAATAGTTTACAATTTCAGTTGTATGGCTTTATGGATTTTTTTCAATCTATACATCCAGTATAAAATTATTTGAAAGTATTTTAGAACTTACTACAGACTTTAAAGTATTCTATAACATGTCTTGGCCTGGTTAAAATTTGTTATACTTTAAGAATTGTGCTCAATTTTAAAAAATTAAAATGTATTTTCTTTGAGATCACATCAAAGTAACTCAGGTAGTCAAAAAAGGAGGAGACTGGCTGTGGATCTTTCTCTTATGAACCAGCAATTATTTTAACATGTAATATTTCTGGAAGTAAATCATTGGAAAAAGACATCTTTTCTGCAAAGAACCAATTCTTTTATTGCTTGGCTTGTTACATTTTGAGAGCAAAAACTTTGTAGCTGCAGTTATCTGTGGAATGTACTACTTAGCTACTGCTTTAAGTTCTTTAGTGTCTTATACTTCACTTCTTACATGCAGGTTTCGCTATATTATACTGAAACAGAAATTTTTAGAAGCCTTATGTGTGAACAATGCAATGTCAGCAGAAGATGAGCCTCAGCACGTAAGTTTTTATACTTGGCTACATTAATGAAATGCTTTAAGATCCTCTTATTGATTAGACACTATGGAAGTCCATAATACTGTATTGTTGTTCCTGAAGGTTTTTGGTAGTATTTGCTGGGCAGGCTTTAGGGCGATTCACCTGATTTCCCCCAAATCGGGCCTCGCGCCCCTAAGAGGGCCCTGCAACATCCCTAAGGACCCTCCGCCAACGAGCTGCTGCCAAAGTCTTGCCGCTGTTTTTGCTGGCAGCTGAGTTGCTGCCGTGGAAAAAGGACCCTGCATCGGCATGCCGCCGAAGGCACCAGCAGCCAGTTGAGCTGCCGCCGAAGTCCCGCCACTGTCTTTGGCGGCAGCTCTTTCGAATCAGGGCCTGCAGTGCCTTAAGCCGGCTTTAGACGAGCGCCTTGTCGCTCGCAGTACAAATCAGCTGGAGGCCTCTTGTGTTGCAAAACCCAGTGTCCCTTTATTTCCCTGTGTTTGTTCCCACCACCATCTCTATACAACTCTGTACAATTCAATAAGAGGTAGGTAGCCACTTGGGGGACAGCTAGTTCCTGTTGCTAGCTAGGAGCAGCAGTTCCTCACTCCTTACTTCTCCTGTTCCTTCCTCTGCCCCCTTTCCACTTCCTTCCTGCCAGCTTTATAGGCCTTCACCCCAGCATGCTCACAAGTGATTACTCTTAGGCTCCTTTAATGAGCCACACCCTGCCAGCTCCAATCATTTCCCCTTGATGGGAGCTGTGCTAGCAGGTTCTGATCTAATGGGCTGGTTCAGTGCATCTTAGGCCAGTACCCTGTTACACCGGCCCTGGTCATTTGTTTAGCAAAATGTTCTCATGTATAACAGAAGAACCACCAATCTTTTCTAAAAGTGAAGGACTACAGTTGGGAATAGTATTGGATAGATACTGGGCAGTTTTTGCCCATGTAATTCTAACTGTGCACATCAAATTGGCCTTAAAATGCCCTTGCCATTATTTGATCCATTTGTGCCAAACAGTGCTGTGTTTGCATGACATTGGCAAATACGCAAAACTAAACTGAAACCTCTAAAGTAGTATATGCTTGTGACCTAACAGAGGACTTCAGACGTGAAAGGTTAGTTTTTACCTCTACCCACTGGACCATCTAGCGTTCTGTTTTAGAATAACAACTTGGGATATGTAAATATATTTAATAATCTTATTAGGCTCCCTAAATATATTTACTTGTTTTCATTATCTCCTCAAAGACAAAACTTTTGATTAATATTTTTGAAGTGTTATGGAACCTGAACCTGTCAATTAGACTTCCAGTTTCAAGCTCAAATTGACCATTCGGATATTAATGTGCAATTTAAATTCTTCAGTGCACCTTGCCTGTGGCAGCTTTTATAGACAAAGATGCAATGCTGTTCAGTGTTCCTTTGCTAGTAGAGAATAAATGATGACACGGAGAATTGAGTTCACTGAATGTGTGAAAACCAGGGAGGAGGAGTTATGAATAAGGTTTTTAGTGTGCAAAAGGTTTTAAATGGTAACCAGAGCTGTAGCATGAATAGGCTTATAGGCTGTGGCTCATTCATTGTAAAGTATTTTACTTTGTATTGCTCATATATGAACATTAAATTACAAGTACAAAAGCATTATAAATCTTTTCCATAAAAATACTTTGCAAACAAAAATATTAGTTGCTCAAATAAAAAATTATCATTGCTCTGGTGACTTTAATTCTCCATCCCATTGTCATATATTCTATGACAGGGTCTTTACCTGACCGCATGCAGAGAGCACTACAAAGTTCCAAATTTAAGGTTAGAAAAAGGACGTAGTTAAAACATATAGCACTCTAGTCATAGTATTTACATAATCTTACTGGAGAACACTATGGAAAAAGGTGCAATTTCTTGATATTTTGCATGCTGAATATTGTTGTATGATAGGTTAATGAAAAGTCATCATAATTAGGGTGACCAGATGTCCCAATTTTATAGGGGCAGTCCTGATATTTGGGTCTTTGTCTTATATAGGTGCCTATTAGCCCCCACTTCCTGGCCTGATTTTTCACACTTGCTATCTGGTCACCCTAATCATAATGCACATGAAAAGAGGAAAAGCTGGTGGGAACTTCAGAGTTTTTCCATTTTCTGCAGCTAACATCTCCATTTTAGTGTTGCATTTAAGCTTGCCTTCTGTTTTAGAATTTGTTGAAAATTAATCAAACACATCTGTGTGTATTGAACATGTGATCTGCAAAGAACTTTGGAGATTTTCATTGCTTTTTTTACACATACAGATCACGTATAGTCTGAGAATAAGCATGGAAAAACTTAAACACAAAAAATAACTTTCTCAGAGTTTCCAGTGACTGAAAATTACAGAAACTTAGGACTTGATTCTCTTACACCAGTTTGATATTCTAACTTAAATGGATTCTCCTCTTTATGGCTCTGAAAAGAGAATTTGACTCCTAAACTGGAAATGCCTTTGTAGCTAACAGTTGTAGCAAATTCGTTTAGTTACAGATATTAAAATTCTGAGAGGTTAAAACACGTAGTGGCTTCTACGAAAACAGCCACATCAGCATGACCTTCATTGTATTGATCAAGTGATTTGAAATTGGAGTCCCTTAAGAAGAATTTGGTCTTAAAACTGCTGACATGAAATCTGTTGCAGACTCCATGTACACTAACGTATTTAAAATGAAAACTATAGTAACAGCAAAGGAAAAATGAGGGAAATCCTAATGCATGTTATCCTTCTGAGCTGACTGTGCTTGTAGTAGAAGAAGAAGTTGGTAATTTTAAAGTCAACCATGTCCTGTTTGTATTTAATATTTCTTCTATAGCTGGAGTTTACAATGCAAGAGGCCGTACAGTGCCTACATGCCCTGGAAGAATATTGTCCTTCTAAAGAAGACTATAGTAAACTGTGTTTGTTACTTACATTGCCCCGTCTAACCAACCATGCAGAATTCAAAGATTGGAATCCTAGTACTGCACGAGTTCACTGCTTCGAAGAAGCTTGCGTCATGGTTGCAGAGTTTATTCCTGCCGACAGGAAACTGAGTGAGGCTGGTTTCAAAGCAAGTAATAATCGTTTATTTCAGCTCGTAATGAAGGGATTGCTTTATGAATGTTGTGTGGAATTCTGTCAGAGTAAAGCAACAGGAGAAGAAATTACAGAGAGTGAAGTATTGCTTGGCATTGATCTTTTGTGTGGTAATGGGTGTGATGACTTGGACCTGAGTTTATTGTCATGGCTTCAGAATCTTCCAGCTTCTGTTTTCTCCTGTGCTTTTGAACAAAAGATGCTTAATATTCATGTTGATAAACTCTTGAAGCCCACGAAAGCTGCATATGCTGATCTTTTGACACCTCTTATCAGCAAACTTTCTCCTTACCCATCATCCCCAATGAGACGGCCTCAATCAGCTGATGCTTATATGACTCGTTCCTTAAACCCTGCCTTAGATGGGCTGTCATGTGGATTAACTAATCATGATAAGCGAGTCACAGACCTTGGAAATAAAACCTCTCCAATGTCACACTCCTTTGCCAATTTCCATTACCCAGGAGTGCAGAATCTTAGCAGAAGTCTCATGCTCGAAAATACAGATTGCCATAGCATTTTTGAAGAGTCACCTGAGCGGTAAGTTTCATTTAACTCCACATTTTTGTAAAAGAGAGAGTTGTAAATACTGAAGTGTAACTGACCATGTTAAACATATAGGGTTATGTTCTTCTAGATGCACTTGTGATTTACATTAATGGTAATTAAATTTGGATACGTAAATCCTTTTGCAGTTCAAACTGTTTCTTCCTTTTTTCTCTCCTCAAGCCCCCAAAAAATTGACTTTTAAACTAAAAATGGGTATGATCCCAACAAGATTTTAATTCAGTCTTCCCCAGAGTTCAGGGATGTTCAATCTGAAGCTTTTATTCAAGCCCATCTATAGTTTACTCAAAATATAGCAGAAAGATGAAGTTCTGGCTTAAATCTAAACCGGATATACACTAGATTCTAGTTACTGAAGTTCTTATTGGAACTTACTATGTATGCAGGTATATAGTGGCATGCATTGGAAGCGTAAAATATTTCAGTGGTTGGTTTAAAGTATTCTGAATGCCTTTTATTGAACTGTAAATAACAGCATTCCAACTCTTTGTATTCTTGAAAAAGCAGAAATTCTGAGGTTTCTGCTCATTTTTTTTTAAATGATTACATCAGCAATCTAGCAAATGAAACTAGATTCAGTGTCTGTCTTGGAGAATTCCTAAACTCTGTTTCTTTCTTTTCTCTCACCTATGTGATAACCCGGTCTCCACACTTCTTTGCAGATAAATGGAATGTCCACAGGATGGCACTATCATTGAAAATTTAGGTCCTGATCCTGCAAAGAATTAAGTAAATGTTAAACTTGATGTTCATGAGTAATCTCATTGAAGTCAGTGGAACTGTGCCCATGGGTAAATCTACAGGAGCAGAGCATTAAAAAAATTCACCAGTATTAGAGACTTGTGCAACTATAACCACAGTTGCACTTAGATATATTGTACCTAATTGATCTTCAAATATAATCTCGGCAAGACTTTCAGATTTGCTTCCCTATATTTCTATTTAAATTCCAGCTAATCAGGTTATGATAGCTATAGGAATTAGTTAATACTTTGTGTTAGTACACAGTAGTATGCAAAACTGATTTTTCTCATTTTAAGAATTAAAATTCTGATGGAAACCTGCTCCCCCCACCCCCTGTACCTTCATGATATGAAACTTTTTCCTATCTAATCCTTATTAAAATCAGGGTTTATAGCTTATGAACTCTAAATTTTATATACATAGTGCTCTTAAAACTTGCACAGTAAACTTGTTTCAGATGTTTAGAGTACGTCTATACTGCACACTTATTTCAGCAGCATGCAGTGTACATACTCTGATCGCTCCTCTAGCATGGGAATAAATAGCAGTGTAGATGGTGACGTATGGCTTAGGCAAGTAGAGCAGGGGAAGGCTCTGCTCCTTCCCCGCTGCTGGAGTCTTCCCCTGCCGTGGGGAAAGGCTGAGCCTTTCGCCACTGCCAATCCCTGCCAGAGCTTTTCCTGGACTCAGTGAAATTCTTGCCATCAGGGACCTGTTGAAACGTCTCCCCACTGCCTCTCCCCTGCCATAGCCTTTCACTGATGTGTAGCTCCACACCACAGCTTGGATGCATCCTCATTTTCACTGCTGCATGTAGCTATGCATAGCCTACCTGCCACCACCAGCAGTGTGTAATGTAGAAGTAGCCTTAGCAAAATTTGAATACTTTTCCAAATATGGTCACCTGTATATCTAAAGCTTTGCATTTGGGCATCTGCCATATCCCTATGTTTTAAAACTGGTCCTAGAATGTGAATATTTAACTAAGGATTTCATATGTGAATAACTTCCATTTTTCTATTTTAATATGCTGCTCTCATTGATTCTATACATAATGAATTTATTACGTGAATTATACTTCTGGGTTATAGATCGCAATAATTAGCATGAACTATCTTTGCACTGTTTTGCAAACTCTTTGTACAGGGATTTACAGGATTAGGCTTTTGATTCAATGTAAAATGTAACAGATAACTAAGATGAAAATCTTGTATTTTTTTATAATTAAATATAGTTCTCATCCTCATGGAACGTGGAAGTAAGCTGAGGGCTAAACTTTCAGAAATGTTCAGAACCCCCAGTTGAGGTCAGATTTTTCAGAAGAGTTCAGCTTCCATTTAGGTACCTAAATTAACTGAACGGATTTTCAAGAGTGGGAGCTCTTGGCGTTTTTCGCAAGAGCTCAGCACTCCTTATTTTAGTTCTCTCTCCTAACCCATAAAGGAGATATTTCTTCTTGTGTTCAGCAGACAAAAGGAAGATTTTTAAATGTCTATTAATTAGATTAAATTGTTTTTGCTAATGCACACATACACCAGTAAGTCAAAAATAATTTCAACAAATCACTGCTCCAAACCATTAAGTATTTGCAATTTTGTCAGGTTAGAGTACTCTTTAAAGAATCCAACATTTTCTAATGTATTCTGCATATTTACTGGCTACTGAAATGTTTTCTAAAATAATTCCATGTGGAAATATTTCTTACGCTAATTTTGTAAGTCTCTATAAAGCACATTAAGTGAGAACAGATTTTAGTTGCAGTCTTTTTCCTATATAGCTAAAACAAGAATTTTCTAGGTTCCCAATGTTGAATGTCATTTAAATGTAGCTTAAAGAAATATTATCCAGTACAGAATTGGAGGCAGTTGCGGAGGTGCCTTCTGACAAATGTAGGCTTCCTCCCTTCCCAGAATTTTAGGGAACAGTGGGAGAAGCCAACAGACGTAATTAGTGTTCCTCAAAAGTGGGAGAAAGCTGCAAATTTAACAAATAGCTTGAGTAATTTTTTGATGGTGTTTTAAATTGTTGGAGGAATGGACAGCCTTTCATGGAAGACATAAAAATAGAAAATAAAACCACAGTGGGACTTCCAAAATATAAGACTTTTTGGAAAAATCTGAGAACAAAGTACATTACCTCTATTTTTTAGGGCTAGCAACTGTTAGTGTAATAGGTTAAAATGGGATATTTTTGTCTGCTTTGCCAGTAATATCTTTGGGCTTCATATAATGGGGTGCTCTGTACATAATCATTTCAGGATTTATTCTATAAATATATATTTCTTTGCTTATTAGAGGATTTTCTATTAGTCAGATTTCACAAATAAAACTCTTCTCTTTTCCATATCACTGAAAGAAGTGATACTCCTGTGGAGCCGCAGCATTCCATTGGCAGTGAGACCATGTGCCAGAGTTCAGTTCCAGAAAATGAGCCAGTAAATGGAGTGCAGAATCAAGGACCATCCAAACCAGAAAAAAATGAGGTAACGTTTGATTATTTCCATATAAAAAGGCCTTTTGAGCTTCCTGCTCTGTTAAATTGCATAACAATTTGCCTGCTATGATGGGAACTTCATCCATGTATATGACACAGATGCTTTTGAATCTTGTTTTGCTCTAAGTAAGATACTTGCAACATAAGATATAATATATCTAACTGCCTTTCCATTAGACAAACTTTTGCTGTGTTCTTAATTCAAATGTAACAAAAACTACTGTATATTTTAAAATATTGTGCAGTATACAAAGTTAGCATAATGGTTAGAATATTCTGATCTAAGAGTGAACCGTTTTTGTAACTAACTTTTCTGTTTGGTAAATAAGGAATCCAGTGTTGAACTTACCTGCAGTTAGTTGTTTCGTGGGATGTAGTGTTAACATTTTGTATATGTCTTGCTTATGACAACTAAGAAATTAAAATTATGTACACCCTATTGTGTGGACTGTCCAATTCAGAATATAAAGATATACTCATGATGAATAACAGAAGCTTTGTTAACTGTATTTGTTAGAAAGTAAATCAGATTTAAGTTTCCAAACTTTTTTGTTTCTGTAAGCTTTCAGGAAGGTACTATAGCACTTGAAAAACTTATCAGATGGCCAGGGAACTAAACCTAGCAGTCAGAATCTGAAAGTGTTAAGCAGATCACAAGGGAGGTTCATGGGCTTTTCACCAAGGCTTCTCCAAGCAGCAGCAGAGTGAAGTGAAATGAGAGTTGTTGGCTTTAGTGCTTCCCACTGAACAGAATTGCTTTCACTTTCCACCACCCAAATATCGATCTCTTTATTCAACAACAATCAATTGCAGTGTTTGCTGGATATTTGTGTTACAATTACTGATACTGAAATAGTGACAGATTGGGGACATATCTGGGTCAAATTGTGAACCCCATTTTGTTCTGAGAACACCACTTGGTGACTGTAACTTCCACTCTCACCTTAACTCTGTATTGTAACCTTCATGCTGGATGAAGACATAATCAGGTAGTGTTGAAAACCAGTCTAATCTTGACAAGGTTAGTCTACTTGAGACATTATGTGCACGTGCTAGGGTGTGGGACACCTTAAAGAAGACTAAGCTATCTGGAGCAGTCAGCACTGAATGACTCTTCCCTACTAGAATGATGTAGCGGAGGTGCTGGAGCTGGGCATATGGACAGAGACTTTAAAAGGAGGTTCTTTTCTCAGCAAGTGGCCACTTCTTCCTCATTGTGTACATAAAACAGGCAGAAGAAACACTGCCTCACGTAAAGATGCTAACCAAAACCAGGACTCCCAGGCAAGGTGAGATCAGAAGGGTGGGTTGCGTTGATGACTGTTAGGGATCTATGGAAAACTTCTTCAGCTTTTTAAAAAAAGTAAAATGATTGTGGTTAAGGAATTCATTTGCTAAGCCTATGTTCCTAACTTTACTGCTGGGTGTCCCTGAAGTGGTTAATCTAGAAATCACAGTTCCCACAACTCCGTGGACTCTGGAGAAATCCCTTACCAAATGGGGGCTTGAGGAGGGCTATAGCTCTGGTTCTGGGTCTAGGCAGACAGATTGTAGGGTCCCAGTGCTCAAGAAGAATGCCAGAGATGGGAGCTGCATCTGTAAATATGCCTGAGAGACCCAAAACTAGGAACAGTGATGGGTTACTGCCCACACCCAGGGGGCTTAGAAGCACGTGGGATTTAGCAGTTGAATCTAAATCACAGTTGACTGGGATCTGTCCAGAAAGGGTGACTGGGTCAGGTGGTTATTAGACAACGTTGTTTCCATTTGTACTTAACTCATACATCACAGTTAGCCTCTTGATTAGGTGAGTGGGGATAGTTCACATCTTTCAAAGTTTTTATTTTAAGCTGTCTGTAGGTTCGTGGTGACACCTTTGCATTGTTGCATACAACAGTGTTTTACTCACAACTATTAGCAACCTTTTTTAAAAAAGAAAACAAGGTTTAGACTTTGCAGTACGATTCTGTGTTCCATGACACTAATTGTACAAGGTACAGATTCTTGTTCCTATTGTATCAATAGAAGATCCACCAGCTTGTCTAGTTGTCCTAAAACAGCTCCTTCTAATCTACAATTTCAAGGATTATGAGGGTGTTTTGCTTTGGGTTTCACGTAAGTGTACATATTAGTTGACAAAAGAAGTCCTACTTTGTAATACTTCTGAAAAAAAGAGAATGAAATCTTTTTTTCTGCTGCTGAGTAATTTTTTTACCTTAAATTGTGGTATTCCAGTGTTTAAATTTTGTCCCGTAGAATTGCTATAGCTTTTTGCTTGTATTACTAAAGTAAAAATCTGCTCTAAAAACTGATTGCAGAAATAGCATCTTTAAGCAGTAGATAAATTTCCTATATGTATTCAGTTTTACTTACTATAGTGACAAAACCACTTTCTTTTTTCAGTACTGCAAAACCAGATTCAAAAAATTAAAGCTTTATGACCATTAAAGCACAAACTGTCAACATCACATGTCAAAATATACGAAGCAAACATCCTTAAATCAAACTGTTCTCAAGGAGCATTTTCTTTCTTTGACGATCTGTACATTTTGATAATTATTGATTAAAAAAAAGTGTTGATTTTTTGTGTGCAAAATTGTTGGACCTTTACCAACAGTTACTATTAAAATTCTAATCCTTTTAAGCCTAATTGTGTCTAACCCAAATAATCCTTATTTTGTTAAGCTCCGTGATTCAACAGAGCAGTTTCAAGAATATTATAGACAAAGATTACGTTACCAACAGCATTTAGAACAGAAGGAGCAACAACGACAACTGTATCAGCAAATGTTGCTTGAAGGAGGAGTAAACCAGGAAGATGGGACAGACCAGCAACAGAATCTTACTGAACAGTTTCTGAACAGGTTGGCTTTAGTTGACTGTTCCACTGATATGTCATTTTATGCTCTTCAGTACGAAATTTCCCCCTAGATCCTAATCTGCTTAGATATTCAGAATGCCAAATATAGAATTACTCTTTTTGCAGATGTACCCAAAAATAACTTTCTGGGCTAAAATTATGTTTGCCAATAAATTTTTCTGATGAATAAGCCCCTCCATCATGAACAGGAATGAAAAATAACTCACTAAACAATTTAGTGAAATAGCAATGAACTTGTATACAGATATTTGAAGTTGTTTCTGGTCTCTTTTAATGTTTTATACTAAGATAACCCTCTAATTGGGAGAGCTTTTCTCAATATTGGCTTATATTTAGACAATTCATTACTAAGATTTGGGGTATTGATATGAAAATCATGAGGGAAGCCAACTGACTTCTAACGAGAACAAATCTGCTTTAATAGTCATATTCTTTGGAAGCTCAAATAGGCAACTGACTCACTTTTTTAATTTTTCCTGGGTTTTATAATATAATGAACTTAATTCAAACCAAGCAGCAACTAAAAAGCTGACTTTGGGTATTTTGGTCTAAAAATAATGACAGTTGTCGTTGTGTTTAATATTCTAAAGCTACAAATCCCTCTTCAAATACAGTATCCTCTAACTGGTCAGAATTTGAGTAAATAGACATATTTTGCAAAGAAAAGCTTGGCATCCCCCTCCCCCCCCTTCCCTCGCACCTCCACTCAAAAAAAGTTTTACTAACTTTTTGATGTCTGCTGATTACAGATTATCTGACTTTTTCCAGTAAAGCACTTGAGCACACCTAAATTGAAGTATGTAAAGTTTTGAAGAGCAGTGAGCACTGTCTGTCTGGGGTTCTCTGCTTGGTGTTCCCTTCAGGTTCCCTGCTTTTGACCCTTTGCCCTCACACCTGTCCTTGTTTTTTCTTCTGTTGTCCCCCTTATTCATTTGAGTCCTGTGATCAGTGTCTCCTCCCCTTAGGCAGGGGAAGGGCCTTTCGCCATGGGTGGGGTTATGCTGGCCCACTTCCTGGACCTCAACAAGACTGCTCTCTTACAGTTGTCTGGTCTGACTTTGTCACATAATAGATTCACTCTAGAAACCTTTTGAGCTTGAAATCCCCAAAATGTAATTATTTCAGTTATGCAGTAAATACGTAACCTAAAATAAGGTGGTCAGTGTTTGATTCTAGTTATCTTCGTTACTTTCTATGGCTCTCTTATGAGTGTGATATTAGGTTGTCACTTTGGTGGCGAAGTGTAAAGTATTTTTTATTATTATCTTATGATGGGAGAAATAGATATTAAATTTAAAGGAAAACTTATTTTTTACTTTGACATCTTGTCAGTTTGTTCATATGAATGTACTCTTCCTTTCATGTTGGCAGGGTGTGGTTAAAGCATGTCAAAAATATTATCACTCTTTAAGTAAATGGGCTGCTAAAAATCTTTGGGTTAAATACCATTGTAATTAAATATAATCTTCAGACTTTTCATAGATTAATTATTATACCTACCATGCTACTAGGCAACATGAGTACAACGTCACTTTTCAAGTTCCCATATTATAAACTGTTTCTTTAACTTTTATTGTCTGTTTTCATCAACCCTATGCAGGTCTATTCAAAAGTTGGGAGAGTTAAACATGGGTATAGACACTCTAGAAAATGATGTGCAGACGCTTAGCCAGCAATGTAATGGGAGCAAAGGGCATGCATCTAACACGCCAGCAACTAGCTTCGTATCACCATCTCCAGATGTTAGTCAGAAAATAGGTACTGATAGCCAAAATGTTAATACGAGCACTCCTCAAAAGCGTGGATCAACAAATCAGATACCCTTTCTTGAAGAATCACCTGTCCGTGGGAGTAAAACGTAAGCACTAAAGATTGTTCAGAGCTGGAAATGTTGTTAATCTTCAGTTACTACTATGAGTATGGATATTGTATTTTGAAAACTAGAAAATTCATTTATTTGTGATGTATAGAACCCTGTGACCTGACTTGAATCCAATGGGACCTGACTAAAATGTTACGTCCAGATTAGGTGGGAAAACAGGTGGGTTAGGTTGACTCTCTTCCTCCTGCTGTGGAGTCATTGAAGGGGAGGCAGTGTGCCCCGCTCCTGTTGTCCTCTGCCACCTTGCTGCACTGTGCATGCTGCAAAGTGAACGTGCTGAGGAGTTGTACCCCTCTCAGGCCATATCTACGCTTCCCAGGGATCAACACTGTTGTGATCGAGGCAGCAGCTGGGGTCGATTTAGCGGGTCCTCTAAATCGACAGCAGAGTGCTCTCTGGTCGACTCCAGTACTCCCCCAGAACAAAAGGAGTAAGGTAAGTCAACAAGAGAGCATGTCTCATCAATTCAGCGTGGTGTAAATACTGCAGTAAGTCGACCTAAGCTACGTCAACTGTAGCTATGTTATCCATGCATCTGGAGTAGCATAACTTTGGTCGACTTACCATGGTAATTTAGACAAAGGCCTCACTCTATAGCACAGGAGTAGGCAACCTATGGCACGAGTGCCGAAGGTGGCACGCGAGCTGACTTTCAGTGTCACTCACACTGCCCAGACCCTGGCCACCAGTCCAGGGGGCTCTGCATTTTAATTTAATTTTAAATGAAGCTTCGTAAACATTTTAAAAACTTAATTTACTTTACATACAAAAATAGTTTAGTTATATATTATGGACTTATAGAAAGAGACCTTCTAAAAATGATAAAATCTATTACTGGCACACAAAAGCTTAAATCAGAGTGAATAAATGAAGACTCGGCACACTACTTCTGAAGGGTTGCCGACCCCTGCTGTAGCACATACCGTGCAGCTGGGGATGGTGAATGACAGGAGCAGCGCACACAGCCACCACCCCATGGAGCTGCCGCCGTGACACCATGAGCGGGAGGAGGGGAGCCCACTACAGCAGCAGCAGGCAATATCAGGTTTGAAGAGAAGGGACTGGGCTTGGCCATGAAATGACTGAACTCTCTCAAGGTCAGGTCTGGTGGGCTTGGGTTGAAAAATCAGGCTCTAGCAGACCTTCAATGATATACAGTTCCTGCCAAATGGTCAGTGTAAACTCAGTTCACTTTTTTTCAGTTCACTTAGATTTCTGCTTTTGATAGAGCACCCTGTGAAGAATATATCCTGATATTTTTTGCTCCCTATTTGTATAAGTCTTACCAGTTATTTTCCATTTTACTGAGGGACTGCCTACACAGGGAAACCATAAAACTGACTATACACCTTCTGTATAATGCAGAAAGTAATGGGGCAGGGAGAGAGAGAGACTTACTCTCTTTCCTTTCTTTAGATATTACTTATAGTAATAGTAAATACTACACTCCCAGATAAGTTAATTTTCAAGATGACAATGTTGCTTTTTAGTTATATATAAACATTTTATTTTACTTTGCAAAAATATTTTAAAAAATTCTGTAAAATGATGGCTAATTATTAATGTGTCAGACATAAGTGCTACTGTTGGTCCTATACATTAATGAGTTAATTCTGAGTGCCTGGTTCGATATTGTTGTTCTAGTCAGAATATGTTCACCGAACAGACAAACTAGAAATGAGAAATATCTACTTATCTTGTGTTTTGCACTGATTTTTTTTTTCAATTTTTAAAAAAACCAAACAGTATGCCAGAACACACTATCATTCAGCCACAACTTGAAGATTCTACAGGTACTCTAACTAGAACAAGAGGTGATGAGGTGAGACTTTTTTTTAAAGGGTATTTATATTATCCTTACAGGACAAAGTCTTTGAATCTGACTATATAATATCTTAATAATATTAGATGTTAAGAGCAACAGTATTTTTAATGAGTTTCTAATACATGCCAACTTTCAAAATGAAGAAAATGCAGATGAGAGTTAAGACTAAATGGGGGTGTGAGGTGGCTGGATGCAGCGAAATTTCAGGCTCCCCTCATATTCACCCCAAAACAATTCCCTCTCCATGAAAATCTACTCAGACTGCAACTTGCTCTTTTAAGTCCTTACCATCAGTGCTCTCCTATGCTGGCTCTCAAAATACTGCTTATGGGACTTTGTCTATTACCTTCATAAAGTAATATTTGGAGTATTCTGAATGGAGTCAGGCAGCACATAACTACCTTCCTTACAAAGTGGAGGGTTTGATATACTGTGGGGGACACATACCATGATGATAAATGTATCAAATGACCAGATGTTAATTCTTTGCATACTCTGATTCTAAGAAGGGAACTAGACAATTTTCGTTTTCTGTTATAAAAGGGCTTTGTGGAGTAGCCCGTTTCTCACCCCACTCCCATCCACCCGCTTACCATCCAAAAAACCTCTTTCATAGTGGTAGGGATCTTCAAGGCTTCTGCCTCTTTTCTTGCTTGTAGGAGAAAGGGAAGGGAGAATGCTGGGTGGCTCCAAAATGCTTGTTGCCCCAAGAACAATCAGAAGGAGTAGAGCACTGACCATATCATACAGTGCTGAGGCAAATACACCCATGAAAGGAGTTGCCGTTGCCACGCTGAGTGACGTATTTTTGCAGGTGGTTCTGTTTCCCCCTAGTTTGGAGTTCTGATCTATGAGTGCTTGTTCATGTCAGTTCCGGTCAGAGGTGTGTGTGGGTGTGTGTGCCAAAAGAATTTTCCCCCAGCAGTATCCATCATGTTGGTCCGGGCACCCCACTGAGTGGCATCTTCATGGCATTCAATATAGGGCCCTACCAACCCACCACCCTCTCAGTTCTTTCTTACCGTCAGTGACGGTTAGCTGGAACTTCCCCTTGCTCTTGTCGTGACGAGCACATTTGGCAGTCTGTTTATAGTTATTCATTAGTTTTTGTAGTTAGTGTTAAGTAGTTAGTAGGTACTTAGGGTTAGTTCTTAAGTTTCCTTTGGGAGGGGGTGGTTTCCCTCTAACGCTATCCAGGCACTCAGGCATGCCGCAGTCTCCAGGCTTCAAAGCATGTGAAGTGTGTGGCAAGTGTATGACTAGAAGCAATCCTTAGACTTTGTGTGCGAAGTGTTTGTGGGAGAGCCTTCAAAAGGATTTCTGTAGGATATGCAGGGGGTCAGGACATTTCACTCCAGGACATTTAAAAGATAGGGATGAGTGCCTGAAGATCCTACTAATGGAATTGGCACTCCGTCCCAAGTCCGACCTCGGGTTGGCGGACCCTGCACCGAATACCTCCTTGGTACCTTGGCTACCAAGGTCCCTCCCCAAAGAATCAGGAGGCAAAACGCTCTACCATTTTAGGAGAAAAGTCTACTCTACTAGCGGCTTGCAGCTCGGCATTTCTAATCAGCAGGCCATTGTCAGCAGGTACTGCTATAATACATGCAGGACAATGGCAAAATTTGTGGAGCTGGTGCTGCAGGACTCCTGCACTGAGCTTTCGGCCCTGGTGGTGGAGGGCAAGCTCATTTCCTGAGCTCCACTGTGGGCCACACTGGACAGAGCTGATGTGGCTATTTGGGTTATGGCTAGAGGGATAGCCATGAGAAGGGGTTCCTGGCTACAGGTCTTGGGCCTGCCGTACGAAGTCTAGCAGACTATTCAGGACCTCCCCTTTGAGAGTTTGGCTCTCTTCTCCAAAAAGACGGACAAAAGGCTATATAGCCTAAAGGACTTGAGAGCCACCCTCAAGTTGCTGGGCCTCCACACTTACACCACGCAGCGGAAGCACTTCAGGCTGTTTCCTCCTCTGCGGTTTTTTCAACAGAACCATCAAGATGATTCCCCGAGGAGGAATAGGAGCAGCAGACAGAGACCACATCCATTCTCAAGCCAGGGCTCTGGCCAATCCAGGCCGCCTTCGGGCCAGAAACAGGCCTTCTGAAGGTGTGCATGAGGGCGGCGTACCAGTGAACAAACTGGATCCAACCCACCTTACTTTATCGTCCCGACTATCCCCTTTCTACCCTGGTTGGTCTTGTTTCACATTGGGCTGTTGGGTGCGCCACATGGTTGAAAGGGAATACTCCCTCCAATTCTCAGCCCTCCCACCCTTCTAACCCCCTTCCCCATCCCTCTTCAGGGACCCTTCTCGAGCAACTCCTGTCGTTGGGAGAAGTGGAAGAGGCTCCTCAGTAGCTGAAGAGCAAGGGCTTCTATTCCCGGTATTTCCTAATACCGAAAGCCAAAGACAGGCTCAGGCCCATACTAGACCTGCAAGAGCTCAACAAGTTCATGAAGAAACTCAAGTTCTGCATGGTCTCCTTCATATCCATCATCTCTTCCTTGGATCCAGGGGACTGGTATGCTGCCCTTGACTTAAAGGACATGTACTTTGGTATAGCAATTACACTGTGCCGCAAAAGATACCTCAGGTTTTTGGTGAGCAACAACCACTGCCAGTTTCCGGTGCTCCTGTTCGGCCTGTCAGCGGTGCCTTGTGTGTTTACCAAGTGCATGGCAGTCATGGCCACGTTCCTATGCAGGCAGCAGGTATGAGTATTCCTGTACTTGAACGATTGGCTGATCAAGGGCTCAAGTGGAGTCACAAGTCGACTTCATAAGAATGACGTTTGACAAACTGAGCCTTCTCCTGAACGTGGTGAAATCAACTCTGTCCCTTATTCAGCAAATAGAGATCAGAGGGGTAGTACTGGACTTAACACAAGCCACGACATACCTCCCGGAAGTGAGGTTTTGGGCCATGGGCGATATCATTTGACATCGCAAGCAGTTCCCCACCACCACAGCAAGGAATTGCCTGAAACTTCTAGGATACATGGCCGCTTGTAGCCATGTGGTGCAACATACCAGGCTCGGACTGCGGCCTCTCCAGTCATGGCTAGTCTCAGTGTATTGGCCCGCTTGGGACAGTTTGGACAGGGTCGTGACTCTGCCTCACTCGGTCCTCGACTCCCTCCAGTGGTGGCTCAACCTGCAGGTAGTGTGTGCAAGGGTCCCCCTTTACCAGTCCTCAGCCATCCCTCTCACTAGTGACAGACGTAGCTGAGGAGCTCAACTGGGAGACCTCAGGACACAAGGCCTCTGGTCTCAAGCAGAACTCGCTCTTCTCATCAGTGTCAGAGAGCTGAGAGTGGTACGCCTGACATGCAAGACTTCTGAGCCCACTTGACTGGGAGATGTGTATCAGTTATTACAGACAACACCACGGCGATGTTTTATATCGACAAGTGGGGGTGCATGCTCCTCTCCCCTGTGTTTCAGGAAGCCGTTAGGCTGTGGGACTTTTTTGTGTAGAACATTCAATACACCTACAAGCATCATACCTCCCTGGAATGCAGAACAAGTTGGTGGACTATCTCAGCAGGTCTTTCCCAGGCCATGAGTGGTCCCTATGCCCGGATGTCACAGACTACATCTTCTAGTGTGGGATTTTCCCCAAATAGACCTCTTTGCTGTACAACACAACAGGAAGTGCCAGCGGTTTTGCTCCTTCCTGAATCACAGCCTGAGCTCCATCACAGATGCGTTCCTCCTTCCATGGGGAGGCCATCTCCTATATGCGCTTCCACCTATCCCTCTTGTTCACAAAGTGCTCCTCAAGATTTGGAGGGGACAACCTTTAGTGATATTGATAGCCCCAGTCTGGCCCCAGCAGTATTGGTACACATCATTCCTGGAAATGTCCGTGGAAGCCCCAGTCACCTTGCCACTCTTCCCGGACTTAATAACTCAGGATCATGGCCATCTCCAGCACCCAAACCTTGAGTCGTTGCACCTTACAGCGTGGAAGCTCCATGGCTGAACCCAGTGGAGCTCTCCTGTTCGGACCCGGTCAAAAAACTCCTCCTTGGCAGTAGGAAATCCTCCACCAGGGCTACCTACCTAGCCAAATGGAAGAGGTTTTCGATCTGGTCAGTACAACGCTGTCCATCTCCCGATGCTTGTGTCCATAGTCCAGTATAAGAGATCTTCTCCAGCTTAAGCAGCAGGGACTGTCCATGTCATCCATAAGGGTTCACTTGGTTGGCATCTCTGCCTTCCATCCAGGTGCAGAGGGCCGGTTGGTTTTTGCCCACCTTATGGTCAGTCATTTCCTGAAAGGTCTCGACAGGCTATATCTGCACATCCGACAACTGGTCCCAACCTGGGACCTCAATTTGATCCTTTCCAAATTGATGGGTCCACTCTTTGAACCACTGGTGACTTATTCCCTGCTCTACCTCTAGTACAAGGTGACATTTCTGATAGTGATAACCTCAGCCAAGAGGGTGTCTGAGCTCAAGGCCCTAAAAACAGAACCCCCTTCACTGTATTCTATAAGGACAAGGTTCAGCTCAAGCCACATCCAGCTTTCCTCCTGAAGATCGTCTCCCAATTTCACATCAACCAGGACATCTTCCTCCCAGTGTTCTATCCTAAGCTCCATGCAAGCGGCAGAGAGCAGAGGCTTCACTCGATGGACATCCGCAGAGCGCTAGCCTTTTACGTTGAAAGAACAAAACCATTCTGGAAGTCCATTCAACTGTTTGTGGCTGTGGCAGACAGGATGAAATCTTCTAGTCTCCTCTCAATAAATTTTGTCATGGATCATGTCCTGCATCCATGAGTGCTATAACCTGGCAGAGGTGTCTGCTCACAGTACACTCCACCAGGGTGCAGGCTGCTTCAGCGGCCTTCCAGGCACATGTTCCCAACCAGGAAATATGCAGAGCGGTGACGTGGTCCTCAATACATACCTTCACATCATATTATGCTATCACCCAGTAGGCCAGAGGCAGCGCGGCCTTTGGTAGAGCAGTGCTCCAGTCAGTGAACATCTGAACTCCGACCCTGCTTCTGGAATTTAGGCTTGGGAATCACCTGATTGGAACTGACATGAACTTGAAGAAGAAAAAACGGTTACTCACCTTCTCGTAACTGTTGTTCTTCGAGATTTGTTGTTCATGCCCATTCCAATACTCACCCAACTACCCCTCTGTTGGAGCAGCCAGCAAGAAGGAACTGAGGGGGTGGCGAGTCGGTAGGGCTCCATAATGAGCACCATGAAGGCACCACTCCAGGGGGTGCCCGGACCAACCTGCTAGGCGGAAAAATCTTCCAGCTGCCGTGCACGCACCTACTGATTGGAATGGACATGAACAACACATCTTGGAGAGCAACAGTTACGAGAAGGTGAGTAACTTTTTTTTTCAAAAACATCTGCTTTACCACACACATTCAAAACAGTAGAGAAATGGTGTTGGAGATTCCTGACAGCATATGGGAGGATATATAATGGAAGTCATTACCATTATAAACAATAAGGTCCAAATTTTCCAGTGTCTACTAATTTTAATGGCCAAACTTGGTCTTTGATGGAAAAATTAATCTTAAAAGTGCTTACATTTATCAGTGATTTAAGAGGTATAGCCCCATATTATGGATTACAGGAGTGGCTTGAACTGGTTTCATTATAAGCACAACTTTGTGTCGCTTCTAACTTTCAGCATAAACTATCTTGTCTCTGAAAAATTTTGTACTTAATGTCATTTCAAAGAGGGGTTTTGGTTCAAAGGTTACTTTTGGAGGAGGCATTTGGGGATTTGGGGTTTGGTTTTATTTTTAATTTAAAGTAAGTTGTGAAAGCAGGTCGAGTTACAGGAGTCTTCAAAATGTAACTAGTAATTTTTTGTGATTTTTAATTTTCATAAAGAAATAAAATACAAAAGGTAAACTATTTGCAGCTTGTATATGCTACCAAATACTGCATAATTTATTACTTTTTAAAAGTTTTGTGCATCTGCTACTCAAGAGTCCTGAAGTCTTTCTGTTTAGTTCTCATTTTCCTATATATTTAAATAAGAAAATAAATTGGTACAAGTATTCTGCAGAGAATATTGTATGCTTGTAACATGTAACATTATACTGTAATATCTTTTACTGTGTATTTTAGTTTCTTCTTAGTCTAGTACAAATAGCACCAGAAGTTGTGAAATGTCACTTCACCTGTTCAGTATTAGGCAGCTTTCCCTTAACCCACGAGTCTTCCATCTTAACTGGCTATTTTACAGTTGTATGTAAAATATTAAGCTGAATTTTAAAAAAATTACAATGGTTGGATGGTTTTGAGAAAGGAAAGAAGCATTTTATTGGTTCCTAATTTGGAAGTAGAAGAAATAGGAACAAACTCTTGCAAAGAAGAACACTTTAACAATTGAAATATTTAAAGGTTTTCAAGTTCTTTGCTCAGAAAAATGTGAGGTCATGCCATCTTTGTTTTAATTTGGTTTTATGTAAGCATTCTTGTAGGTCTTTTAGAAGAACCTTTGAAAAACTCTTCCTTACATGATTTTGTTAAGATCAAGATGCTATGATATCTTTACTCTCTGTATCACAAACAGTCAAGGGATGTTCCTCCCAGTCTTTCCTCTATAAACTTTATATTTGAATACATTATTTTTTTTAACGGGGAATGGATTTTAACTTCTCTCAGTCTTGAAAATGTGTGTAAGCAATTAAAAATGTAGTTGTGTTTGTGAACCTATTATGACTGTCACACTTTTACACAACAGGATGATAAATCAAAAAAGCAATTCATTTGTATTAATACTCTAGAAGATACACAAGCTGTCAGAGCTGTGGCTTTTCATCCGAGTGGGAGTTTGTATGCTGTTGGCTCAAATTCGAAAACTTTGAGGGTGTGTGCCTATCCAGAAGTAATTAACCCAAGGTGAGAAGGAAGATAAATGAACATACAGTCCTATCGCCATAATTTCTGTTCCACTACCTATCACTAGATATCCAAAGCTGTCTGTAGATATTTCAAGTCTGCTTTTGTTTGAACTCTTTCATTTTGTTAGTTGATTAACCTGTCAACAATGAACTGTTACAATGATGCTTTGAAAACATAGTAACTACCAAGACAGAATAAAAAGACCAGCTGCAGTATTTTTGTGTTTGTGACTAGTTTGACTCGTTCTTTCCTCTACTGCCAAGCTGTTTTGACATCAGTACTACAACTTTTTTTCCTTTTGGTAGTATTCTTCCCCTAGAGTCTTGGACATGCTGACATTGCAAAATAAACTTTTGTGTCTTAGAATGTACATTTCAGGAACAGAAAAAGATGTTATGGCAGAATGCTTCTGACCTTTTCCACTTTTGTCTTAATTCCACCTTCCTGAATTTTCATATCCATTATTTCCTTCTTTCTTCAGAAATAAATCTTGGTCTCAAGCTCACTTTCTAGTCATTGCTTCAATTCCATTACTTTCTTCTGAAAACTCTCCAACTTTTAAAAAATTATTCTAAAATGGCATTCTTATTATGTGTATCTGCTCCTGATGAGTCTGGGACATCTTCCAGGTTTGGCTAAAAAGCATGTTTTAGACTCTAATGTCCTTGGTATGCATTCTGTTTTCCCTCAAAGATAATAAACAAAGGAGCCAGTGAAGTTCTTATTCCAAAATGTTTGATATTGATGTATGAAGCAGAAAGAACATGGTTTGGGGAGATGTGGAGTGTGTTGTGAGTCCTCTCCCCCCCCCCACCTCCCCTGGCTCACTTACTGGTTTGGCTTGTTATGCTGGAAGTTAGAAAAATCTGTTTTTATTTATTTTATTTATAAACAGATTATCCCTCTAGCCTTTAACACCCTAGTTAGTGTGCGTAATTTGATTTGGTGAACTTGATGTGACTATTGACTTGTTAAGATAGAAAATTACAGCACAGCAAGAAACCAAAGGGAATGTTCTGAGCTTTCCGGACCTCTTCCTGAGGTCTGTCTTTACATCTCCTTACCCACTGTCTTGTCAGAATGTAAACAGAGTGAAAGATTGTTCATATTCATAATCTTGAGAAATATCTCTTGTATCTAATGAAATTCTAAAATGGGCCATTAAAAGTTGAGATTTGCTTTCTCACTTTTAAAAAGCCATAGTACACCTGGTGCTCTGTTTAGTTTAAGTGCATTTAGCCTTTTTATAATTGTTTTTGTTATGCAGTTCCTCGTCTGTCGTCCCTTGAAAACTGATACCTGACCTAGGCAGATCTTCACTTTCTCCCTCTGTAAAGATGGCAACAGAGTAACTAGTAACTTTATTTCCTTTTGTGAGCTGTCTTCTGTAACTTTAAAGTGGCCACATTATTTGCTTTCCCTGTTGCATATCTTTTTAAAATCCCTTGAGATCTTGTCATTTTTTGTGCTTTTTTTTTCCTCTTATCATTCTTCAGTCATCCTCATTTTCCAGTTTCTGTGGCAAATTTTTTAAATGGCCTATTAGCAGTCAAAGATACTTTGGTTCTGTTGCCCTGCTGGCTTCTTGCCTTTGTTAGAATGAGCTTTTGTTCTCGATGCTGAATTGCATCTTAAATACACCTCTACCTCGCTATAATGCTGTCCTTGGGAGCCAAAAAAATCTTACTGCATTATAGGTAAAACTGTGTTATATTGAACGTACTTTGATCCACCGGAGTGTGCGCGCGCACACACACCCTGGAGCACTGCTTTATGACGTTATATCCAAATTTGTGTTATATCGGGTTGCATTATATCGAGGTAGCGTTGTACTTTGTAGCTTCCCACTAATTTCCTACAAGCATTTTATTTACTCATGTCTAAATAACCCATAGAAATAATTGGAGAAAGGGAATTTCCCCTCAGCCAGATGTAAGTAAAAGCTGTTTTAGGAAGTTCAGAAATAATGCCAGGAAGGTTATGACTATCATGTATAATTGAATGAGTTTTGAGAGAGTACATTAGAGAGGAGCAGAACTAGCTGTGCTTTTTCCACAGACTGCCTCATCCAGGCTCTTTTCTTGTTAATTGGTGAAATGTTCTTGGTGTCATATTTCTCCTCTCCCTTACTTTTTAATGTCCAAGACATGGAGGTAGAGTGGTATGTTGGTATGAGTAGGTCTTTTAAGGTGACCTAAGAAAACCAAGGTTTACTTCCTTCCTAGGCCTCTGCAAACATTTACATAAATGCTTAACATTAAGTACTCAAGTAGTACCAGAAATCAAGCACATGTATAAAGTGTTGGATACAAAAAGAAATACTTCTCCCTGGTTTTCACTTGTTTCGACTCTGAAAATAAGGTATTTGGGTTTTTTTTTTTTGTTTAGTTGTTGAATTTTGAGGTGTTTTTTTTTTTTTTTTGACAATGCCTTTTTAATAATAGCAAAGTGTTATCTGTGTCAAATCAGGTACCTCTGGCAGACCTTTCTGAATTTTGTTTCAAGATTGCTGTTTTTTTCCCTCCGATCAAGAACACTCATAACTTAATTAGTGTGTATTGTAGAAAACTGTTTCAGGTCACACTTGGAATGTTTTTGTAGTGAAATATTGAAGAACATGGAGGAGCTTTCTTTGTGTTTTCTCTATTATCCTAATATTCTACCCTAGTTGCCTTCCAGCATTAAAACTAAACACTTTTTTTTTATTAAAGCAAAAGTTTAAATTGCCACCCACACTAGTCCACTTTCATTGCCCTTTAGAGGACTTGCTTATGCTTGCAAGAAGTCAGACCATGATAAGTGTGGTATGGAAGATGTTTGCATAATGCATGGAAGCTAAAATTTGTTTTGGGAACATAGTTCCTGTGTGGCAGCAAAACACTATACTTTCACACTTAGTTTAGTTTAACTGTTATTGCCTAGAAAACTGAAAAATAACTAGAAATTAACTTTCTTGCCTACTTTGGATTTCTTATTACATTAAATAATACAATTGACTTACATTTTAGATTACATATTCTGTATTTACATATAAAAGAAATACTTATCTCTTTTTTTTTTCCAGTGCTTATAACACTCCTAAACAACCAGATATTCGTTTCAAAAGGAACAAACATCACAAAGGGTCAATCTATTGTGTGGCATGGAGTCCTTGTGGACAGTTGTTGGCTACTGGTTCTAATGATAAATATGTTAAAGTACTACCTTTTAATGCAGAAACTTGTAATGCAACAGGTAGGGTGTATCTATATACTGCTATAACATGTTATCATTTATTTGGGATGGTCATGTTAGTGACAAATGGCAAAGCTACTTGAGTTATACCTGTCATTATGGCAATGAGGTGTATGAGACTGTGTATACACTGCCTGTTTCAGCACTAAAACTTTATAGTCGTTCAGGGGTGTGAAAAAACACACCCCTGAGTAACAAAAGTTTTAGCTCTGAAAAGCGCCAGTATAGACAGCACTTCCAGCGATAAAGCTACCACCCCTCGTTTGGGGGGATGTTTTTTTGTTTTTGTTTTTGTTTTTTTAAATCCTTGCTGGGGGGAGAGCTCTCCCAGCAATAAAGCATGGGCAGTATGGACATACCCTTAGATTATCACACCTAGTCCTAAACCAATGGTAGGTTAAAATGCTGCCAAACCTGAGCTCCAGATCAGAAACTTTGAGTACCTGATTTGTACTTACTCATGTTTTTGGGGGAAGGGAAATCCTGCTTGGAAATTTGAAGATACTCAGCAGCAACAGATTAATGACTGATTTGCAGGTGAGATCAAAGAGAGTTTATTCAGAGGTGCCTGGCATACTTTTCTGGTTTCTTTAAGAAAAATATTAATAAATAAGCAGAATCTGACAGAAGGTTTTGGTCAGGAATTTCAAGATAATTAGCCTATTTTTAACTTTGATAAATATATTCCAGGATAATCCAGTCACAGAAGTACAGATAATCTTATGGGACTTGGTCTTTCAACACATGCATAAATATGCTTCTTATTTTGATGTCACTGGTTTAATATTGACAATATTATTTCAGTTAGATAACTGTGGGATTTTTTTGTTAACTGAAATAAAATACTATGAACAAACATATTGAAGTCTAGCTCTAGAACTGAGAATCAACTGTTGGTTGAACATCAAGGGTATGTCTACACAGCAAAGAAAAATCTATAACCTGTGCCAGCTGACTCTGATTCAAGAGGTTCAGGCTGCAGGGCTATTGCATTGCTCTGTAAACTTCCAGGCTTGAACCCTAGGATCCTGCGAGGTGGGAGGGTCCCAGAGCTCAGACTACAGCCCAAGCCCAGAAGTCTACACAGCAGTGGACATAGACATGCAGCTAACCTGCGAGCCCAAGTCAGCTGGCACAGGCCAGGCACAGGTTTTTCTTTGCTATGTAGACATACCCTTGAGAATTTTAGTTATAAATTGGGGACTCATCAGTTGGAAGTAACAGAGGAGGAGAAGGACTTCAGAGTATTGGTTGATCACAGGATGACTATGAGCCACCAATGTGATATGACCGTTAAAGAAAGCTAATGTGGTCTTGGGATGCATCAGGCGAGGTATTTCCAGTAAAAATAAGGAGGTGTTAGCACCTTTTATACAAGGCACTGGTGAGACCTCATCTGGAATATTGTGTACAGTTCTGGTCTCCCATGTTTAAAAAGGATGAATTCATACTGGAACAGGTACAGAGAAGGGCTACTAGGATGATCCGAGGATTGGAAAACCTGTCTTATGAAAGGAGACTCAAAGAGCTTGGCTTGTTTAGCCTAATGAAAAGAAGGCTGAGGGGAGGTATGATTGCTCTTATATAATATATCAGAGGATAAATCTCAGGAGGGAGAGGAATTATTTAAGTTTAATACGATTCGACACCAAGAACAATGATAAAACTGGAATTAGAAATTTAGACCTTCAAATTAGATGAAGGTTGTGAACCATTAGCGGAGATGAAAGTTCTGAAGCAGCCTTCCAAGGGGAGTAGTGCGGCAAAAGTACATATTTGGCTCAGAGACTAAGCTTGTAAGTTTATGAGGGATGGATATGATGGGATAAGCTTAATTTTTGGCAATTAATTTTTATCTTTGTTTATTAGCAATGACCGCTAACTTAGTAGTTAGTACACGCTGATAAGGCGCTGGGAGACCCCACCTGAATATTGTGTGCAGTTTGGTGTCCATGGTTAAGAGATGATTCAAACTGGAACGGGGCTCAAGACGGGCTACTAAGGATGATCCGAGAATGGAAAACTGCCGTAAGACAAGGGAGACTCAAAAGATTTGGTTGTTTAGCCTGGCCAAAAAGAGGCTCCGGGGATATGCTGCGTCTAATATAAGATTAATGTGGGATTAACGTAGGAGGAGAAGAATGATTTAAGTTTAGTACTAAGTAGGCACAAGGACCAATGGGACAACCGCATATTAGGAAGTTAGCTGTTGAAATTAGACGAAGGTTTTCTAACATAGGGGAGTGAATTCTGGAACAGCTCCGAGGGAAAGTAGTGGGGGCAAAAGACCTATCTGGCTTAGACTAAGCTGTGATAAGTAATGGAGGGGAGGATGATGGATAGTTTATTTGGCCAAATTGATCTTGGATAATCACGTAGGCTAGTTAGACATGCATTATCCCTTGTGTACGTCCGTACAATGTCTTGAGATCGACGTACACGACTGAAATTTGTTATAGATGGATGGAGAGACTGAGTTAACTGCAGAGAATTCTCTGGTGATGTGTGAGTCCTGCCACATGCTCAGGTTTTAGCTGATCGCATATTTGGGTCGGGAAGGAATTTTCCTCCAGGCGTATTGGCAGAGCCCTGGACGGTTTTCTCGCCTTCCTCTGCAGCGTGGGGCATGGTCGCTTGCTGTGGATTCTCTGCAGCTTTAGGTCTCAACCACAATCTTGAGGACTTATATACTCTAGTCATGGGTTAGGGGTGTGTTATAAAAGTGGTGGGTAAGGGTCTGTGGCCTGCCTTGTTGCAGGAGTCAGACTAGATGACCATATGGTCCCGTTCTGACCTATGAGTCTGTGAGCAGCTCAAAGATGCCCAATGGTCTGTGATGGGATGTTAGATGGGGTGGGATCTGAGTTACTACAGAGAATTCTTTCCTGGGTGCTGGCTGGTGAGTCTTGCCCACATGCTCAGAGTTTAACTGATCGCCATATATGGGGTCAGGAAGGAATTTTCCTCCAGGGCAGATTGGCAGAGGCCCTGAAAGTTTTTCACCTTCCTCTGCAGCGTGGGGCATGGGTCACTTGCTGGAGGGTTCTGTGCACCTTCAGGTCTTTAAATTACGATTTGAAGACTTCAATAACTCAGACATAGGTTAGGGGTTTATTACAGGAGTGGGTGGGTGAGATTCTGTGGCCTGCGTTGTGCAGGAGGCTGGACTAGATGATCATAATGCTCCCTTCTGACCTTGAAGTCTTTGAGTCTATGTTCAGCCAATAGTTGATTCTCAATTCTGGAGCTAGACTTCAATATGTTTGTTCATGGTATTTTATTTCAGTTAAGATGTGAACCTTTCACAGAGGGCTTAACTAATATTGAAAAAACAGAAAATTAATATACTCTGATACACAGAAATCTGTCAGTTTCCCTGTTAAGTGTGAAATTTTATCCTATGTTTATGAAGTTGTATTCTCCACCTTGAAATTGTTACAAGTATCAAACTCAAGCTTTTTAATTAATATTAATGCACTGTCACAATAACTGCTTAAATGATTACATAATTAATTTATACTAAACAAAGTATATCTCACTCTGTTCTTCGTTTATTTTAAATTTTTTCAGGACCAGACTTGGAGTTCAGTATGCATGATGGGACAATTAGAGATCTTGCTTTTATGGAAGGCCCAGAAAGCGGTGGTGCTATTTTAATTAGCGCTGGAGCAGGAGACTGTAATATTTACACAACAGACTGCCAGCGAGGTCAAGGCCTGCATGCTCTGAGTGGCCATACTGGTATGTTTATAAAAATGCAACAGTAACAGTCTGTTCTATGTACTGGTAACAGTGATCAAATCATGCTCTTCTTATGGACAGCACCTCTGTCCTATCAACAGTGAACTCAGGAGAGATTTTATTTCATTAATCTAGACCGTTACATATTTTAAGCCCTTTGTCTCCCTGCAAATGCTAGGGAAGATGTAGAACAGGGTGTTGCCATTGTACTGGTGTCACTTCTTCAGTCCATGCCACATGCAACCTTTGCCAAGAGATGCATACATGTGGAGTAACAGATAATAAATTGAGACCTACAGAAATCTGCTTACAAAGGCTCTCTGAAGAGAGCTAGTTGATTACCTCCAACCCTCTGATCTATCCAAGACTACTACTTTCTTCAATCCAAAATAAAACGATTAATCTACTAATTGTATGCTGCTGCTGATCTTACTTATTGTGTAAGAGGATATTCAGAACAATAATATGCGAAGAATTCAGTAGTGATCTTTAAATAATGAGTAATACTAGTAAAGTAAAACATGTTCTTATCTACAGGTCATATTTTAGCACTTTATACCTGGAGTGGGTGGATGATTGCATCTGGTTCGCAAGACAAGACTGTAAGATTCTGGGATCTTAGAGTACCAAGTTGTGTTCGTGTAGTTGGAACAACATTTCACGGAACTGGTAACACTATTGCTCTTTTCGCACCGAATAAAAAACTTGCACAATTACATATTTTAAAGATGGTTCTTGTCATTGGTTTGTTGAGAACAGGGATCTTGCATTGTAAAATGAAGCCTTCTGGCTTGTTCAAAACAATTCCCAGTTGCTCATTCTAAAAAACAACAAAAACTTGCTATATCCTGGTTATCCTGCTATATCCTTGCTATATCCTGAAGCTGGTTAGTTCTTTGCTTTATGACCTTTTGATATTAATAGCTATTTATATAGCACCATAAGCTTACATGATGCTCTAAAACAGAGAAGACGTACAACCTTACCCCAAAAAATCAACACTTTAGACTGACAAACTGCCTTACACAGAATGACACTCTTTGTAACAGTGATTTTTTTTTAATTGGTAACCAGTGTAAACATGGTGGCTGTAAGGAATATTAGGCTGTTAAAAACATCAACCTTGGAGTTAAATATGGCTGTTGGAATTTGACAAATCTGCTGTTGTGTAAACGACGTAAGACACTACCTAGCAAGTGATGTCCTCATATAGTTAATGAAACACTTCCAAACTGATGCAGCTCAAGTCAGAAAATAAAAACATGTTTTCTCAAACTCCAAAATGCAAATACACAAAGGATGGTGTTTGTCTAAACTACAGATGTACAGTATTCTACACAAGAAGTATTTTGAAAAAAGTGAGTCAGGTACAGAACTTGTTTTCAAAACAATCTCTTTATTGCCAATATATTTATAAATGCATTATTCTGCTATGGATTCTAATTATGCAGAAAATGAAAAGCCCGCCAACACTCTTGGGTATTCCCTTTTTCTGTGATGAAACATCTGAGCAGATATTCCTAATCTTTTTCCACTGTTAAACACAATTCTCTGATGCAGCTTTAACTGTGACTTTGCTACCACTCCACGATTAGAAATCAACATATGCTACAAGGCAAACTATAAAATGGGGGCAATACGACTTAAGACTTGTCTTTTAATATAGACAAAAGGAGCTGAAAGTACATTTAAGTTGGCTAGATATGTTCTTTACCTTTTTAATATTAACGGTTCTGCAAACCTCTTTCAACCCTTTCTATATGCAAAAGAATGCAGAACATATCCATAAGTCTATATTAGTTCATGGATGGCATTTTCTTATAGGTAGTGCTGTGGCATCTGTAGCTGTTGATCCTAGTGGTCGCCTACTAGCTACAGGGCAAGAAGACTCCAGTTGCATGTTGTATGATATTCGAGGAGGACGAATGGTACAGAGCTATCATCCTCATTCCAGTGATGTTCGTTCTGTTCGCTTCTCTCCTGGGGCTCACTACTTGCTCACAGGATCTTATGATATGAAAATAAAGGTGACAGACTTGCAAGGTAATTCATCTGATGTGAAGTGTATTAAGCAAAACTGAGCAGTGAAGGGTGTTTTGTTAATATCAGAGATTGTAAGAAAGTTTGGATCGAAAGAGATTCATTTCTGAAAATGTGGAAATCTGATATCTATTAAGGCTATAAAGTGAAATTTAAAAGGTTTAGAATACACATGACTATGATTCTTGTCAGCTCACAACAGATTAGTCTTGACTGTAATAAGAGCATAGTCTGACATATAAATATGATTAAGGAATATAATTGCAGTATGGGGAACAACTTGCATCTGTTTAATGACTATATTTCTGCTTTGAGGTGGTGTGTAGAAAATTCAAATCCACAAAGAAAAATTTATGCTTAGTTTACCTTTCTTGGGGAAGACAGGGATTAGTCAAAATGAAGAAATTGAACAAGTCCTCCAATCAACCTGATTTTTATGGACCATTAATTTGTATTTAAACTTTTGTTTATGAATACCAGTGTTGAAAACAGTTGTATGGTACCTAACATAATGGAGTCCCAACCTGGTTGGCCTCTAGGTAGTGCTACAGTATAAATGTTAAATAATTATTTATCACAGTCAGTTATATTGAATTTGAAAGAAGACTGTCATGGGCCTTCCAAAATAGATTTTTGAATGAAAGGGTTTGTGTGCATTCTTCCTATAACAATATTCTGTAGGTACCTTCAAATTATCATCTAATGAAGTAACTTGTTATTTAGCAAGTGAAATAGATATGTAGAGTTTATTCAATAAAATTACTTTAAGTGTTCACAAAACAAGTAATTATTTCTATTCTTCTCTCCTAGGGGACCTTACTAAGCAACTTCCTATTATGGTGGTAGGAGAACATAAGGACAAAGTGATTCAGTGTAGGTGGCATACGCAAGATCTATCCTTCCTGTCATCTTCTGCAGACAGAACTGTAACACTTTGGACCTACAACGGTTAGAGTGCAACTAAGGCAATGTATGCAGATAAAGCACAGAGAAATAAGACTACTGGACTATAAAAATAATAATTTAGGGATTCAAAGAGCAGCATCTGACCAGGAGAGTGTCTTAGCAAGAAGAGGCACTTGTCACAGATTTTTCTTATTGCTAGGAGGTCTTGGTGTGTTAGTATTATTTTGCAGTGCTTTGTCTTCCATGTGAACTCTTGCTGCTGTGACCTATTGTAGTCTTGTTGCCAAAGTTGTTGGAAGAGCTCTTATGTTGTCAATGTGCACTCAAAGTAAGATTAATGATGTGTTTACACTTTAGTATTAATTGCATTCCTTGGTCTTTGCCTCAATGACAATTTTATATAGAAACTTAAACCGAATTACACTTTTAATCAACTCGGTAACTAGTTCCACATAAATGTAGAAGATAAAAATTTTCTTCTGCTGTTTCGCACTTCTGTTGTTGACAAGTGATGCATACCAGAGGTCAGGCTTTTTTTTCCCCTTTCCACAATTTAAACATACTTTTTTTTTTTTTTTGTTAGTATGTGTAATTGTAAAATTTTAAAGGTGACTAGGCAGTAACTGCTTCTTGATGGTAGTCCACTATATAGTGTGTTTTGCTCTTCACCTAAACTGGGGGAAATGTTGCTGTTTTTACTACATGATATTGTTTTCAACAGGCAGATCTTGAAAACAAAATGTAAAATGTTGGGTTTGCTCCAGAAACCATGTAATGTTTCATTCTGAATGCAACAGAATACCTCTGTGTATAATGTACTGTAGAAAAGAGCGTTGATTGGCAGCAGTTGTCACCGTGAGCTAAATGGCTAGCTGTTCTCTCAAAGAAAAATGGTACCTTTAACATTTATAGACAACAGCATGGCTTAAAATGCTGTCTGCATGATGGTTTAAAAAATTAAATCATTTAACTTCCCAATCTAGAAGCATATTTGGATTTTTCTTTCTTGCACTGTTTATGTAATGCAGAATTGCAGTTTTATTTCTATGAAACTTTAGATTCTAATGTTTAAGTATTGTTATATTTTCATATTGTACAGTTCCTTTTAAATTAAAACCTTAAATTTTAGGTTATTTATTTATTTGAAACGCAGTTATTTGGTTTTGATAATTAAATTTCGGTTCACTGTGGCAAGCATTTTTAACTAATTGTATAAAAGTGAAAAGATTATTATAGAAGTGTATCTCTGCTATAATCTCAATAAAGACCTCTGACACCTGAAAGCACAGCTACTACTTATTTCACTATCTCTTAGTCTGGTCTCTTTTATACTACTTTTATAAATCTCCATGTTTCAACTCTAGGTTTATCATGTTATGATGAAGATTTTATACTTTCTATATCCTCTTTAGTAGCTGATTTAGCAGAGCTACTGTATTCTAGAAGTCTGTTCTTGTTCTACATATAGACCCCCAATGCAATTTTGAAGTTAAGTCTGAGTTTTAGTTCTTCTGTCCTGTCTTGTTTCCATACATATAGCTGGTTGATGATCTGTGGGCTCAGTCACACAATATTTTTACACACTGATTCCATGTTAAATTCTATTGCAGGGAAATTGCTAGATCTTATTCAAAATTTGAGCATCTTATTTCAACTGAATTCCTGACTACCACAAAACTTCGGTTTCTCTTCCATTTTTCATGTCTGTGTCCTAATCACTGCTTCCCCGTTGTGATTTGTGTTAACACTGCAGCTATACAAATTCTGATTTTTAACACTTGAGAGATTCCAAGCTTATCCTCCGTGTGCTCTTCAGACCACCTAACCATGCATCTAAGAATACCCAAACAACACATAGTGGAAGTTTTCCCCCAAAATGGTATCTTGTCCACCGCTCCACACGGCACCTTTAAACCACTGAGGGTGAGGAGATCCTCAGCTGGTAAATTGCCATATCTCCATCTGTCCTGTAGGTGTGCTACCCCTCCGTTTGATATGACAACTGTATATTGCTTTTTCGTGAGGCCTTATTCACAGTTCCATTATCATTTGGAAAATGTAACTTGATATTATTTGCTTTGCTTTATTGAATCTTCTGATTAGCTTTATTCTTACACTTTAAGAGTTTAGTGCTGTTTCTCATTTTCAGCAATAGTCCAACATCCAAATATAGTAACTTTTGTTGGAGATGAAGATTTTTCACCTGCGTACTTCATTCTAGACTCAGCTCAACTTTCTCTTGCATCGTTGTATCATACAAATGTATGATCTTATATGGTACTTTATTAGAAAGAAAACTTTTATATGATAAAAAGAGATTAATTTATTTTATCATTTATGGTCAAAGCATGCATAAAGCACAATGTAGTAGGAGAGAAAATGTGAATAGACAAGTTTTTTCTATCATAAAGTACTTGCCAAATTATTAGAGAAAGTAAAACATGGTAATCGATTATTTGGATACAAGATAAACCATACAAAAACCTGCAGCATAACACGTCACAGTAAGCGCAAAGGTGTGGGGGAAGAGAATTGCATCACTCCAGGATTGGCTACACAACCTTTCACCTTTTCTGATTTAAAATCCATCTGAGATTGGTAGACACAGTTGCTTGTCCAAGGCCCTTTGTAAAATTAGTCTGCTCTCAGTCCAGCTGACAGTAGTTATGCTGCAAACCACTATAATGGCACCCTTGCTAAAAGAACAGCAGTACTTGTGGCATCTCACTAACAAATTTATTTGAGCATACGCTTTTGTGGACTACAGCCCACTTCATTGGATGCATGCAGTGGAAAATACAGTAGGAATATTATATATATAATATACACAGAGACCATGAAACAATGTGTTACCATACACACTCTAAGAAGAGGGATCAGTTAAGGTGAGCTATTACCAGCAGGAGAGAAAAGAACTTTTTGTAGTGGTAATGAAAATGGCCCATTTGCAGCAGTTGACAAGAAGTTGTGAGGAACAGGAGGGGGAAATAAACATGGGGAAATAGTTTTACTTTGTGTAACGTCCCAGCCATTCCGTGTCTTTATGCAAGCCTAATTCAATGGTGTCCGTTTGCTGAATTGGAATTAATTTGCAAGTCTCTCCTTGGAGTCTTGATGTTAGCTTCAGCAGGCAGGCAAAAGGCACTGTCAGGTCAGGGTTGAGCCATATCCTACACTGCCCGCCCGCTGTGTGGCGTTTTGAACGGACGGCTCCTTATCAGCACACGGTCTGTATAGTTTGGTTTCCGTCGCCGCCGGCGTCGCTTCTGTCCCGAATGGAGAGGATCGCCGAGCGCATGGATCGGGGTCTCGTCTTCTCCGTGCGGATACCCTGATCCGCTCGGCTCACTCTGCGCGGGCAGCGGGGCTGGGGAGGGCTCGAGGCTGCCGGAGCCGAGTCGGGGAGAGGGCAGGTGAGCTGGGGCGCTCGCTGGGCGGCTCCGCCGCCGCCGGGATTTGGGGAGGATTTTAGGGGGTTGGGGCGTATGCGCGGCCTCCCTCGCGGGGGGTTGTGGGATTGGGGGGGCCTGGCTGCTGGGGGCGGGTTGTGGGGGCGGTCGCGGCTCCCGGGCTGGAGGGCGGGGGGGCTCCTATGTTGGGGCGGGTTTGCTGGGGGCGGGTCTCTGGCTAGTGAGACTCGGAGTCAGAGGGGCGGTTCCCTGGCCGGGGGTTGTGCGATTTGGAGGCCGCTGGGGGGGGCTCCCTGCGTGGGGCCGTTGTCGGGGGGATTCCCTGAAGGCCGTGGCAGTGCAGGAAACTAGCCCCCAGGTTAGTGAGGTGGTGGTGGTACAGCAGGGTTACTTTGTAGAGTGCATGAGGGTAGCTGGACGGAGCACAACTCAAGTCCCAGGCTTTAGCTTGATTGCAGAATGTGTCAGGATTCATCAAAAGACTAATAGGGGGAGGATTTATTTCCTTCCAAATTTTAACAGTTATGTGTCATTCCTGTTTTGTTCTTTGTCTGTTGTTCAGTAATAGGTTTTCTTAATTACCGGTAGCGAATGTAGGTAGAAACTGGCAGACAAAGACACTATATGGATAATAGTACAACCAATATTTATCCATAACCAGTTATTTTGCACATGTATATTTATAAAATAAAAGTCCCGCTCCCACTACTCGACTTCTCACTTGATATGCTTATAATGGTTGGAATTTGTAAAAGGAGAATATAATATGGATACTGTTCACAGTGTGTAGTTATGAAACTTTCTAGTATTTTCTGTTCAGTATGATTTGTAATATTTTAATCCTTTTGATAATTTACTTTAACAAATATTTGTTCCAATCCTGCAATTTTATCCAAGCGTATGGAGCCCTATGGATCCACTTGCAGGTCTCAGGGATCTATATTGTGCCATTGTTCAATAAATAAAGATCTGACCATAAATCAGCATTTATTGACTTACATCTATTTAATCTTCAGAGTGCTTTCTTATGTAGGAGGTTATGTAGGATATCCTGTTACCTTTTTATGCATGTTTAATGCAAAATTTACAATATGTTATACATACTGTATAAGGAGCAATTTATTAAGGTTTTAAATTATTAGAAATACTAATTTACAAAAGGAAATGATGAAAGTTGGATCTTTTTCATTCACTTGAATGAAACACTTTTACTTTAAAACCAAAAATATTGTTAAATCCATGTAGTTGGTGAGGTAAAAAAAATAGATTTTTTTCCTATGTTCGTCATAATTATTGAAAGCTATATAATTAGAGGAAAAACTAGGCAAAATTGGGATTCAGTCCTGTGGAATCTTATTCATAGCAATAGCCTTATTGAAAACAAGGCTTCTTAAGTGAGTGAAGCTCACTTGTGAGAGTCGGAGTTTGCAGGATCAGACAAAATTTAGTGATGGAGCTGTATCCATGTTTTAACAAATACGGAGACACCTGAATTTAAACTCAGGTATTTTGAACTTGACTCTGGTAGAATCTTAGTTCTTTGTCAGTTGTCATGACTTCATCCATATATTTGCTTACTGGTAATGGTCTGAATCCTGCTCCCATTGAAGTAAAAGGGAGCTTTGTATTCCATAAATTAAGTAATATGTATTGATTTTTTTAACACTGCTTGCTTGTATCTGTCAGATTTGTACTTCTACGTATGCTAATCTCTGTATTCTTAGCCAGTAATTCTTACCTGTTAGAACAGTGTGGTGAGCTAACACTGTTTAGTACTCAGCATAAATTATTAGTAATTTTCTTTTGGCCAAAACAGTTATTTAGACAAATCTGTTCTATAGGAAATAAGTTGGGAAAAGGTTGATGTCTCATAACATTATTCAACTTCTAACCACATTTTGCAGTTTTAATTACATTTGTGGATTCTGTTGTTGTACTCAGGATGCTGGTTCCCTTGGTACTGTGTGCAACTCTCATGATAGGAAGTGGTGAAATTCAAGATGATGAATGGATTGACCCCACAGATATGCTCAATTATGATGCAGCATCAGGAACAATGAGAAGACCTGCCAAGGTTAAAAAAAGTGTCTGTGTCTCTGTATGTTACACATAGATTCTTATGTCAAAAGAACATGATTAATTCAGCACTTTTATGAGTATGCATTATGTTCATGATTACATACTGTTTTTTCCACAGGACTGTTATTCACAGTTCTGTTGCCCAGCCCAGCCTGCAACTGCTGACTGTTGCAAATACCCTGGCTGGAGCATGCCCACTGAGAAAAGAATCTTTGGGGGATTTAGCTGCCAAGCTCTAGCAAGTCTGCTGAGCATGTGCTAACTGTGATTTTTCAGCATCTTATAACTTGGCCAAATTGGGGTGGATTTTCATGGGGACAGCAAAAGACACTTCCCAGACACAAAGGACCCCTCTCTGCCAAATTTCAATTCCAGAGCATGGGGCCACTAGAGGATCTCAAAGAACAGGATATCAGGATTTAACATGGGTAAAACAACGTATTTTTCCCTAGCCTCATTCTCAGAAATGGGGCAACTATTTTAGTTGAAATTTCCCCAAAAACTCAATCTGAGGAAGACACTTCATTGGAACTAAGTTTATAGGCAGGAACAGAAGAGTTGGAGGGGGCCAGTGAGGAGTGGGATCTCTGGGTTTCGTGGGGCCAAACAGCCTTGTCTGTTTCATCTCCATTATTTATAATAGAATAATCTCAGCAAGTCTCCGCAAAGTTTTCCTCCTCCTGATCTCCATGTTTGTCCACTGGAGAGGGCAAGTCTGTTTCCAAACAAGGAAGTTGGCTTTACACTAAACAGCAATATGTTTTGCTACTACTTTACGCTGAGAAATGAGAGATTTCTTTGGGCATGAAAAATTATGTTTGGGGAAGCTTCATGTTATAAAGGGTATAATGTTATTTGAATACTTTGGAAAATATTTACACCAACTGCCGTTAGTAAGCTAATGTTGGTATTTAATCAAGGATGCTATTAGTACTGAATATCCATCTTGGGGACATTTGCCATTTTGCCTTTAAATGTTTAGAGTGAAATTCCTTTTCATGAAAGTAATATTAAGTATGTCAAGCATTGGAGAATCTGAGCTCCTACTTGTATTAAAGTCAGTGGGAGGTTTGCTGTTGGCTTCAGTGGGAGCCAGAACACATCACAGAGGATTATCCTGGTACCCCATCCATCTGCTCTTTTCTCAGCATGCCTCTGCTGCTCTTGTTTGAGGAGATTTGTAGGGAGGCTGTGTGCACTAAAATCCAGTTCGTTTCAGCTCTTCAGTCAGGCATCTGTTCTTTTTACATTTTGTTGTATTGGATAAGATGACCTGATTGATTAAAACATAGCATTAGCCTGCATTAACCAAAATCTTGCCTAAAACTATGACTAATTTTTTCTTTACTCTATCTTCAGGTAAATTATGATGACTCTGAGAATAGGGATGAACCAGATGCCGTTGTGAACTTGCCAAGCACTGCAGCAGTATCAGAGTGCCATAGGAAATTAGAATCCTTAATTCAGAAGGTTTGCTTATAGCTTTATATTCATTCAGAACACTATCAGGAAATCTAACGTATTTTCCATCTTTTTACATTTTTTTTCTAGAATCATCCGAAATATTGGCTTGGAACTGGTGAATTATTAGAGGATTGGTCTGTTTTGGGGGTTGGGGTGCTGCTGATTAAAGCCATTCAAATTATTTTTTGTGCAGTAGTACTTGATATTTCAGCCTTTTAATGTGATTAATATGCCAAGTCTGGGGATATCTGTGTGCTGTCTGTTGTATTTTTGGCTTATTTTAGAAAGGTATTGACAGGAAGGCAATGCTCAAAATGTATGCTTTGTGTGCGGTTGCCTATTGTAAAAACAAACAAACAAAAAAAACAGAATACACACACACTTTGACAACTCTAGTAGAAATATGTACATGAAATTTTAAACTTCAGTGAAAGAATAGATTTTTGGTTGGAATTAAATCTTCTTCCCTTCAGTGCTGGCAACTAAACTGTTGGAGCATTGTGTTAGTCATGGGAACTAAAAAGTTAAACTGACTAGAAACAAGGAAAATTGACCTACCTCTCTTTCACTGTGTGTGTGTAATATGAAAAATGGGCAGAGGGCTAGTGTGAGCTGTTTGTCAGATATAGGGCCACAACACGTAGGCTTGTGGAGATTCTAGGCAACGTTGCAGCCCATAGGGCAGCCCCAAAATACTGCTGTAACTTTGGCTAGCTTGCAGGGCTGTCTAAATTATGTGGGGAGCCTTTCAATCCCTCGGAGTAGGCCAGGATCAGGGATTCCAAATATGGCTTAAAGCCACCTTGATCATGTGGATGCTTCCCCCACCCATCTCACCCCAGGTTGAGAGTTCTGTGCTGGCCCTTTCAGATCTCACTTAATACATAACTGATTTTTATAACTAAACTTATACAGATTTCCTTCTGATCTAAACATCAGACTACTGAGGGATGAACAAATCTTTAGTTTTTCTAGTCCCAGGGATATACTGAGGTTAAGATTCAGACCACATCATCAGAGGGTTAAAAGTCCACAACATTTATGACTTTGAAACAAGTGCCATGGAAAGTAGTGTGCCATCTGTTGTTCTTAAGTACGTTATTATGATTCTATGTGATACATTAGCTGCAACAAGTTTATATTAGGCTATAGGAACTTGTTTCAGTCACTGGAAACTTTATTTATCCTTTGCTTAATTAATGTGTCATTAGTGGAAGATTGTAACTTAGAATTTGCTTTATTGCTCCAGATTGAAGAGTATGAGAAGAAAGAGAAGACCAAGTTAAGTGAAAGCCATAGCATTCATGTTTTTAGGAGATACTTGAATAAGATTTTAATTGAAGCTGGAAGACTTGGCCTTGTGAGTATTCAAATGTTAATGAAAATATGGTAGAATTTTAACTGCTACTTTTATATATTTTTCGTTATTACAAATCAAAACAACATAGTGATTTAAGTATTCTAGTTACTCCAAACTAAGACAAATAAGATAAAAGGAATCATAGTGAAAAGACGTTTTACAGATTAAATTATGCTACATTAAATTCAAATACATACAGCAAAATTGTGCACCTGCAACCCTAGCCCTCTTGTGCCAGTGTGTCCACAGCTGCAGAGGGAGCCCACATGAAGCTGGGCTGCACTCTAACTGAACATGAGCACTCCCAATGCAGCCTTCGAAAGTGCTGCCCTCCTGTTTGTTCATAGAAAGGCTCCAGTTCTGCTTCCAGAGAGCCCTCTACATCTATGGAGATGTGAGCAAGATTTGCCATATAGAGAAGAGAATATAGCTGACATAATTTATAAAGTATTCAAAAGGAGATAACTGATGTTCAGAATATTTACGTAATCAGTCCACTGATATGATGCAGCCACTGCTGAGACAATGCGCATGCTACCTGTACCTTAAGAGACAAGTTCTGTTCAGTCTTTTTGTTGTTTGATAATTCCAGGTCATTAATTCACTTATTTACAGGAGCTTGCATAAAGCAAGATCAGTCAATTACTGATGATTTCAGTCTGATGTCTTTGGATGTAACTTTTTCCCTATCTTGAGGCAGAGAGAGAATTTTTTCTTAAATATGAGCAAAACAATCAGTTAACAGCATTACAAGAAAGAAGCAGATGATAACATTTCTTTTAAGGAGCAGTGAGTGCTTCTTCCTTTTTGTAGTAAAGTATTCACCAATGAACAATGCAGTTTTTCTTTCTGTCCTTCCAGCTACAAATTTGATTTTCCAGTCTGTTTGAGAATAGATTAGCGGTTAATACTGCAAGTGAAGAGGTGTTTTGAAATCATAATAAAACATTTAACATGAGGTTCCACTTCTTTTTCCATAAATATTTTAATAAAGTTATGATACATGAACTTCAAAGGTATGTGAATTAGCAGTTTCATTGGTACAGAAGAGTGAACAAAAAGATTATAGAAACCCCAGATACCAAGTGTGACTCTGATCTTGCAGACTGACCCACACAGAAAGATACTTATGACGATCCATAATTAGGGCTCATCCTTAGGACTCTGTATGGTAATATGGGTATCTCTGCATAGATGAGATATACGGCAGGTTTGAGGAAAGTTCAGACAATTCTTCATCCTTTTATTTGTCTTTTTGATAGACTTCCTATTGCAGGTAGACTGTTTAACCATTGTTTCGTATTACTTTCATTTAGCCTGATGAAAACATTGGTGATGTGCATTATGATGCTGAGATCATCCTTACAAGTCAGGCTCTTTTGGAGATCAACAGATTTCTCAATGAGGAGGACTGGAAGTCAGGTGCTTTGGATGATGCAGTTAATAATATTCTGATTAATTTTAAACATCATGATTTTGAAATTTGGAAATGGAGGTTTGAGGACACATTTGGAATTGATCCATATAATTTGCTTATGGTAAGAAAGAAGAGATTCTCTGTACTTTTGTATTCTCCAGTGTTCTTCAATAGGCCAGCCCAGTCACTGAATATATCCTTCTACCAGTAAATGGGGATCAAAATTAGTAAAACTTACGATGCTCTTCCCCTCATAAAGTGCGGGCTGAGAATTCCTCACTTCTTTCATCCCAACAGATGAAGATGACCTATTTGCCCAAATTAGGCATTTTTAACTTTGTTTTTCCTCATACCTTTCTTATAACTTTTTTCTGCTTGAAACTATCACTTGGCCTCACAGTTATTTCTTTCTTCTCCACCTTTTGGATCTCTGTGTGGAGTGCCCCATTGAGTTATGCATCTTTCTTAGTCCTAGATAGCCAGGTCCAGATACTGGATCTTAAGCTACAGGGTTTCAGAGACACCCTTGGAGAAGTAGTTTGGACTCTGTTGATGCAGCACTTGGGATTGACCTGTATAATATGCTTTTGGTGAGAGAGGAGAAAGATTAGTTTAAATATTGGAGCTTTTAATAATTCTCTGTCTTTAGATTTAATAATATATGGAATGTTAAAGTGTAGATTTTGAGTTTCTCATGAGTAGAGAGGTATAATTCCACTGAAGGTCTGTGGTGAATTCATAAATCATAAGTTTAAAGTTCTTTATCATTCAAAATGTGCCTGTGTATTTGATTCAAAATAAAAATCCATGTATTGGAATGTTAATTATTCTTTATCCCATTCATCATGTCCCAGTGGTGCTTTAACCTCCCTCTTCAATGGTCTTTTTTCTGTCCTGCCTCTCTTTTTTCCCTCCCTGCAAGGTCCCATAGAGGAGTCTTGCTGCTGCTTTCTTATTCTGCTTAAACCACTGACAATAATAGGTTTCCCTCACTGCCCTGCTGCAGATGCTGGAGTGATGATTCTCTGTTAATAACCACAAAACATTTTGTTTTTAACTCTTGTACTTTGCCATTGTAACAATTCCATCACACTGAAAATGTTAAATGTAATTGAAAATAGTGAGAGATTTTGTGCCAATATAGAAGATCTTGTGAAGTTATGATGGAATGACCATTAAAGTCAGGAAAAATTTTCCTTTTCCCACAGTGCATAGGATGTCCTCTAAAAAGAGGCAACAATCTCATAACCTGAATGTATTTGGATTAATTGAATCTGTTTCCTTATTTCTCAAGGTTTCTGTTCCTCCTGATGTTCCTTCCTTTTTGTTCAGTCCCATAAGGCATCTGTACATTTTTCTCAGTCCCTTTTTCTTTCTTTTCCTCATTCATTCCTGTTGTCGTCATCTCATTACTTTCCCCGTTACAATATAAATCCACTGTAGCATCCATATCCAGCAGTTTCATTTTAGCAAATTCCACCACTTTGTTCTCTGAAAGCTCGTATCATCTCTTGTGAGGTCTGGCTTTTCAAAATGTTGTTCTCTTTTTTTTTTTTTTAACTCCTAGACATGTAGACTTTAATATCAAAAAAGACCATCATGATCATCTAGTCTGACCTCCTGCACATCACAGGCCACAGAATCTAACCCACGCACTCCTGTAATAGATCCTTAATATCTGGCTAAGTTACTGAAGTCTTCAAATCATAATATAAAGCCTTCGGGTTACAGAGAATCTGCTATTCACACTATTTTAAACCTGCAAGTGACCTGTGCAAAAAATCCCCATGGTCTCTGCCAATCTGACCTGGGGGAGAATTCCCTCCTGACCCCAAATATGGTGATCAGTTATACGCTGGGCACGTGTGCAAGACCCACCAGCCAGGTACCTGGGAAAGAATTCTCTGTAATAACTAAGAGCCCTCCCCATCTAATGTCCCATCACTGGCTGTTGGAAATATTTGCTGCTAGTAGTTGCAAACTGGCTACATGCCTTTGTAGGCAATTTCATCATACCATCCCCTCCATAAACATATCAAGCTCAGTTTTGAAGCTAGTTAGGTAAATTAAGCTGAAAAAGAGAGATTTGTAATTCTCTCTTTTTACTAGCAATAAGCTTGAAAAACTCCAAATATGGTTCATGACTTTCCTCCCTCATTTACTTTTCAGGTACTCTTGTGTTTGTTATGCATTACAGTAACTGTAGCTACTGAGCTATGGACACACATTGGTTGGTATACTCAGGTAAAACGCATTTTATTCATCAGTTTTCTCATCAGTTGTGGATGGAACTGGATCTACTTATATAAGGTAAATAAATCAGAAATCCTGGCTCTGTTTTTTAACAGTAAACTTTTAAATCATGATAATGCAGAGAGTTTGGGGATTATTTTTGTTACATTATAAAATACAGTTATTGATTGCCAAAGGGAATACTGTAATGGAGACTTCAGAGTGCACAAATTATTAGATTTAGATTAAAATCCCTGTTTCTACTCACTGCAGTGAAGCACAGAGTTCAAAAAGCAATGGAGCCATCATAATTCCACTACAGAGGGTTTGAAGACTGTATGTGACTCTCCAAAGTACCATGGTGGGAGGGATTTACGAAGTGGCTAATTGATCTGTGTACTACGTTGATTCACTGGTTGAAACCCTATATAGTAGGTGTATACTATGCAGCAGCTGCTGCTAAAACTCAGAGCTTCAGTAATGGTCATAGAGCAGATGACTGTACCTTGGGTTGTGTTAGGATAAGGATTCTCTCTCTTCGGTTCCTACCTAAAAACCCTTGCACAAAGAACATTTGCTTTGCCCAGGTATGAGGCTTTGGTCCTTAATTTGAAATTGAGAGTTTAGTTTATCGCTAGATCAATTTAAAACAAAATGGTCAGATCTCTGATGTGCTTTGGCATCTTTGGTCAAGAAGAGTCATGCAGATGTGCATTTTACAGGGAGCCCATCAATTTAAAAATTACACTTTATTCAAAAGATTTTTACCTACTGTTATTACAAATTACATCTATATTTATTATAATAGAGATTTGAGGGAGAGGTAAATTCTCCCATTGTCCAGTTTGTTCATTTTATGCATAGTCAGTTTTGCTGTTTCCCTATATAGTCAATTTCTCTGGGATTTTATGAGGTCTTCTTTTACACATCAACAGGGTAAGAAAAACATTTTTTAAATTGGAAAATAGGTTGTAAGACCACAAAAATTGGCAGGGGTAGTCAGGGCAGTTGAGACTTTTTGTTTTTTCATGTTCCTTTAAATAAATATGTCTAATAAAATTCTTTGCGCCAATCTAGAGTTAAAAAATAATGTAATGAAGTTCTTTGAACTGAAAGCCATTAAGAAAATGAACCACTTGTCCATTGAAGTTGAGCTGTTAAAGGAACAAATAGGCTTTGGCTGAATTTGATTTGCTGTGGTGTTTTGCTTTTGCAGATTTTTATTTTTAATAGATTTTAGACCACTTTTTGGTTGATGCCAGAAAGTGAAAATAATGGTCTTCAATTCAGTGTAAACCACTTTTACCAAGGTTAATTCTGGTTCCGTTGCAGATAGCCTTTGCACAGCATCAAGCTGAAGTGGCCAGAATGGGAAATTTTGACACAGTATGTGATAAGAAGATAGACTGGAGCGAGAGTCTTTTTGGTGAGATGTTGTAGTTATGTTTCCTTTCTAATACTTTTTATTTAAAGAAAAACTGGCAAACAGTGATAAAATTAGACACAAGCCAGTGCTAGCATCACCCAAGAAATAGCTTTTTTATTTTTATTTTATTTTTTTTCTAATCTTGCATTAAAAATTCTCTGATCATATAACTGGGTAAGCCAACTAATACTTTATCTAACACATAATTAGCAAGCTATTATATTTGGTCTCTAAAATTATTAGATACAGGCTTATCATAAGCTGTATTCTGGTATTTCACCTCCTCCTGGGCTTAAACTTCTCCTTGCACTGACTAGTAAAATCTGTATCTACAATCTCTCTATCCCATGAATATTCCCCAGCTGTCCTGTACTGTTCAGTACACAGTATCTTAAACTAAGGAAAGGAAAATCCTCTTGGCTTGAATTCCACTTGTCTATTCTCCAGTTATTTCACTTTATGTGAATACATGGACTGCAGTAACTCACCAACACAAATAAACTCATACAAAAATATTCTCTTTATTTCAAACTATAACTAGATATTTTTGCAGCATGCATCCAGTTACTTTACATAGTAAATGGCTGAGCTAATTTATATAGCATACGTCTTGCCATAGCCGCTAGAAACCTTACAAGTTTAAAATACTGCATACACTTTTGTAAAACCATCCATGATGGATAGCATGAAAAAATTACTTCTGCTGCCTACAGAAATGTTAGCAACCATGTCTTTTTGTTAGGAATAAAACAGTGTCCATCCAGCTCTGAAGCTTGCTAGGCATGGCAATGATGGATTATTAAAGGGAGGGAAATGCACTCCAAAGCCTTGCCACTGGTCCTGGGGAGTTCAGTAACTAACATCAAGAGCCTCTAATTGATCTGAATTGTTATTGTGGAGTGAGGGTGAAAGTTGGATTACCGATAATTTAAAGTTTAAAAGATAATTATCAGCCCCTGGAATTGCACCTGAAAACATATAGGAAAGTAATACAGAGACTAGGGTTATGTCTACACTGTGCTACAGTATGGACTATAAGTGTCAGAATTTAGAGTGTATCAAAGAGTGTTATGCGCTAACTGCCTTGCATGGATACTGCTGGCGCAAACTAAAAGATGTCTAGTTTGTGTTAAAGTGCAGTCCTGTTTGAAAGAGGACTACAAAGGCAAACTAGGTACTACAGAAACACCTGTGCCAGCATGGGAACTCCCCTGTCCAGCATGACCTCTCATGCGTGGTGTGTGTGAGGTCACAGTGAGCAGAGGACAAAATGGCATCCTCTGTGCGGCAAAAGTTCTGGCAAAGCTGGAACGCTGTGACTTGGGGGACAGACCTCCGCAGAACCCAGGGTGGATTCACGGGACCACAGGGACCCAACTTTGGGAACCACTGCTTTAAGGTACTGAACTAGGCAAATATTGCCTTCTGTACACTTTTATGATCCTCCACTATCACCCTTAGCCAGTAGCTGTCTGAAGACAGAGAGCCAACCTTTTAACAATTACAAAAGTACAAACCACACTTTAAAGCACCCTTCACAAATCCCAGTTCATCACAGATATGCAAGAAATAACATTGAAAATGCCCCAAACTCTAGTGACAGTGTGCAACATGTGCCAGGTATTTCATCATCTCTTTAGACAGTGCGAAAATTGCAGACCTCTTTCCTTGTTCAGGACTATTTAGTGCCAAGTGTTGAAGTCTAAAAGAGTGCTGGGAAATATTTAATGTTAAGAAAAGTTTTCCTTCCCCCAGCCCTCTTCTGTGCTTGGATAACTTTAATTTCCAACCAGATAATTATATTTTTTAAAAATGTATCAATCTTCTGAGCTGAAATGAGGCATATAAAATTTCAGTTAATTTTTCTAGGGGGAAGGCTTAAACTGGACTATTGGATATAAAATGTAAATGCCACCAAATGCTTAATTACATCATTATAAAATACATTTGCTGCTTTCGTATATATTTGTCTTACTTTTGCTTTCTTTTAACTGTAGAATGGTTGAGAAGTTCATGGACATTCCAGGATGATCCTTGTCAGAAATACTATGAAACAATACTAGTAAATCCCATTTGGCTAGTCCCCCCAACAAAGGTATATGCTGTTCCTAAAGAAACCATTCACCCTTCCATTTTGTATTTGGAAACTGAAGAAGAAGAATCCTCACATCTTGTTACTATTTCTTATTTTAGGTATTGGCTGTTACATTTACCAATTTTGTAACAGAACCATTGAAACATATAGGGAAAGGAATTGGTGAATTTATTAAAGCCCTTATGAAGGAGATACCAATGATGCTACAAATTCCAGTGTTAATCATCCTAGCTGTGGCTGTTCTGGTCAGTATATGTTCTTGATCACATTAGCGAGACCTAAAACAAAATGAATAGTTCAAGTATCCATGACAGACAAAACTACTAAAAACCAACAACAAAAAAACCACTGATCTAAAATTTTAGAAGCATTAGTGTATATAAATCTGAATAACAGTTTTGTAACATTGAAGATAAAATTTTAAAGTTGTTATTTCTTGGATATATTTTATTTTTTCTGTGATTTACTTGTTGATCCCCTGACTTAAACACAGCAATGTGAATTCTTCTCCATGTTCAAGATATGTGAACTATAAAAGTGCAAAAAAAAAAAAAAAGTTATATTTTTAAAGATTATTTCTCAACTGGTATAAGCACAAAAATTATTTGAATTAAAATAGTTCAAAATCCCAGGCTGCATGATAAATGAAAATGGGTTTAGTGTCACACCAGCTCTGGTTGGACCACATAATAGAACCTCTGCAGAAAGTTGCACTTTGTACTTGAGAGGACTGAGCTAGAATTAGCAGGGACTTTTGCGGGGGCTTGCACCAAAAAACATGCTATGCTGCTCATACCCCTACTAACTGACTAGTGGAGAGCAGGAGACTGTGAAATCCCATTCACTTTAAAAAATGGGACAGTAAAAACCTGAAAATATGTTTTCAATAATCTTCCAGTTATAGTAATCTTGGGGGTTGTAACAAAAGTAGGTACATTTGTTCAGACGCATTAATTTAAGTTTGTTCCTAAACTCCGTTCCAAAGTAATGAAATTGTGTACTTTTTAAAAACCACTTTGTCAATTGAGAGTAATTTTCTGAAGTAGGAAAGCTCTTGAGAAAATGGTAAATCATGTACTGAAATTTTCCCTTTAAACACTATTGTGTGGAAATGTAGAGATGTAAAAGTATGTAGAAAAAGAGAAGAAAACTGTACAACTGTGAAAGTGAATGTCTGTTATACTTAAGGAGACAGTGTCTTTTCTTTAGGGTTTCTGCTATGGTGCAGGAAGATCAGTTGCTACACTGAAACATTTAACAGGTCCTGAGCGGAAACCATCTCCTTCACTTCCTTCAAGTGACAGACAGCACTGGGAACAAATACATTATAGTGCAGGTGATTCAGATGCCAATTACAGAAGGAATGTTGGTGCCATCAGTGGAGGACCTCATGACAGAGGAGATGATCACATGAGACTTCAAAATGGCAACAGAAGCTCTGAAGTTCTGCTGCCAGGTGGTACACCAAATGCACGAAGAGAAGAGCATTACAAGGTACCATCTAGCGTACATTAACAATTGAGCATTTTAATAGCTATTCAAGCTAAGCCTAGAATAATTTAGTTTTCACTATTTAACTGTACAGATTTTGTTCTTATAATTTTCATGTTTAAACAGGTGGCATAGTTTAACTAAGTGCTGTCTTTAGAGCAGTTACCTGGTCATCTGAAAAACCAGCTTAATTCCGTTCCCCTATAGATGTTCAGAGAGAATAAATTCCTATATGAAAGGATGGTGCGTGGATTAACATTTCTGGTAATAGAGCATTCTGAAAGAACATTCACACCATGGAGTATTAGCCTTATTTAATGATTGTGAGCTGAAGTGGCTTAAAAGTTTTTAAATGTTGAAACCTTAGCAAGATTTCAGTATCTGTAGATCTAAATAACTCTTCATATGTGATTTCTGAGTTCACTCCCAAGTCAGCGTATGAATGAGGATTGCCAGTGAAAGGAACTGGAAAATAAGAACTTACAGATAGTCTAAGTTGTACAAAACACATTAAATATGACCTACATGAAACTAGTTCAATTCATGAATGCTTCCTGAAATTAGAGATTTATTCACACTCTTAGAAAAATGCAAATTATGATATTCTTCTTAGAGAAGGGAGCCATGCTCTTCAGTCTGATAATTAGACCACTGGATAAAATACCAGCAGGTCTTAAAGCTGCCTGCTCAGGTTAAATCACTTTAATATGCCCAATTAATTGTCCGAATAACACAGATTATCTATTTTACAGTGTGGATTACACCCTGTGTGTCAAGATCAAACAATTTTTAGAGTGAAAACCAATGTAGATCAAAACTGTGATAGAGAGATTGCACTTGAAGAGCAGAAACTGTGTACGCTTGGAGTTGAACAAGTGTCTGAAAAGAATTGTGAACCTCAAGCAAGTTGTAGCTTAAAAAAGGAGAAAACAAATAAGCAAAACTCAGTTGAGAAACTAGGAGATCTTGAAAAGACGGAAAAGGGCAGTCTCTCTCGATTAATGGAAGGCACAGAGGAAACTAAAGAACCTTTGAACTCTACTGTAAGTTTTGTCTAAACTTTGATTCACTGTGTTTGCTTTTGTTTGTCCTTTGTGTTTTATATTTTTAGTTACAAACAATCACTGAACTAGATGTAGGCTTGGCAGAATTTGATTATTTTTAAACGTTTTTCGTTATCAGTTTAAATTTTCACAGTTGTGGGAAGTTATGGGCGTGTCAGACAATTATTGATAGACAGATCTTGAGATTTAAAAAGTTAGTTTTATAACTATTAAAACAAATAGTGTGTCAAAATATGCAAGATAAATAGCCTTGTGTAGGTTCTCAAGCAGCATTTTTCTTCCTTTGCCTATGTAAATTTCAGTTATTGATGGAAATACTTTTTCATCAGTTTGTATTGAAATTGATGTTTGACATTTACTGATGATAAATCTAATCCTCCTAAACCAAACTATATGGTTGACGTGAGCTCATTTTGAGCCAAATACTTCTCTGTTGGATGAAGGCCCCCATATGTAGGCACCTGTGCTTTTAGAATCCATTTGATAATATCTGGGAGTACTGACAAGCTGTACATCTCAGAGTTGTTTTTATAGTGGAACCTGTTACCATTACAGGTTTGGAGGTGCTCCAGATTTCCGCATCTGTTAAAAAAGGGTAATAATCCTAATGCTGTCTTTTAAACGGCCAAGAACTTGCTCTGAATTAATACAAACTATGCACATTTTTTATACAGGCCCCCCCACCCCCCTCTCAAATTTAAGCGAACTTTTGTTCTGAAACTAAAGATTAAATACGTAACCTAAAAATTAAAGTTCCAGAATGTTTTAACTAGAATTTCAAAGTAAAACGTGGTTCTCTCATAACCTGGACAGGGGTAAGCACTGAAATGCTGTATGTATGACCCAGCACTTCAGGGCCTACTGGAGGAGATTAGGACCCACTTTGTGCTGGTATCACAGATTTGATTTAGGCTCAAATGTAACTTATTCTATAGTATAATTTGAGGGATGTGTTTGCCACAGTGAGCTGCAGTAACCTAGATTGGAGGCTAGCATGTTTAAGGTAGTTCTATTTAAAACCATTTTTAAATGCTGCTTTTCTGCATTTAATTGCATTTGAATCACTATCCAAATAGAGCTTACTATAAAGTGTAAATAAATAAACGTAATAAAATATAAACATTACGATTCTGAATAAATGCAATTCTTCTCCGAGCGGTGTCCCTGTGGGTGCTCCACTCTAGGTGTTGGTGCATCCCTCTGCTGGAGATTTCTTGCAGCAGTACTCAGTCAGGGGAAGGGTGTGCACAGGAGTTGTCTCGTGCAGCTGTTGGCACCTCCTGTAGCGCGTGCTCCCCTTACCGTCCCCTCAGTTCCTTCTCAACCATCGTCGGCTGCAGGCAGAGCTCTGCAGCAGTGCTCTCTTTGTTACTTTCTAGAAGAAGAAGAAGGAAAAGGAAAAAAAAGTTACAAGTTATATAGGGACTTCTTTTTAGTCTATACTTAGTTGCATTGTTTAGTACTAGTCTAGTTAGTTCCTCTTAGAGGTTTTTCTTCAAAAAAAAAAAAAAGAGACACTTTCTCCCCTTAACTCCTCATTTGGGAACAGTTTCTACAGTTTACCATTACAATTAACTCCCACCCTTATCTCTTGAGAGGCAGGAGAGTCTTAACTGCAGTCATGCTGGGCTGAACAGGATTTAAAAAGTCTGATGGCCACAAATCCTGCATTCGCTGTCTGGGAGAAACTCACATCTCCGAGAAATGCATACATTGCACCAGCTTAACAAGGGCAAGACGTGACAGGGATCTCTGCTTGAAAATGCTTCTGCTGGAGAAATCCCTCCAACCTCTGCAAGAGATGTCCTCCAGAGAATCTCATAAACCGAGATCCCTGAGCTCTGATAAGGCTCTAACTTCCAAAATTGTCAGGAAGCGAGCCTAAACCTCTCCAGCAAGGGTCTCTCAGAAAACAAGTGCTTTCCCAGTGAGGTCTTTACCCTCAGTGTCCACTCACCCAGAGTCAGCACTTAGAGGAGCCCGGTGCCTCATGGCACCATCCCTCAGTGAGCCCCAACGCATGGCACTGGAGTTGAGACGTCAAGTGTCCTCCACGGCACCGACTACCCCAGTGCAGAGCGCGGCACAGACAGTAGCACCGTGATCGATGCTGCTGGCACCGACCCAAGACTGGCTGTTGCCTAACAAGCTGAATCCAGCACTGGTCAGTGCTCCGATGGTCAACTGCAATACCAAGGTGGGACCAGCACAACTCCTGAGTCCTGCTGACATAGCAGTTTTTTTGGCACCGCAGTCAATACTGCTTGGCACCGAACACTCCGAGCTACATAGCAAGGTACCATCCTTCATCTCCTGCACCGCTCTCCATGCATACTGGCAAGGAAGGAGATGTGCAGAACAACCGTGGTCTCCTCTCAACGTTCATCCCCATCACAGATGAGACCTACATGGAATGCTGTGAAGCCTAAGCTTCATCCCTCCGAGCAGTCACAGCCTTGGTATGCACAGTGCTTGCCGTACCCATTACCACCTTACCCCATGCAATGGCCACAGTGGAGTCCTTGGCCTACATACCAGAACCCGTATGATGGTCCCCCTTCCCTAGCAACAAGCAATTCCAGAGTACACCCATCATTACCACGCAGAGAAACCTCTGAACCCCCGACTGAGAGAGAGAAGAGGAAGAGATACTATCACAGGCAGACCTGGATGATTCGCCTCCTGCCCCACACTTATCTTCTGCACCAGACAAAGTGGCAACACTGTCTACCCCTATGACATCAGATGACCTGAAACAGTTCCAAGAACTCTTCAAAAGAGTAGCAAACAGCCAAGAAATTGCCTTACATGAGGTGCAGGTGGAACAATGTAAGTTGTTAAAATCTTACAACTGGCATCACCAAGATTGCCCTCCCTATGGATGAGGCTGTAATGGAGCCTGTGGAGGCCATATGGCAAACACCGGCATCAGCACCACCCACCAACAAACGGGCTGACAGAAAATACTTCGTTCCAGCCACAGGCATGGAATTTTTGTTTTCACACCCTCAAGCCTGTTCTCTGGTGGTAGAGGCTGCTAATCAACGCACTAAACAGCGTCATTTCCACTCCTCACTGCAAGATAAAGAACACAAGAGACTAGACCTCTTTGGGCAGAAAGTTTACTCAGCCACCCTTCTGCTTAGTGTTGCCAACTATTCTGCTCTACTAGCAAATTATGACTACTCTAACTATAATAAAATAGAAGAGTTTGTGGAGGACCTCCCTGAGCATAAACGTCCTCAACTCAATGCCATTATCAACAAGGCTCGGTTAATAGCCCACATAGCACTGCAAGCCTCAAATGGATGTAGTGGACACAGCTGCCCAAACAACCGCAACAGCTGTGGTTATGAGAAGAATATCATGGTTGCAAGCTTTGGGAATTCCAAAAGAAATATAGCTAAAAGTGGAGGACCTCCCCTTCGATTTAGACGCGAATAGTTTATCCCTACCAGACGATATCCTCCATACTATGAAGGCCTCCCGAGTGACGCTGCGTACATTAGGCATAGACCCACCGCCTGACAAACACTCTCTCTTTACACCATACCAGAGGTGACGAGATACCTCGTTTAACCATCAACAACCATGATACTTCACTCAGAACAGACCCAAACAACGGTCTTAGAGACGACAAGCTCCATAGAACCAGGCCTCGTCCACCCATCCATCTACATCTAAGCCAGAATTTTGAGGTCAAGGGTATGCACGACCTCCCCACACCTCTAGCACCAACAGATACCCCATCCCACAATTTTGGTCACTGCCTATGCCCATTTTACTATGCCTGGGCTCGATAACCACAGATCAATGGGTTTTGGAGATCATATAATCTGACTACACTATTCCTTTCACAGGCAGCCCCCCTACCCTCCGCCCCTTCCCTGTTCCTCTTTGGGGACCCCTCTCACGAGCACCTTCTGCAACAGGAAGTAGACCACTTCCTACTGCTGGGTGTTGTAGAACTAGTACCACATCTATAATGAGGGAGGGGCTTTTATTCCAAATATGTCCTGACAGAGAAGAAAGGAGGGGATGGAGACCAATCTTAGATCTCCGAAAACCAAACAGGTTCGTACGCAACCACAGGTTCAGAATGGTCACTCTGGCCACAATAATCCCAGCAGTAGAGGGGGGGACTGGTTTTCAGCCTTCAACCTCCAAGATGCATACTTCCATATTACAATACATCCTGCCCACAGACAGTTCCTGAGGTTTACAGTAGGACGCAACCACTACCAATACAGCGTCCTTTCCTTCAGACCGTCCACTGCTTCCCACGTAGTCTCAAAAACACTCGCAGTAGTAGCAGCACATTTACAACACAAAGGAGTCATAATCTTCCCCTATTTGGACGATTGCCTTCTTAAGGGTACCAACTGACAAGAAATGGCAGGCATGCTGAAGACCACAATAGACCTGTTTCACCAGCTAGGTCTGGAGATGAAAGAAAAAAAAATCTACCTTGGAACAAACCCAGCGATTGGAGTTTATCGGAGCCAACCTAGACTCCATACAAGCCAAGGCAATATTACTAAACCACAGATTCACTGCATTGACCAATCTTATTTCCATGGTGACCATCAGCCCACAAAACTTCAGTGAGGACACACTTTCAGATTCTGGGACTTGTGGCAGCTACAACTTTCATAGTAAAGTATGCCAGACTCCATGTGCGCTGTCTGCGGCACTCGTTGAGCACAGTCTATACACCCATCAAACACTCTCTCAACACATGTGTGACACTACCACCAAGGGTTATCCTCTCCCTACAATGGTGGACACAACCAGGGAATGTATGCTCTGGGATTCCCTTTCAACAAGACCCCATCAGTGACTGTTACAACAGATGCCTCCCTGATAGGTTGAGGTGCCCACTTGGGTCACTGGTATGCATAAGGCAAGTGGTCAGCAATGGAAACCCGACTACATACGAACTCTGCGCGATACACAATGCATGCTGACACTTCCTCCCACTCATGAGAGAAACCTCAATCTCTGTTCTCACCGACAATGTGGTATGCATGTTTTACATCAATCACCAAGGAGGAGCCAGGTCTCACTCACTAGGCGTAGAAGCCATGAATTTATGGAACTTCTGCATCCGCAGCAATATAAACTTCACAGCATCATACCTACAAGGGTGCCAAAACACTGCAGCCAACAACCTCAGCAGACACTTCTCACAGGAACACAAGTGGGAAATCCATGATAGTGTTCTCAACATAATATTCCAAAAATGGGGTCACCCAGTAATCGACCTTTTTGCCTCAGTGATAAATCACAGATGTCCACTGTTTTGCTCCAGGGCAGGCCTGGCACCAGGATTGATAGGGGATGCCTTCCTCATCCCATGGAATGCATCACTCACCTTCCTGCCAATACCACTGATCCCACGGGTCATCCGCAAGATATGACTTGACAGAGCCTACATCATTCTCATTGTCCCCACATGGTCCAGATAGACTTGGTTTCTGTACTTCATGCCTACCAATCTGTGTCCCACAACCACTGCCTTTCCAGATGGACCTCCTGTCCCAGAACAAGGGCCTGACACTCCATCCAGACCCAGTGAAACTCCATCTCAAAGCATGGCTCCTCTGTGGTTCCAACATGGGGAATTGAACTGTTCACAGAAAGTAAAACAGGTATTACTAAACAGCTGTCGCCTCACCACTAGAAATACTTACTGCCACAAGTGGAGAAGATTCTCCCTTTCGTGTTAGCAAAAACAGCAGGACGCGACCAAGGCGCCTCTATCTATGATCCTAGACTACCTACTAGAATTGAAGGAAATGGGGTTAGCCATACGCTCTATTAAAGAACAGCTCGCTGCCATTACGGCCTTCCACGAACAGTTAGAAGGGACTTCAAGATTAGCTCGCCCAATTACATGGCACTTTCTCGCTGGTATACAGAACATGTACCCAGCAGTATGCCAACCTGCACCACCATGGAATTTCAATGTTGTGCTCAAATGTCTCACAAGACCACCCTTCCAACCTCTAGCAACCTACTCGCCCCTTCATATGTTAATTAAGGTCGCATTCCTAGTGGCAATCACGTCTGCCAGACGTGTCAACGAAATAGGAGCATTGATGGCTGAACCACCATACACTGTATTTACCAAAGACAAAATCATGTTACGTCCTTACCCAAAATTCTTGCCGAAAGGGGCTACAAATTTTCATATTAACCAAACCATACACTTACCTGCCTTCTATCCCAAGCCACGTAATGACTCTCGAGAAGCAACGTTATACATGCTAGATGTCAGATGGGCTTTAGCCTTCTATTTGGACAGAACTAAACCATTTCGCAAGTCACCAAGACTATTCATCTCTACAGCAGAGTGTTCCAAGGGCTCTACAATATCGACCAGAGACTCTCCAAATGGGTCTCTACCTGTATTCAAACTTGCTACCACCTGAATCACAAAGAACCCCCTGTGGGCATCAGATTTCACTCAATGTGAGCTATGGTGACATCAATTGCATTCTTGAACAATGTCCCCTTAATAGATATTTGTAGAGCTGCAACCTGGACATCAGAGCACACTTTTGCAAAGCATTACGCTATCACCCAAGGCCTCGTCTCAGACTCTATTGTTGGCCTCACAGTGCTCTCATCACACACTTATACATAACTCCGAACCCCTGCCATCCCTGGTGGGGTACTGCTCTACAAGCACCTAGAGTGGAGCACCCACAGGGACACCACTTGAAGAAGAAGAAGTAGTAGTAGTTGTTACTCACCTTGTGCAGTAACGATGGTTCTTCGAGATGTGTCCCTCTGTGGGTGCTCCACTATCCACCCTCCTCTCCTCTACTTCGAAGTTCATACAGCCGAGCTCTGCGGTAGAGAGAGAACGGAGGGAATGGTCGGCGGAGCGCACGTTACAGGAGGTTCCAACGGCTGCATGAGATGACTCCTGTGCGCACCCTTACCCAGACTGAGTACTGCTGCAAGAAATCTCCAGCACAGGGATGCACCGATACACACAGAATGGAGCATCCACAGAGGGACACATCTCGAAGAGCCATCGTTACTGCACAAGGTAATTTCTTCTTTCAACTATATAGTGCTTAACTGTGTGTATAGATACTGTGACAAAGTTCTGTCCTTGACTCTGTGGGTTCTGCGTTTCCTGGCAGATTTTGTTAGCCTCAGAGGCTCACTGTGACCCTCCACATAGCCCTTCTCTCTCTAGAGGCAAGGGTCACAGCTTACTGAGCCATTTTCATCATAAGCCAACAACGGAGGTGAGGAGAAGCAATCCTCCCTCGCACAGTCTCTGTTGTCTCCCAGTCTCAGTGATTAATCAGGGATGGGAAGGGGGAGCCCAGGCCTGCCCTCTACTCCAGGCTCCAACCCAGGGACCCTAAAATTAGCAGCTATGGTAGCTGCTTTTTTGGAAATAGGACGTATACAATTCCCTGGGCCATTTCCCCACAGCAGCCCCCACTTAATATCTCCATCATTACCTCAGGGCCTCCTTCCTTGCACCTGATATGGATTCATACAGCTTCATTCCTCCAACAGCACAGCTCCTGACACCCACGCCTCACTGACTAACTGGGAGGCTTTTAACTCATTCCAGCCAGCCCTTGATTGGCTTCAGGTGTCCCAATCAATCTAGCTATCTCCACTGCCTTCTAGAAGGATCTTAATTGGCCCCAGGTGTCTTGATTAACCTGGAGCAACTGCCATTTGGTTACCATGCTACCAGGGATTTGTTTAGCCTGGGGCTAACGTACCTGTTCCTCACTACTTTACTGTAGCCATCTGGCCTTACCCCATCACAATACACTAACGTCTTGTCTTGTCTTGTCTTGCAAAAGGCTACATTTAGTTGCAAATCAACATGTTTTAATAGTCAACGTAATTGCAAATCAATCTTCAGGAAAATAACTAAAAATACAATGAAAATGGGTTTAGTTTCCCACCAGCTCTGGTTGGACCACATAATAGAACCTCTGCAGAAAGTGGCACTTTGTACTTGAGAGGACTGAGCTAGAATTAGCAGGGACTGTTGGAGAGGATTGCACCAAAAAACATCTATCCTCCACCCAGCTCAGACCCATACTGACCGACTAATGGAGAGCAGGACACTGTGACTTAAAAAAATGGGACAGTAAAAACCTGAAAATATTTTTTTCAATAATCTTTTAGTTACAGTAATCTTAGGGGTTGTAACAAAAATAGGTAAATTTGTTCAGACACATTAATTTAAGTTTGTTCCAAAGTAATGAAATTTTGAACTTTTTAAAAACCACTTTGTCAACTTCAGTAATTTTCTGAAGTAGGAAAGTTCTTGAGAAAATGGTAAATCATATACAGAAAATGCAGAGATGTAAATGTATCTCTGTAGAGAGAAAGAGAGAGAGAGAGAGAAGAAAACTGCAAGTTGCAAAAGTGAATGCTTAATACTTAAGGAGACAGTGTCTTTTCTTTAGGGTTTGTGCTATGGTGCAGGAAAATCGGTTGCTACATTAAGAGATTTTAAAAGTCCTGAGCAGGAACCATCTCCTTCACTTCCTCCAAGTGACAGACAGCACTGGGAACAAATAAATTATAGTGCAGGTGATTCAGATGCCAATTACAGAGGGAATGTTGGTCCCCTCAGTAGAGCACCTTATGACAGAGGAGATGCTCTCAGAGAGAGAGGCTCACATGAGACTTCAAAATAGCTACAGAAGTCCTGAAGTTCTGCTGGCCGGTGATATACCAGATGCACAAAGAGAAGACCATCACAAGGTAGCATCCAGCGTATGTTAACGATTGTGCATTTTAATAGCTATTCAAGCTAAGTCTAGAACAATTTTCACCTCTATCCTGATATAACGCAACCTGATATAACACGGGTTGGCGTATAGTGCAGTAAAGTTCTGACACGCTGCTCTGAGCAGCGTGTTAAGGGGGCTGGGCTGGGGCATTGGATAAGAGGTAGAGGGGCTCCCCCACCCCAGGGTCTAGGAGGCAGGAGCTGCAGGGAGGGGGCAATTTTGGGGGCCTCGCAGTCCTAGAGTGGCCTGGGCGATTAGCGGGGGGCCAGGAGCAGTCTGCTCTACTTCCCTCGCCCTGGCCCGAGCCGGGTCACTCAGGGGAGGGGGCTTGGGCGAAGTGGAGCAGCCCGGCCCCAGTCCGCTCTACTCCGCCATCTCCCAGCTGCGGCGCTCCACTTCCCACCGCAGGTGAGGATGGGGGTATCCTTTCCCCAACCTACCCTCACTCACTGGCGGTGGGAAGCAGAGTGCCGTGGCTGGGAACTGGTGGAGTGGGTTGGGGCCATGTTGCTCCGCTTTCCGGTGCTGCTGGTGAGTGCCTGTCGGGGGGCGAGGGGTGTGGATAGTGGTCGGAGCAGACAGGGAGCAGGGGGATAGGGTAGAGGGTGGGATCCTGGGGGTGATTAGGGACAGGGGTCTCTGAAGGGGGTGGTCAGGGAACAAGGAATGGGGAGGTCAAAGCAAGTTTGATATAATGCAATCTCACCTATAATGTGGTGAGATTTTTTTTGTCTCCTGAGGAGAGTGTTGTATCGGGGTAGAGGTGTATTTAACTTAACAGTACAGATGTTTTTATAATTTTCATGTTTAAAAAAGTGGTGCACTTTAACTAAGTGCTCTCTCTAGAGCAGTTATCTGAAAAACTAGTGTTTTGTCCGCCTCCAGATGTTCAGAGACAAATTCCTATATGAAAAGGCAGTCTGTAGATTAAAGCAGACCTACAGCAGGAGTGTAAACCTTTTAATCTGACCCTCAAGCACCTACTGGGGAGTGGAGTCGAGGGCTTGCCCCGCTCAGCACATTCAGTGGCTCCACGCTGCTCCCAGCAGCAGTGGCATGGCAGGCATGTCTCCCCTCTGGTTCTTACACATAGGGACAGCCAGTGGGCTCCACATGCGGCCCCCACCCCAGCTCTGCAGTTCCCATGGGCTGCAGTTCCCCGTCACTGGGAGTTGTGGGGGCCGCGGCTGCAGCCAGGCTGCATGCAGAACTGCCTGGTTGCGCTTTGGCATGATGCTTGAGGTGAGCGCTGCCTGGAACCTGCACCCCAGCTTGCCAAACCCTCTCAGTTCCCTGGAGCTCCCTTCCACACCCTGACCTCTTAATTTCTGGCTCCACCCCCAGAGTTGGCACCCCCAACCCCCATTTTCATCAGCATTCATGGCCTGCCATACAATTTCCATACCCAGATGTGGCCCTCAGGCGCAAAAAAAAAAAAAAAAAAAGTCCCCCCCCCGATCTATGGGGCAATAACTAAAACTATATATGCAAAACAAGATCAAAATTGGTTAGATTTAAACTCACCCCCCTTGGTATAATTTATTTTGACTTTCAGAGAACATTTGATAAAGTTCTTTATAGGAGGTTACTAAGGCAACTTTGTCATGGGAAGAGAGGCCAAGACAGGCTAATTTTCAGGATTGTGAAATATTATGTGGGGTGCAGCAAGGTTCTCGATTACTCTTTGTATTTAACATATGAACAAGGGTGTAACTACACTGAGAAAATCTGCAGATACCACAAAATACTTAGGCAAACCTTGATGCCTCTGGAACCTAACAAACTCAGCAAAAGGGGTGGTAACACTAGCTTACATTTGTCAGTTTTATCTATGGCATTAAAAGGCATAATTTGAACTCCTCATACATGGCTGTCGAGAAGAGTTGGGTGTAATTAGCCTGTTTTACAGCTCAGTTAAAAAAAATTAGAATGTTCAAGAAACAATGCAATGCCATATTAAAAACCAGTGGTACATCCTTTAGAATACTGTATACACATGTGGTCACTTCATTTAGAAATAGCAAGCAGAATTAGACAGGGCCAGATAGTTTTAATCTTTAGACAATGAACTAGAAAGGGAGACTGTTCTAGATGGAGTGTTGCCATGCCCCCTTTCTAAAAATGTGTGGTTTGCTCTCTTACAGTACAAAAGTAAGCTCTTTAAGGGCCAGTTATAGCTTCTGGCCCCATTGTAATATTAAGGGGACACAATGAAACTAACTTCAGTGATAAACAGGGAATGGGGTTTTGTGCTACATAATCTAGTGACAGTGAGTTGCAGAAATTAGGAAGCAAGAGGATTTTATAGATTGACACCAGCAATTATTCAACAGGTTTAAAATTGTGTCAGAGCATAATTCCAGCTACTGGGTGATGAGTGGGATTTGTTGATTGTTGTGCACCTTATAAAGCATGTGGCAATGGCTGCTGTTAGATAGCTGAGCCTCTGATCTAACCCAGTACATCAATTTCTATTTTGCAAAACTTAAATAAAATTTGCCTTCTAACATGGGACCCATGGATAATGCATTTTTGAGCCCTGTACTGAGATGGTGGTCAGTTCACTGGAGTAATTATATCATTTTGGGGAGGAGAGTTGACTGTTTTGAACTGCAGGATCCACTTGCTGTTTGTTAAACATTTAAACCTTCTCATTGCAGGAACAAAGTCAGCAGCCTACTATTGAAGATCTTCCAGGAACCCCTTAATTCCCTGGTTTTATCTTCCTGATGCAATGGAACCCCAGTGTAGGTGAAAGTGCAGCAATTAAAGAATCAGTAATTTATCAATGCCAGGTGGCAAGTGAGACACTACTTATTGCTTGCCCCTTAATCAAGAAGACTGGATTCCTAGTGAATTCTCATCCTTCAGATTTTTATTCCTTATGGATCAACATTACCCCTATGAAGCTGTTCATAAAAATGTCTTGTGATGGACAACTAGGCAAATGTATGTATCTCAAAGTAAACCAAGCCTGGTTGTAAAGCAAGAGCTTATTTTTGAATTTAAATAAAGTAGCTTTTTAAGAAAAGTGGCCAACATGTGAGATGTTCAATTTAAGCTCTGAGAAGCCAGCAATCTTGGTGTTTAGTTTAGGACACACTCTCTGCTCTATCTCCTAAACTGGAAATTGTTTTTTTCTGAATTCAGATACCAGAATAGCTCATCAGACAAGACTTTTACTGACCCAAGTCTGCACAGTGACTTTTCCAGTCCCAGTTAGGTTTTCAGTAGCTTCCATGCACACACGAGAGGAATAACTAAGCAGTCTGAGAGGTAATTTATTCCTCAGTTTGTGGGTTTTAAAACAAAACAAAACTGGTATAAAAAAGTCCAGGGACTTCACCTGATTGTTCCAGGAAAGGGAAACATACAAATGGGAAAGAGTTTTTTGTTTTTTTTAACAGGACATATAGAACTATGAAATTTGTATTACTGTGAATTTAAATGGCCATAAACTTGTACCGTTTTAATCAATGAAGCACAGTACCTTAAACACTACATCTTACTGATCACAATGCTATCCACTTCAGATAGTTAAAAGAAAGTACTCAGTGACTTGTTTCAGCTTTGACATACAGTTAATCTCCAGCAGTAGTAGCAACTGTAGACTGTACCTTTTGCAGAATACTGATCACAGGAATGTACAACTGTTAGTTTACTAGGACTATTTTTAAAAAGTAAAACTATTTACACAATACACTTTGAACTGAATATCCAAATGCTATTAGTGCTACAAAACCCTTTTTTCCTTTAAAGGCATATTGTCGTTTTCCCTTCAAAGTGAGAGATTCTTTGTTAAAAATTACAGTACAGTCTGACCCCCTAATGTTTGTGCTGTAGTTGAAATTGCAACAAGGCTTCTCTTTCTAAAAGTCTTCGGTAGGATTTGATCTCTTTATACTGGAGGGTAAAGGGACTCTCTGTTCATCCATTCTCTTGGCCTGTGATCTCAAAATAAGGCTGAAGAAATCTTCATCAGGTACAGTTGGTCCTTTTGTGGCAGTTGATGGTGGAGCACATCTTTGATCATCTAATCTGGAACCCTAAAGATTTAGCAAGACAAAAATTTAACCAGTGCTTGTCAGAAGCTCATACGATGATACGCTTAGTATTTCATTGTTAATATTCTGTATTTTCTCACTGCAGAAAGTTTATTTTTATGCACAGGAACAGATTCATTAAAAGCCATCAGGATTTTTTATTAGTAAAACTACAGGGTTTTAATAAAATTATAGTAATAGAATACTGGCATAGTTAATAGTAAGGGTATATAGCCTTACCCGCTGTGCGGGCAGCTCAAACTCCTCCCTCCCCTCTAGCAGTTTGATGGGAAATACTGTAACATACCCACTGAAGATGTCTCATCAAACACATCCTGTATTAGATTTGTGTACTAAGTTAACAATGTGATTTAGTTTCTGGTGAGCCCGTTGAGGTGTGAGTAGTAAGTATTAAAAAAGAATAATCTTTTTGGCAGGGGAATGTTTTGTATTCCTATTTTCTATCTAATGGAAACTAGACTCTCCCTCAACCTTATTAGTGCCATTCATCCCTTACATGAGGGCATGTAAGAGCATTAATTTCCAGTCCTAATTTGATTTTCTGTATCTGACATCACTCCTATAGTTAACAAAGTAGAATACAATTGCAAAAGGCTTCAGCTATGTGTTTAACTCTAACTCAGGAATAAAATGGAAAATCAAACAGGAGGGGAATGGAAGAAGAGACATTTTAAAAACATTAAACTAAATGTCACAAACAAACCTGTAGCAGGATCCTTAACAAGGATTCGTTTATGTACAGTTGCATCGTACATGAAGAAGCAGTTAATTCTGGCTCTGATTCAACTCCACTGCTAGCAGTGGACAGGCAGGTGGGACCCTCTAGTTTAAACTTTTTTTTTTTTTAGCTACAGAGTCTCTTGTTGCTGTTTTCACTTACTTAAAAGCACAGTAAAATAGATTGAGCAAACTGAAGCAGTAAAGCTTATCTGGCTTCACAGTAGTTTCTGTAAGTATATCTGTATTGTCTTCTGCCACGCACTTTAGTCATGTCTTACAGCAATCTTATAACAGATTTTACATTCTACCACAGACTGCCTAGGGAGGGTGAAGAAGATCCTTTACTGTAGGTTTTCAAAAGGAGGCTCGATAGCCATTGGTCTTGAATGGATTAGACAACAAAGCTTGCATCTATATGACCCTTCCCCTCCCTTCTAACCTTATAGTTCTATGATTCTGAGGAGACTGTTTTACATCCCTCCTTCTCTGGCAGTAACAACATTTAAAATGTGCCCAAGTAGTGCTGGACTAAATAGCAGTAATTTTCCTAGTGCCGAATTCTGCTGTGGACTTCCCCTGTTGGAAATAATGGGGGTTGCACAGCATGGTGTACATATTTTCCTCACACTGGAAAAACCCAAATCATTTTCCTGGACTAAGTGTAAGATCCTACAAAGGCTTGATAAGAAAAACACCTGCAGCACCTTAAATATATCTGCCATTCCAACATGAAAGTACACATTATACAGAGTAGAAAGCAGGCGATTCTACAAAACACACACAATATCAGTAGGAGTCACCAGGATACTAGCTTCCTATTATACTACTTCCTTCCTTTGGATACAGGCACATTTTTACCAACTTATTTTAAAGCATCTAGCCTATTGCAATGGTTTAACTACAGCAATGTGCTGCTATACTGACTGCACAGGAGTGTGCAGTTATTTTTAAAACTGAATAGAAGTCTACACAATATCCTCTAACTTTATTTCCACAAATAGCCATCAGGCCGATGCAAAGTGTGGCACTTCTGTGGCTACTGCGACAGATTTAGGGTAGAATTCAGGCTCTTCAGTGTTAAGAAAAGGAACTAATGATTACATTTCATTTAATCCTCTTTCTGTTCTGGACCCAGCCTGACCTTTATTTCGGATCACTCATGTTAACTAAGTGGAAGAAATATTTCATAGCTTCTCTGTATTAAAAAGTTTTGTCCTTATGAAGTTCCAGTTTTTTTAACTAGATCAAGACAGAGTTCCACTGAGACTGACAGCTGTAATCCATTAAAATCCTTCAACGCCTCCTTCCAGGGTTTTGTAAATTTAATTGTTCTGTATAGATTTTCAAGTAAAAGACATACCATATTTTCATTAAAGTCTTACTTGTACTAAGCACAAACTTATGATAAACTAGATGCAAGTATACAGAAGCAGTCTTCCTCAGAATTCCAATGACTATTACAGGGAAGCTAAGATATCAATCTTTTTTCAGTCAGCCACCTAACCAATTAAGCTTAAGGCTAATGGTAGTAGTGGAAGAATTTTTCGTCTTTCACAGAGTGCCTTGAGACTGTACTGGACTTTACCTCTTAGCTTGGTTTAGATAGCATAAAGGTACCCAACCATACATCACAAGTTAAGGAGGATTTCAGAAGAGAAGTTTGCATTTATTAGTTGCTATCTGAGCACGTGGCAGAGACCTTGTAATACTTTGTTCTTGAACAGCATCTTCTGCCGCTTAGAAAGCGACTCTTCTTTTCAACTATATATTGTGCATTAAGTGGGAATATTTTTCTTGTATGGAAGCTTGCAGCTACTATTATGTTGTTTCAGCTTCAATCAGCCATCTTGCATTACTGGCACTGTTGATTGTTTTAGTTATTGCTTTAATTTTCTCTCTCACTTGCAAATGTAATGAAACTAGAAGTTTAAATCTGTCTGAAGATGTCCAGGGAGAAATGCTTCAGTCATTCCTTTAAAAAAAAAAAAAAAATCGCTAATTTTGTACTAAATTAGATGCAGTAATGTGGAAGCAGGTTGATACTTTATCAAATTAAAGACTGCTGTAAAAACTGGAAATGAGAGGGTGCAAGTACATATATTCAAACCCCTTAGCCGGGACATTTTTTTCTCTGCCCTTTTCAAGGTCGAAGGCAGGGAAGATGGGATCTGCCACAGCGCCTTAACCAGCTTCAACACCCCTTCATGGACTGGTAGGGCCGCTTTGCAGGGGACCGCTGCAGCTAAAACGTCAAACAGGCTGTCCATGGTCTCCTTGCGCTCCTCCACCTCCAGCTTGTGGCAACCTGTTTAAGGAGCTCTTGATAAACCCTGAAGTCATATGGTGGCAGTGGGTTGGCAGGACCTGCGACCTCCACATCTAGAGACGATGAAGAAGAGGCTACCACCATAGGAGGGGCTGGTTCCTCCTCCACTACTGGGTTGCTTCCACTGGGACCACTGCCAGGGTCCTGGTACTGGGCTGCAGTCTGAGTCCAGCACCAGCTGGGGTGGCACAGTGGTTCGGCTCTTGGATACAACCAAGGATGACAGCTGGGAGTAGGAACCTGGCGTCAGAGGGAACCCCCACAGGTTCCAGTGTTGCCATTGCACCAACCACTGCCCCAGTGGCCAAGCACCTGCAGAAGATCTGGCACCAAAGTCTGATGTGAAAGGCTGATGCTGGTGTCTCCTCAGGATGGATTCATCTCGGCCTCTGACGAGAATTCCTGCCATGGAGACCATGGTGGAGCCATTGCCACGTCTGCCTGTCGGCTATGACAGGGGAGCTGGAGACTGGTGCTGTGGAGCCAGCGACCATTGACATGGGACCGTGGATGTGTGTCACGAAGTGGGGATCAGTGCTGTGAAGTTGGAGTCCAGTGGCATATCAGAGACCATTGAGGTGGGCACATGGAGGGTCTTTCTCTAGTGGGGGTCACCGTCAACAACTCGTGAGGAAGCCAGTTGGGGATCTCAGGGCATGGGCAGCACCAGAGGGGACATTAGATCCCTTGCTGCCTGCAATGTTTCCGGTGTCAATGGGGCTCACAGGTGTAGGGTGCCCTGACTGCTGCCAGGAGTCGTGTTGAGTCCTGGACTGGGCTTCTTGCCCTGGGTGGAGTCACCGCCACAGACTGCAGCTCTGAGGAGGAGGAGGAGGAGGAGGAGAAGAGGCCCAGCACAGGTATCACCTTGTCAATCACTCCCTACCTATCCCTCTTTAGCACTGGGGAGCACCCTCTTTTGGTGTCCAGTTTCTTGTGCCCCTTCCTTGGCACTGAAAACGGTGAATGGTGCCGGGGGAAGGAACAGAGAGCAGGGGGGCTAGCATCGCCCCTTATACTGGCACATAAGCACAGGCTCCAGGGGGCAACTGCGCCAGCCCCTACAGCTACCACTAAGGAAAAAACATCCAGCAAGTGTTCATGTTGCGCACACACACCTACCATGGAAATGACATGAGCAAGCAGTCAAAGAACCTTGATGTACTCATCATTTCAGTATATTCTGAAAGATTCAATAGGAAGTTTCATTCACAGATTTGATATTAGAAATATTAGGCTCTAAATTCAGAGTCTTACTGATGTTGAGTGTAAAGATTGCAGTGACATAAGTTAAGAACATGGAGAGAAAATTCAGTGAGGTTTTATTCAACGCTGGAAATATTACAGCACCTAGCACTTTTAGAATGCTTTTCATATATTAAATTTCCAAGTGCTCTACAGATACAGGCATTATCCCCATTTTTGAGATGCGGTAAATGAGGCCTTGTGGGGGCAAATTACATGGACACCCAGTTCTTTTGACCTTCAGTGTAATGTAATAGCCCCATCCCATGTAACTGAGCAGCATTTTTTCCACATACCATTCTTACTGACTTACTTGACATTTTATTAAGATATCAAAGAAGTCATCATCTGATTCTCTGTTGTTGCTGGCCATTAGATGGCCAAGGACTGACTGACTGTTGTGCTGATTGAGACGAAGCCCAGGTAAATTGCTAAAGCTGGCTCGTTGATCATCTAGGCGGCGGCTCTGTGAGCTTGCAAGTAGATCTAAAAATTCATCAGTGTGCGGTGAGACCATGGAAGTAGAAAAGGCTGAAGGTGGAAGGAGAAAGCGAACACGTTAGTCTGGAAATCTGCCTTGGAACAGTAAATCTTGTGTGTTAGAACAGTTTAAAAGACTGACATCAACCCAAGACAGAGGCATGTGATTTGGGTAGATTTTTTCAAACAATCAAAAAAATGTACATTTTCTCATTGTTTTAGGTGGGGTGGAGGATGCTGCTGCAGCTGTCATTCTGCTCTTCTCCTGGAAACAGCATCTCTGATCATCCATCCTGTTGCTTTGAAACCGGCTCAGCAAGTCAAAGAACCCTTCATCTCCAGTCATATCAGGACTGTTTTTCTGAAAAGATAGGCAAGAGAGCCAGGGAAACGTTAGGTTACAATTGTCCCCTATTGAACTGTAATGCAGAAGCCGTGGCAGTTTAATCCGGTCATGTTTGATATTTGGATATTGTTTAAACACAATGTTACAATGGAAGGTGATCAAGTCAACAAAACAAGCCAGTTGTGGAAGATCTTTTAAAACAATTGAAACGTGAGCATTATATAGCGGAGTTAGTAGTCACCAGGAAAATAAAGCTGCCAGGTATAAGCCAGAGACATGTTTCCAGTTGCTGCTCTAGTTCTTAATATCACAATGAGATTCTCTCCTCTGACCTTGATCAAGTTAACTTAATTTTTTTTTAATTCACTTCTTTCCAATTCAACATGAAATTAAACATATATATGACAAAGCTAGTTCTGTACAGTAACTCCTCACTGAACATCATCTGGTTAAAGTTGTTTCGTTGCTGCTCCCACCCTCTGCCTTGGAGCTGCTCCCAGGAGCCTCCTGCTTGCTGTGCAGGGTGGGGGTGGGAGAAAAGGGGTGCTATGTCAGGGTGTCCCCCTCTTCTCCCCTGTCCCGTACCTCATCTCCAGGGACGGATGGACACGGAGAGCGCTTGCTGGCAGCTGCTGTCTCAACTTGCTAATCTACTTAAAAAGGCAATGTACTTACAGTGGGCTCAGCGTGCCTAAAGGGACAATGCGCGTCTCACACACAGTGTGTGTGTGTCTGTCTCTCACACACACACACACACACTGTGCGAGTCTCTGTCTCTCTCATCATGCTGTGTCTCCTCCCTGCATTCATGCTGCCTTGTAGAGTATGAGGCTACATTAACAATGTGTTAACCGTTGAGGGCTCAGCCGAGAGCTAGTTCATCATTTAGCAGCAAGGCATTCCCCTGGGAAATATCCCACCCTCTTCCCACCACCTCAACCAAACTTCACAATTATCATTGCTGTGTACAGTATTAAACTGTTTGTGTGTGTGTGAGATAGGAGTCTTGTCTGGGGAAAAAAATTCCCTGGAACCTAATCTCCCCTATTTACATTAATCTTTATGGGGAAATTGGATTCGCTTAACATCGTTTTGCTTAAAGTAGCATTTTTCAGGAACATAATTACAACGTTAAGCGCGGAGTTACTATACTTGAATCACTTTTTTTTGATCAAGTGAACAATAAGAACTGAAATTAACAACTCCAGAAACGAGCACTCATTTGTAACTTAGAAATTTTCACCAAGCAAACAATTAAACCAGTTTAGGCTTTAGTTCTCCAAACATACCCTCTGAGAGCTTAGAAGTCGATGATCAATAGAATTACTAGCATCCTGCAGAACTTTGGAGGATGTGCCATTTTTGTACTTTTTGCCTTTTAGTCGATTTACAAAGTGCAGCTTTGCTGAAGGTTTGGCAACCAAGGGTTTCTGTTTAGCAAGAATGTCACTGTTCCAGTTCTGAATCTAAGAAAACAAGAGTCAGATGAAAGAAGCCTTCTTTACAAATGCTGCTGCCTATCATCTAACTAGCTTCACTTCCCATTAGTGAAGAATCTCTAGGTTATGTGTTTCCTTTTCAGTAGATGGATGAACAAAATTTAACTGTTAGATTACATCACCTGACCTGTGACTATGGAGTCCTCTGTTATCGCTAATATACAATAGGAAGTGAGCTCAATGTCAGTGAATGAAAGAAAGAACATTCCATTCAGAGAGAGTAATAGAATTAAAATCTTTCAGTATTGTCTGTGAAATTTAGAACTGTAACTTAAGCTGTAAATAAAAATGCTAGAGCATCTTTTAAGTAAACTTGTCTTTTCCTCAGAAAGTCAAATCCCTTAACATAAAGGAACATAAGAATGGCCATACTGGGTCAGACCAATGGTCCATCTAGCCCTGTGTCCTGCCTTCCAACATGGCCAATGCCAGGTGCTTCAGAGGGAGTGAATAGAAAAGGTAATCATTAAGTGATCCATCCTGTGTTGCCCACTCCCTGCTTCTGGCAAACAGAGGCTAGGGGACAACTCAACACATGGTTTTGCATCCCTGTCCATCCTGGCTAATAGACATTGATGGATCTATCCTCCATGAACTTATTCAGTTTTGTTTTTTTCTAACCCTATTATAGTCTTGGCCTTCACAACACTCTCTGGCAGAGTTCCACAGGTTGACTGTACGTTGTGATGACACAGGAGCCTTTTAGAGCTTTTTCATAGGGAAGCTGTGCAGCTGAATTTTAAAATCAGACTTCTCCCTTGTTACATATATGCCAGACAACAGTAGCAGCATGGCTCTGAAAGCAGAAGTGGCTGCCAAAACAGAAGGATATCAGGGACCTAAGTTTGGGTAACGCTATAAGGCAGATTCCTACTCAGAGGTCAGCATGCCAGTATTTTTTGCCCTCTTGACATAATTACGTACAGCTGCATTAGAACCTTATAAAGACTAAACAAATATTCTTGTTCTGACAAAGCCATTCATTGGCTGTCACTAACGCCTTCTTATTTGTACAGTCTCTTCATGTTGGATATTCTAGCCATATCTTAAGATCTTTCAGATCCTCTGCTTTCGGCCTTATCTAAACTCCTAAAAGCAGGCTCTGAAGCTGGGCTTTCCCCCCCATTATGCCTTTGGAACCTCATCCCTCAATTAAACTCCTCGTCTTGAGTTTATAAGTGTAAAATTTCAAACGAAATCCTTTGTTACAGCTATGCTATGATATTTAGTTTTGGTTTCTTATAAAGGCATCTTGGAAAACTCATTACACAGTACCCCAAACTATACTGTCACATACAGGACCCATATTTTTAAAAGGTATCACCTAAGCAACAGTTTAAGTGATCAGAGTGGTAGAGGATAAAAAACTTAAGCTGGAACTAGCTGAATGTTCAGCAGTACATTGTGGGAGACGCAGGCTGGAGGTGAAACTTAGGATCTTATATATCAGTCCCAGCAGGGGCTCAGAGAACAAGAAGTGACTTAAAACTTCAGCACCATCAGCTCCCAATATGTCGGTTCTGGAAGAGATTTAACTCTCTTATCTGCAAAACTAGTGAACAGGTTTGAACTATTGGAGGAGATGGGGATCAATAGTGTCCCAGGATGGAGGTTGAAGAAGAAGTTCCAACCTCCTATTAAAATCTTTTGGGAAACATGGATTTATACAAAATTGTCGACTTGGCTCGTGAGGCAAACAGGTTCATTTTACATAACTCTTGCCTTGAGGTTAAGGTACATCACTACTAGTCAGGAGACCTCTGTTCTATTCCCAGCTCTGACAGACTTCCTGTGTGACCTTGCAGTGAATATTCCAGTGCCTCAGCTTTTAGATTTCTAAAATATATCTACTTAACATGGATGTTGAAAGGATTAATTGTTTGCAAAAATGTTCTGAGAGCCTCAAACAAAACACACTATAAAAATGTGATATATAAATAAAAATATGAAATTGTTTCATAACCGAGGAATGTTTGCTCTAAGATCTATGGACAGCTTCCCTTTCATTTTATTCTGAATCACTTCTTGACTACCCAGATAAACTGAAGCTCTTAGGGAAAATACACACCCCCTACACACTTCTGATGTGTACTGCAGAAAATAAATTCTACATTCTTGAGAAAACATCCTCCAGTAAACCATTTCATAGGACTGACTTTGCTACTATTGTGCTTTTGATCATGAATGCTCTTTGCCACAACTAGTTATTGAACATGTCTCTGGCTTCTCTAGGTTTGTATTTGCTTGACACTTCCTTTCATTGATCAAGATTTTACTAGCCCACTTCTAAAGTGGTTAGCATATACAATTGCTGATTATCTTGCCCTAAAACTCATGCTCCTATAATTTGAATGAAGAATTTATTTAGAATGATCCACGTTAGGCATTTCATACCACTGGTGCACTGAAAGGTATGAAACATTACTGCAATTCTACTACTCAGAACAGAAAAAAAAGAAAGGAAGTGCCAACCTTTTCAGGTGTTAATTTCATAAGTTCCATGTTTTCCATACTGTGACGGCGGCCTACTCTGGATCTTGCACCTTTGGGAAGAGATGAAATAAGACTAAATAAGTTGGTTGCCTATGAAGAGGAAGGATGGATTTTCTACATTTCAAAGCTATGTTGTGGTATATACCATCTAAGGTTTAAGATGTGGTAATTTTATAGTTCCAAAATGATGTAGTAAAAATATTAGCATAGAGTAAACGTCTGTAAAGTACCCAGGCTGAAAACACTTGGTTTTGTACTTCAGAGTTTAAGGCTAATTACCTTAAAACACAAATATAGACTGTCTCCTTGCAATAAGATTCTTTGATCCAGGAATGCTATGCTCTGGCATCAAAATACCACACACTTACTAAAAATAATTGGCATTACACTACAAAGTCACAGAAGATCAGCTGAGTTTTGAAGAGGCTACACAACTGTGGATGGGAAGCAGGGAGAGAAAGGTTTGATTAGGGAGCTTAGAGAGAGGAACATCAGAAGAGCCCACGATTTTTGTTGTAAGCTCCCCAATGCCAGTAAGAATGCTATGGAGAAAGGAGGCAAGGCAAAACCTGTAATCTGGTGCATAAAATCAGTCTTATCTCAGATTTTTTTTTCTTAAAAAAAAAAAAAAAAAAAGCTGTTACAAATATGTAGCCACAAAGACAAAATGCAAACAATAGACTATAAAGCAAAAATCGAACTTTGCATTCTTTCCAGCTCTATTAAGATGCATATAAATGTGGCTTTACTTCTTTATTTTTTAAAAAATGGGATTGTCTTAAGCATTTTTCCTCTAATTTGGAAAAAAGTCAGGTCCTCAAACTTCCCTCTTTTGTTAGAGGACTGACATTTTTTGGAAGATCTGCATAGCAACATCAGCCTTTCTTCTCCCCTTAAATGAAGTGGTTGGGGAACATTCAGATTTAGACCATTCAACTTCTGGAGAGGGACAGCCTGTGTTGCAGACCTGTCTGATACCATGATGCAAGTCTTCCAAACATAAAGATGTCCCTTTATCAAAACAGAAAGGCTCAATATTCCAAATGGAACAAGCAAATTTTGGGGGAAGAAGGGAGATAGGAGCGTGAGAAACACAAATGCAAAAGCCTCTGAACACAAAGGAGCAATCATTTTTTCCTCTCAACTTCAGCTAAAAAAATATGCTGGAAAGAAGCACTTACCATTCAAACTATTATCTACAGCATGGATTTCTGACATCATGGAGTTGTTTGTGCTGTAGCTTAGACCAAGCACCATTTGAAGATCTGAGAGGTTAAGTCTAGCTGTTAATTCTCCGCTTCTATCTCCTACCTGCAACCAAGAGCATTTGAATATATTTATTTGGTTATTATTTATTTCCTCAGATTTCTAAAAATGTAACTACTGGTATCAATCGCATGCTCTGAGCACCTATCCCATGAATCAAAATCAAACACACAGCAAGCATGTGTGTATATAGATATAAATATATGTGCATATGCATGCTCTCATTTTGCAATTGTGGTATACATATATACATCTCAGCCCACGATTGCAAAATGAGACATGCTGCTTATGGATTTAAAGTTTCTCTTCAACATCTTAAAATCTGGTGTGCATTTAGGCAAAGCTGACTGATGCACCAGAGAAAGTGAACAACATTTCACAAGGTGATGGAAAATAGAAAGTGAAGAATTAGTCTGCTGACAACTTATATGTTGCTATTTTTGCCAAATTTTGTTGATATTTAAGAAAAAATGTACAAATACTGTACCTTTTGCTTTCCAAGAATATTACATGATTACTTTGTGTCTATGGCCTTGACACCACTGCAGTGGTGACACTTCCATACAGAAAGACTCTTCCTGAATCCTTTTATTAATGCATTAGGTGCAAACATGCACAAAGCCACAACTTTTCATTCCAACTATTTCTCCTCTTCACACAGATTTACTGGGGCCACTGTAAACTAACCCGGCCCAAATGACACTACTTCGATACAGATTTTTTATTTTCTTCCTCCAAACACAATGTGTCATGCAGTCTGGATGTGTGACGTTAGAAAGATCTTCAAGAGGAAAAGCCAACAGCCAAAACATAAGAATGCGCAAGTCATACCTCTCTTGAAATTTCTAAATGCTTTTCTGCAAAATGCATAGCTTGGTCATGATTTCCTAGTGCTGTGTATGCATTTCCTAAACTCCAGCATGCTCTTCCTTCACCAATTCTGTAACACAATTTAAGCAAATATTCAGCTGTAATCCCAGGTGGTCAGAATTTCATGCTGTAGCTTCTGGGACAGAATCTGTTGCTGGGCCTAGGAAAACTAAGAAAACTCCCATTTCAAGCATCAAAATATTAAGTACATTATAGGCAGTAATGAAAGACATTTAACCAAGTATTTAAACAATCTATTCAGCATTCATTTATAACACTTACTACTTAAATTAGGAATTTTGTGAAGGTGAGATCTTTGATTTTTACAGAACGGACAAATCATCATCTTTCAGTCTTGTGAACATTATGATTCAAATGACATGATGCTGATAATGATACAAAGGACCCAAGAGTTTAAAAATACATAGGGACTACATTTTATAACCCAGTTCATAAGCATTTTTTGCTTGAATTGCATATTCTGGCCCATTCTTAACAGTTGTCTTTCTCTACAAATCAATAAGCATAACATTTAAAAATTACAAAGCAATTTTAGTTGCCCTGAATATTAAAATACAGGGCTTAGAAATTACCTGCATTTAAAAACTATATCATTTTAGTGGACTTGTCCTTTCCTTTCCACTTCATTCCTCCCCAGTGAAGGCACAAAAGACCATCTATTGATATGAGAAGGCTGCAAAATTACAGCAATCATTTGTTTCAAAGTAAAGATTGAGAGCTGCTGTCTCTTCCCTTAACAGCTAACCAAAAAACTGACAGAGATGGAAGTCAGTCTAACAGTATCAGTGATTCCATAAGTCATGGGCTACTTTTCATCTCAATACAACTGCACAAAGCCTATCTTTCACCTCAGGATTCATTAATGTGATACCTTTAAGACTACCACTTTTTCCTATGAAGAGTGTAATCCTATAGCCAATCCATGCTGGGAACTCATACTGATTTCAATGCAAGTTCCATATACAGAACAATTACAGGAGACGAAGGGTCAATCCTATTATCCCTCTAAGTTAAATATACAATATTGGCTCCAAAGGACTTACCTATCATTCAGTTCCTGAGCGATTGTAAGGTGCTTCAGATGATAGTCAATTGCTTTTTCATAGTCTTGGAGCAAAGTGTATGTATTTCCAAGACTGTAACAAGCCTGTGCTTCCACAGCTCTATCTTTAAGCTGTCGAGCCAGTTGTAGTGTCTTTCTAAAAGAATGAATTATTAGCCTCACAAAATCAGAATTCTTCCTATAGTGTTCTCAATCTATACCTGTGCAACTCCACTGAAATCAATACAGTTGCCTGGGTAAAATGGTAAAATTCAACCTCGTTTTGCAAATAATCATCCCACAAAAGAATAATTACAATTTTTCCCCTTCCTATTTATGTCTAACCTTAAAATGGAAAAAAAAAAAAGTTCAATTGATTTCAATGGGAGGAGAACTGGGCCCTTAAACTGCATATTCTAACTTCAGCCAGCTGCTTCATTACTGCATTATTTATGCTGGTTTTCTTCACTGTATAAAAAATATTCAGAGTGCAGTTTACACAAAGTATGATGCCAACTTTAGAAAATAACAAACACAGCAAATGTTTAATCAATAGGAGTAGGCAGTGTTAAAAGATACTTCTGTAGCTATCAAGGCAGACTTGATTGCTGATTCTAACTCTTTGACCACTAAAAAGTGACAAAGTCCTGTGGTACCTTATAGACTAGACTAACAGATGTATTGGAGAATAGCTTTTGTGGGTGAATACCCACTTCGTCACATGCCTCTGACGAAGTGAGTATTCACCCACGAAAGCTTATTCTCCAATACGTCTGTTAGTCTATAAAGGTGCCACAGGACTCTTGTCGCTTTTTACAGATCCAGACTAACACGGCTACCCCTCTGATGTTTGACTAATGTTCAGGTCAGTTCCTCTCCCTTTTGAAAACATGAAGAGTCCTGGGCTTCACAGCTGAAATCTGAACTCATATGTAGCTCTTGTACCTAATGTATCGAATGCAGGTATTTTAGTTTAATTTTACTGAACCCTGCACAGCAACTATATTTACCTTGCTTTGCAGAAGATTAGGAGATAAAGAAGGGATGTTCCTGAATAAAGGGTACGTCTACACTGCACGATTATTTCGAATTAGCTTAAACCGATATTACAAACAGATCTAAGAAAATCGGTTTAGCGCGTCCACAGTGGGATCACGAAATCGATTGTTTGCGTCCATGGTCCAAAGCTACCATCGATTTCAGGAGCGGTGCACTGTGGGTAGCTGTTCCTCAGCTATCCCATAGTTCCCACTTCCGTGTTGAGAGCACAGTGCCTGATGGGGCAGAAAACACTGCCCCGGGTGGTGCTGGGTACAGCCTCACCCCTCCCTTTGTGAAGGCAGCAGACAACCCTTTGGCGCCTTTTTCGCGGAGTGCATTGAGCAAACGCCATAGCACAGCAATCTTTCCCTTTTTTTTTTCACGTGGTGGTGGGGGGAAATAAACTGAGGAGCTGTTCCCTGAACCACGCCAGACACTGTGTTTGAACCTACAGACATTGGGAGCTCAGCCAAGAATGCAAATAATTTTCAGAGACTGCTGTGGACTGTGGGATAGCTGGAGTCCTCAGTACCCCCTCCCTCCCTTCATGAGCGTCCATTTGAGTCTCTGGCTTCCCGTTACGCTTGTCACGCAGCGCTGTGTATCCTGCAGTTTTTTATTCAAACGCTTTGGCGTTTCGTGTTCTGTAACGGAGCTGGATACAACAGATTTGTCTCCCCATACAGCGATCAGACCTAGTATCTCCCGTACGGTCTATGCTGGAGCTCTTTTTCGATTTCAGACTGCATCGCCAGCCGTGCTGATCAGAGCTCCACGCTGGGCAAGCAGGAAATGTAATTCAAAAGTTCGCGGGGCTTTTCCTGTTTACCTGCCCGCTGCATCCGAGTTCAGATTGCTGTCCAGAGCGGTCAGTGCTGCACTCTGGGATGCCGCCCGGAGGCCAATAACGTCGATTTCCGTCCACACGAACCCTAATCCGAGTTATCACTATCGAATTTAGCGCTACTCCTCTCGTCTGGGAGGAGTTCCGAAATCGATTTAAGGAGCCGTTTAACTCGATATTAATGACGACGTCGTGTGAACGGGTACAGCGTTAAATCGGTATATCGGCCATTAAACCGATTTAAAGTCGCAGTGTAGACCTGGCCAAAGTCTAAGTATATAAAACCCACTATGCAAAACTGCCTTTGGCATGTTTCAGTTATTTCCTAATGCACTACCAATCTCAATACAAGTACTTAAAGTCTGTGGATCATCATCCTAGAATTTGGTGGGTATCAAGGCAACATGCTTAGGATACAGGAGAAAGCTAGTAAAAGCATGTCAACAGAAGGCAATAACCTGTACTATGGAGAAGGGCCTCTTTAAATATTCCCTCTTACTAGAAAAGGTAGAGAAGACATAATACAAAAATCCAGACTTTAGGAAAGGCTGAACAGTCAAATGACTAGAAAATTAATTTAAAAATTCTGTTAAGCACTACATAATTAATTCTCTCCCAGTCTGTGTTGTAAGGATGATTATAAAGCAATATATCAAATGCTAAGCATTATTATTACTAACAGAGGTAAAGACTTGCCTATTTTGATTATGTAAAAAAGGTTTGGTACTAAGTTTATATATAAGAAATAAATTAACTAACTTGTAGTATTCAGAAGCTGTTTCAAATTCGCCCAGGAATATGTAGGCATTTCCAAGATTGCTGTATGCTCTTCTTTCAGCAGCTCTATCACCAAATTCTTTTGCAATTAGGAGACGCTTAAAAACACAGAATCTTACTGATGTACTCAGTCATTGCACTTCACAAATTTATCTCCAAGAAAACATTTATAGGGCTTTATCAACATTTGATTGCTCTTCAGGCAAACAACTCTTGAAAAGACTATATAAGCACTTGAGTCTGTACTATTAAGTATCAATGAAGTATGGTAAGTTAGCATTTAAAAAGCCTACAGAGACAATACATGCATACAAAGGATCAATCAGCAGCTAAAAAGTGTTGTTCTAAAGCAAACAAAATTCCATAGAAGTACAGTCTTGTACCTGTTCATGGGCTATAACAGCATTCCTGAAGTTGCCTAGAAGGTAATGTGTATTCCCCAGATTTCCATACGCACGTCCCTGGGCTGCTCTATCACCCAACTCTGTCACTATTGTCAAGTTTTTCCTGATTGGGAGGGGGGGGGGAAAAAAAAAAAAAAAAAAAAGAGAGAGAGACCTAATAGGTTGTTCATAGGAAACTATAAGCCATAAAATAATTGGTCTTCCCATTACTACAAAGGAAGACATTATTTTCCCTTTACTGCCTGACTTAGTGGCCTTGACGTAGCACTAAGCATTATCCAGTCCGATACCAGCAGATACTAGACTCTGTTTTATCCTCTGCAGGCTGGTGTGCTCAGCTCTTGGAACAGGGGAAGATCATCTGCTCAGAACCTGCTAGCCAGTCTCAAAGTACATCTCAAAATAAATCCATTCTCCTGTGACAGTTGTGGCATTTCCAGAACGAAGTGGACAGAGGTTACTTAAGGAAAAAGACCAAATGTTGACCTGATGCACAGGTCTTACCTTTCCATCTCTTGACCTGGGACCTGAGCAGATGGCAGGGTCCCAAGATGTTGGAATCACTTATAATAGGTAAAAACAATGAAGAGTCATTGTGGCACCTTAGAGACTAACAAATTTATTTGGGAATAAGCTTTTGTGGGATATAACCCACTTAATCAGATGCATGGACTGGAAAATACAGTAAGCAGGTATAAATATACAGGAGTTGCCTTACCAAGCGAGGGGTCAGTACTAACGTGGCCAATTCAATTAGGGTGAATGTAGCCCATTCCCAACGGTTGACAAGAAGGGGTGAATATCACCAAAAGGCTTGTTAACACTTCAAAAAGTAATTTTCCCTCTGTTGATATTCACCTCTTCTTGTCAACGGTTTGGAATGGGCTACATCCAACCTAATTGAATTGGCCTCATTAGCACTGACCCCCAACTTGGTAAGGCAACTCCCATCTTTTCATCTGCTGTATATTTGTACCTGCCTACGGTATTTTCCACTCCATGCATCTGATGAAGTGGGTTATATCCCACGAAAGCTTATACCCAAATAAATTTGTTAATCTCTAAGGTGCCACAAGGACTCCTCGTTGTTTTTGCTGATACAGACTAACATGGCTGCCCCTCTAAAATTTATAACAGGTAGAGATAAATAAGAATTGTGTGGTATTACAGAGAAGCATACAGAAGGAATGAAATCAAAGCCACCCTAAAAAAAATGCCCAGGTATGACTCTTACTCCTTTCATGCTTTATTAACTTATCCCAAATGCCAACATATTGCTGCCGGTACCATTAACTGGTGCTATTCTATACTTTAGTTCACAACACTGAAGGTTTCCTAATATTTTAAACTATTTATATGCTGCTTGAGCTACTGATTTTTCTCTTTTCAGTCACAGCCTTTTGAAATCGTTACTTACTCATAATAATCTGCAGCTTTTTGTAATGCAGCCTTTACTTCATCTGGAAGTTCCCCTGGATCATGAGTCCCAGCATAGGCTACATTTTTCCCTTTGGAGTGATACACATTTCCAAGATTATAAAGTGCTCTTGCTTCTCCAACCTAGAACACAATATCAATCTGTTGGAAAGATTCCGAAATCATGTGCAGCACCAATTAGAAGAACGATCAGCCAGAGAAAGCAAGTTTCTCAACTATTAATGGGGAGCTGTGATCATTTTGGAGAGTTACACCCCCAGAGCATCCCAACAAAGCAATTGTGCCTGGGCCTCTGGTGCTTCCACCTGTAAACTTGCAGGTATCTTCATAATGTAAGTGGTTATGTGACAAGCCACTCAAGACCACTATACAAAGGCTCATCAGTATGTGTTAGTACTTCTATAATTATTGTTCTATAAAAGTACAGCCAGATTGACAGTAACTGAATGTTCACCATTCTTACCTTGTCATTAAGCTCTCTGGAAATATCTAGATGCCTCTGACAACAAACAATAGCATCTTCAAAATTCCCAAGCACCTTTAAAGTGTTTCCCAAATTACCACTAGCTTTAGCTTCACCTAGTTGGTCTCCAATGGTCCTGAAATTAAAACACAACAATCCAGTCAATCCTGTACATTTGCAATAGATATATGTTCAATGCACTGTAAACAGAATTACATGGAAGGTATTTCTCTTCATAAGATATAGACTAGTATAAAGTGCACATTTCGTTCACAATTTATGAGGTTATATGTTTATTTTACTTTTATAAATAAATTATATGCACATACACAGAGTTCAATTATAGAATTCAGCTTAGCAGAAACAGTGTGGGGGACATTTAATTTTATTAGAACGGCTATTGACTACCTTTGTACATGGTATGACACTGCACCCCATATTCTTCAGTGATATTAATAGGATATAATTATATCATAATTATGATGTATTTTATGCAAGATAAGGCATGTGTGGCATCATTGGAAAGAAAGGATAATGATATTCAGCAAATCGTAACCTATTTGTATGCATGTATCATTTTTGTATCCAAAGTTATGAATATTGACTATGTATCTATTTCACATGTAGCTATTCCTGGGCAATGCCCACTAGGCAAAACGCTCTCAGTCTGGATGGCTGGCTGGGAAGGGCCCATTCAGGTTAATGAGCCATTAGGAAGAAACAGTAGGATTTAGGAGAAGCTTATATCCCACCTGGTGAGCCTTCCTGTGAACCTTCTACATAGACAGTGGGGGATGGCTGCTGGGACTCTACAGGGACATGTGATCAGATCACCTGGTGTTGGACTCTATCTTGGTGTGGGAACCAAGCATTGAAACAAAGGGCTCCCACCATATGTAAAAGCTATATAAGGCAGGGGAGTGACATCATCAAGGTTCTTCACTGACTCCCCACGCAAGAAGACTCCTGGAAACACCTGAGAAACAAAGACTGAACTTTCAGAAATGCTGGACCTAGGCTGAAGAGATTTTTAGCCCGTGAATGGAACACCTAGGGATTCCAAGCTGTAAGCAAGTGCAGCCTGCCCCTTAAGAATCTGCAGCCTGCTTGTATCATCACTTAGGGTAAGAATCTGCTATTCATATCCATTCTATTTAGTGTATTAAACTTATTTTGCATATTTGGTTTATTTGCTAGGTAATCTGCTTTCACCTATTTGCTATCCCTTATAATCACTTAAAATGTCTCTTCTGTAGTTAATAAATTTGTTCTTACTTTGTCTAACCTAGGGTGTGAGAATCATAACTTGGGGAGAAAGGTTGTTGCATATTCCTCTCCACACTGTGGGAGGGGGCAAATTTTATGAGCTTACGCTGTACAGCTCCCTGTGCAGCACAAAACAGAGTAATTTTGGGTTTACACTCCAGAGGACGTGTCTGCCTGAGGAGCTGGTAGGTACCCCAGCTGGAGCCTTCCCATGCAGGGTCTGGTCAGAGAGCCTGCCTGCCTGCAACTGCAGCTGGATGTGTTCTTTTGTGTATGTATGCTGGTGAAAGTGCAGGCTAGACAGGGCTTTGCAGCTTGTCACAGCAGTACAGTGTAAAAGGGAGCCCAGGCTTGTGGGCCAGGGGGGCACAGTGGTACCTCAGTTCCTGTTGGCATCCCGGGCAGACACCAGTCACATATGGCAGCTTACTTATTGGTATGTTACACCAAAAACCCAGCACCCTGAAAGCGAATTGTGGTAGTACTCCAAAGGAAGAGAAAAAAAAAAAGTCAATGCAAGAAGCTATTTTTCTTCTGGAAATGTGAAATCTCTGGCTTGAATCTACAACTGTTGTCTGCTTTAATTTGTCTTTGGGGGGACAAGGATGAAATCAATACAAATTAATGTGTCAATTCTAGATACCTTTACTATGCAAAGTTGGCAATGAATAGTTAGGTGTCACAACCTGGTGCAATAGTACGATGTTCACACCTTCCCCAGAACCTAAATTAAGCTCTATTAGAACATTTGTCTTCATGAGAGAGGAAAAATGTCCAATTAAACAGTCAAACATAATTATCCAGACCTCCTGCACTTGAGGTATAATTTTTTTTGCACTGTTGTATAGGACCAGCTTCTTTAGATTACACTGCTGAAAACTTAAAATTTAAACATGAAAGTCTAAAAACTAGAAGGGCTTGGAAAAAATAATCCAATTTATGCAATGAAAACAATAAATCTTTAAAAGATAGCTGTAGAAACACCACATGAAATGAACACACTTTGTATATTTTAATCACATCACCACATTATTAGTTTTAAAGAGATATATACTAGTGAGTTATGTCTAGTAAATAATAATGGCAGTTTAATTTTTGGAGAACCAGGGAGCATTAGCTTTAGAAACAGGAAAGGATGAAGAACTGATGGATTTAAAGAGGAAGCCACCTACATATCCACAAATCTGGCAACCCTAGATCTCCCCAGCATAGTGATAGCCAAATTATTTGCCAGAATACTAAAAACCACCCAATCTCCCACCACTAGCACATCAATGTCTCTAACGAGCATTAACAATGAATGTTTCACTGAACAAACCATTGCTCATCTTCACGAGAACAGAACTGAGATTGAGGATGTACCTAAAAGAATATAAAATTACCTTGCAAGGGTTAAATCATGGTGGTGGTATTCCAGGGCTTTTGCATATTCATGCAGATAGAAATAAGCATTGCCTAGCTGACTGTAAATAGCACTAAGAGTTCTTAGATCTTCTGTTCCAACCTGAACTGCAGCTTCAAAGAAAGACACGCCAGCTTGACAATCTCCTGCTTTACACAATCGCTCGCCTTCCAAGGCCAGCTCCAGACAGGAAGCTTCCATTCTGCACAATTTGAGGGGAAAAAAGGTAACATTCAGTCTCAATATAGTTCTTTCCATAAGAACCTGAATTCTGAAAACATTTATGCACAGGAAGTTTCTCTGAATTCCAGAAACCTACACATTAAAAACTATTTACATTTGTTTGAAACAAGGTTTCCTTATCACAAAGCAAGCATTAAGTTTACTATTATTACATTATATAAAACTGGTGCTGGTAATGAACACAGAATGTTCTACACAAAAGCAGGAGAAAAAAATCCTCTCTCAATATCTAAAACCAAAAATGTGGATATTGGGCTATGTCTCAGCCAATCAGGGACATCCTTAGGATTTATGGGCACCTATGCAGTATTATTAAACTGGTGTCCCTATGCTCGATGGCAGCAATCTGGGCTGTGGGGGGGACAAGGCAGCAAAACACACCAAGATGCTCGGCCCACCTCATGGCAGCAGAGCGTCACAGTTCTCTGCAGAGACCCCCGTATCCTCTCCCTCCCGCAGAATGCGCGGCACTGGTGCATGCATCTCTGTGAATACGGCCCCTGCCTAAGGAGACAAAGGGTATGGCTACACTTGGAATTTCAAAGCGCTGCTGCGGCAGCGCTTTGAAGTGTGAGTGTGGTCAGAGCAGCAGCGCTGGGAGAGAGGTCTCCCAGCGCTGCACGTAAACCACATCCTTTACGGGTGAAGAGTGCAACACTGGGAGCCGCGCTCCCAGCGCTGCCACCCTGATTACACTGACGCTTTACAGCGCTGCATCTTGCAGCGCTCAGGGGGGTGTTTTTTCACACCCCTGAGCGTGAAAGTTGCAGCGCTGTAATATGTGAGTGTAGCCAAGCCCTCGGTGTGCAGGGGCCCACTTGCTCTTACCTGCTGTCAAGGGCAGTGGGTGAAGCTGCCACTTGAGGCGGCTAGCTCCCCAGCCCACCTCTTCTGCCTGTGGCCCCACCCATACTACACTCCTGCTCAATCCCAGACCCCGCCTCACTCCACCCAGGCCCTGCTCCCTCCCCACTGTCTCCCTCCTTTCTTCCCTTCCCCACCTTGCTCCTCCCTTCCAGTCAAATCCCTGAACCCAAAATGAAGCAAATGACATTTGAAAAACAACCCTCTTCTAAAATTTCTTTCTAAAGAAAATGAAGCATATTTTCCACTGCATGCCAGATGCTGAAGACTGGACATGCAAAAGGTACCTCATTAAAAGCACTAGCGAATAAAAAAAAACGTCAGTCACAGGTTTTTTGATATGCCGTGAAGTTTGTCAAAGATTTATTTGCAAAAAATTAGTAAGGGTGAGTCAGCTGTCTTGCTGAATACAACATTAAATATTATGGAATACATGATGCAGCTCTTCTGTTTTACATTTTCTTAATCAGTATTTCTAAGCTGATTTTATATTTTAAATGTACTCTTAAACCTTCATAAATCATCCCAGATTACTACATATTTAACTCACTGAAACAAAGACATTATTTTTAATTAATCGGTCACAGAGGTTTAATGTGTTCATGACGTTCATTGCTTTTAGAAAAAAAGGGAACACTGATTTACTTTGTGTGATCACCATAACAATAGACATATTTATGAAATTTCACCAGCTTTAAAAAATATGTTTTCAAAGATTTTACGCATAACAGAGGATTTTATAGCTTACTAGGTACTGATTTTTCTGGAGGATTATCTTAAAACTAGTTCATCAGATAGTCAGAAATAAAGAAAAGGAAACTCTGTCCAGCTATCTGGAAGGAAAAGGGTGTTGTCCCTTTAAGGGCTCTCTTCAATGGGAGAAAAGGATGGACAGAAAGGACAGGAACACTTTAGAAGCAAGTGTTTTTTACTACAGTAATTAAAATTAAAATGTATATTTTAAATAAGGGTGGTCTTTTGAAGGATATATTTAAAAAACTGATTGTCTGAAGATCCAAGTATTTAAGGCTAAAGATGATTGTCCATCAAAAAAATCTATGCAAGGATTTTTTTAGAGATGTGATTTTATAATCTTCACCAATTCACTAATGAAATATTTTTAAAGCAAATTTTAAACTAAGGTCCTGTAGAATCAGTAAATTCAGAAACTGACAGTATATATCTGGGGGTTGGCAAATGCCTGTTAAATGGTTTCATTACCACTTGAAGAACAAGAGTACTTGTGGCACCTTAGAGACTAACCAATTCATTTGAGCTTAAGCTTTTGTGGGCTACTGCCCACTTCATCGGATGCATAGCCTGGAACATACAGCAAGAAGATATTTATACATACAGAGAACATGAAAAGGTGGAAGTAGCCATACCAACTGTAAGAGGCCAATCAATTGAGATGAGCTATCATCAGCAGGAGAAAAAAAAACAAAAAACTTTTGAAGTGATAATCAAGATGACCCATAGAAGGTGAGAGGATACTTAACATGGGGAAATAGATCAAATTGATTGGTCTCTTACAGTTGGTATGGCTACTTCCACCTTTTCATGTTCTCTGTATGTATAAATATCTTCTTGCTGTATGTTCCAGTCTATGCATCGATGAAGTGGCTGCGCCACAAAAGCTTAATGCTCAATGAATTTGTTTGTCCTCTAAGGTGCCACAAGTAATCGCTGTACTTTTGCAGAGTACAGAGTAACAGGGCGCTACTCCTGAAACTGTTGTTATACTAACTTTCATGCAGCAAAGAGTCTGGTAGGCACCTTATAGACTACAGAGTTTGGAGCATGAGCTTCGGGATGATACCCACTTCGTCAAATGCAAGTCAGTAATTCACCCATGAAAGCTCATGCTCCAAAATGTCTGTTAGTCTATAAGGTGCCACAGGATTCTTTGCTGCTTTTACAGATCCAGACTAACACGGCTACCGCTCTGATACATTACTGCTTGAGTGGCTCTTGAACAGTTTCAGTGTTGTGCTAATAGGTCTGGCAGGCTGGAAGGCTTTTTCACTTTTAAGTTACTAGATCCCCTCCGGAGTAAGGGTCACCAGGCTGCTGTGGGAGCCTGCAGGAAAGGTCAGAACAGGGGAAGGAAAAGCCGGGAGGATGGACAGTAAGACGCAGTGGTGCCCCAAATTTTCAGGTGCCCTACACAGCTGTGTATGCCTAAGGATGGCCCTGCAGCCAATTATTAGGAAAAATTTTGTCAGGTTTTGGCAGATAAACCAAACCCAAGCCAACCCTCTAACACACTACGGTGTAGTCGGAGTAACTACTACATTTTTGAAATCTGCAGGACCAAACCTTGAGGTCTTACCCAGGCAAGTTTTCATTAAGGTAAAATGTGATTTTTGCCTTAGTAACAACTGAGAAAAAACAAAGGCGATCAGAATTCAGCCCATTCAAGAGCACTCTCCCCCAACACTATTCTTGTTTTTCGTGTCTCATTGTCATTCCAGCAAGGAAACCACACAGCATTCAAGAACAAAACTGAAATCTTTCCTATGAAACATCCTATTTCTCTCAGAAGAATACGATAGATGAGGCAGGGTGTTTTTCTTTAAAGTCACTCTTCTCATTTATGCTTCCTGCCACTACTATAGCACAAATAAACAAAAAAACAAACAAGCCCCTCTTTAGAGCTAGGAAGTTTAAGTTTGTTTAGAAAATGTAAAAATTTGAAGTTAAGAGAAGAAGTGGATTTGTTCAACATGGAATTAGGATTTTTAAAATATCCTGATTATACTGAAACTTAAATCCATGTCAATATTGCTACCACGCAGAATGTGCTGTTAAGAGCTAAGTGTTGGTTTTTATACAGACTGATTTTGCAGAGATTTATGATATTTTGGCCTTATATAAAACCTTAAGGATTCTAAAATACTTTACAAAGGTTATAAAGGTTCAATATTCAGGTAAGCTAAAAAATTCTGCTGTCAAAATTATCAGCTGACATTTGGTTTGGACAAAACAAACTGATGGTTTCAATTTTAATAGATTGATGGTTTACAATAGCTAAGAAATAAAAAAGGATCCAGTTTAACATATGCTCATCTGATGTATGCTAGTAGTTAGTCAGTGGAACTATACTGACTTCCCTAGCTAAGGTTCTGTCCCAAAAAGATGATATTTTTAATTTTAAAGTTAGATAGCCTAATTGCCTGCAAAATGTCATGATTTTTTTTTTAAACAGAGAAACATTTAAATTAACTATTGAACAAGTACTTTAGCTACTTTTTCTAAAGTTTTAGATACAATATTTTCCTACTCACTTCAACGGTACTTGCCATTAGATGGCCTCCTAATGTGAATGCAACTCTATGGAAACTGAATGGCACTGCAAAGAAAGTGAACCAACTACCCGACAAAGTGAGACAACAACAGTATGTATTTCAATTCAGGCTGTTTTACTCAGAAGAAGCAATCAGATACTTGGAAGATGTTTCACTAATGTGAGCCAAGAATGTGAATAGTTACAGCTATTTTCTGCACTGTTTACAATATAACATTGCTATCAATTTATAAAGTACAAAGCCAAGTTGCAATAAAAGTACATTTTGAGCCTAGGCCAGGCACAAAGCAGTTTTGTTAGGAGAGCTGCAATAATCAAGAATGCCCTCCTTGTGCATTTAAGTTATCATTAATATTCTGATAAGGCGCATTCAATCTTATAAACAGGTAATACGGTTGAACTGTTAGTAATTACACATGAACATTTTCTAGTGTTCCTCAACAGACCCGTAACTAAACAAAAACTTCAGGATTCTCAATCTGAAGTAGTATAACCATGTTATTTTCAAAAGTACAGACATTTATATAAGCATTAAAAAAAAAGGTCGCATACTAATAAACTCCCAAAATAAAATTCCATATTTTGGAAAAAAATCTAACAAACTGAAGTCTTATTCTGGAAAACCACTCACTAAAATATACTCATCACTTCTAAAAATTGTTCTTTAACTTAGTTTACAAAGTAGATACAACAGCAACTCAATACCATACTGCCTTTCATCCCCAAAACTATCTTTCAGAATCTAATAATTGCTTATTCTCAGCATAACATTTTAAATGCAATTAAAATATTTTCCATTATTAGTGTTCCTTTCCACCACTAAGACAATTACTTATAACTCTTGATCTGATGTTATCTATTTTTTATTAATTATTCTCTACAACAGCAACATCATGCATTTCTAGGCTAAATGGAAAACTCTTTGGCCTCTGAATTATTTAAAGTTTTTATTGGGTAGGACACTGACTCAATTAAACGTCAAAACTAGATCTGAGGAAATTAGTACACAGTACCATAAAAGCTCAAAAACATTAGATAACATTTTGCCTAAACTGGGTGAAAGAATTTAAGCATGGAAATTGCACAGAGCAGCTAGTACAGTTTATTATATGCTCACATCCTAGTGACTTAGAAAACATTTAACACCCAAGGAAATCTCTAGTACAATGAGAATTAATACAATGTCAAAACAATATTTTCCTTGAAAAGCAAAATCACTAACACTCGCAATTAAAAATATCCCCCAATACCAAGAGCTATTTCATTGGAAATACTAAAGTGCAGATAGATATCTAGGCAAAACACTGAGCTGAAGAACAGTTAATGTAATTTTTATATTATGAAACATTGATTAAGGAGTTAGTAGGTAACAAAACATTTTATAAAACCTGAGCAGAAACGAAGTATTTTTGAATGCTCCACTGGATTGCTTCTCAGGAGAACCAGAGTAGTGTAGGCCATAAGTAAAATGAGTTAACAAAATTGTACTGTACCTGCTAGTCTTTGACATTCCACAACTTAAGCAGAGTGACATAATAGACATTCTTAGCTTTTGTAATTAAATACAATATATGCCTGGTAGCTGGTAAAGATGCTGAAGAAAAAAGATATGTCAACCATGGAGTTCTCCCCAGGCCCAACTTTCCAGACTGGATATCCATAACACATGCGGTACTTTTATGTTTTGAGAAGTTGAAGAACTGCTATTTGTTCTGACACAGAGCCATCTTTCATTTTACTGCACAGTGTACGTGTTCAATGTTGTTTGGGAAAAGCAAGAAATGATTATGTACAGTATGTCATACCATCAGCAACAAAAGATTTAAGATTTAACACATTTCATTGGGTAATCTTAACTAATCCTATCCCAAGAGGTTCTCTCCGGGCACCTCATGTTAACTGACACATCCAATTAACTTGACGGGTAGAAAATATGGTGCTCCTCAGTGCTAAGACTTAGAATGTCACACAGTCACTGAAGTTTTTAAAGATTTTAGCTTACAATGTTTGCAGGTCTTTGTACGGGAGTTTCATATTCTTGAGAAATAAGCTATGTGTACTGCTTGACTTCAGTTTTATAAACTGAAGTCTAGCTATCACTACCTTCATAGTAAATGAACATTTTGCTTGGATATTATGATATACTCAGCAACTATGCATTAAAGCCACAGAAAAAGGCACAAGGAGGCCTGAGGCATTCAAGGGAGATAATTTAAGAAAGTGGGATATAAATCAGAAATAAACCATTTAAAATATTTTTTCTCTGCTGTCATGCATCCAAGTAATTTTACACTACACAGGTTCCTTAGCAAATAAAATATTGTTTGATGAAACATCAGTTCATCAAGGAACAAAATACAAACTTCTGACTTTTTTTTAGTATGTATCAAGTGAAAGGTAAAATGGTTATTAAACTTTCTGTAATGATTGTTCTTTGAGATGTTTTGCACATGTCCATTCCACTGCAGATGTATGTGTGCCCTGAGTACAGTTGCTGGAAATTTTTCCCTCAGCGGTACCATTAAGTCAGCTCTGGGACCCTACTCCTGGAGATAACCGAGTAAGAGCATCTTGAATGGGGTCTTGGCATCGGGGGAATCTCCACAGGATCCAAAAGGGCCACTACATTGGCATAGGAAAGTGACCACTAGGCCAAGTACTCAATGGTACTCCTGTGCCAGAGACAATGGCCTGGTAGGGATGCGTGGAGGAGTGGCAGAGTCTATTCCTTGGATGAGAAGAATACAACCCAATTTCCGACTCCAAAAACGAGCCTTCTTCCAGTGACCATGGATATGAGGCTCCCACTGGTGCTGGCAATTACTCCTGGGGCAGGGAGGCGTGCACCAGGGCTAACTCTTGATGGTACCATCGGACCCAGTACCGGATGGCAGCTGGGCGCTACGTGATCCCTCCTGCCCGCAGGCCCCAGCATCAGTGACGGCAGTACCAAGCAGGCCACTGGGTCTTTGGCCACAGCGAATGCCTCTGGAGTGGATGGAACCACAACATTGTAGATGCCACACTGTCCCTCCAGTGCAGAGGGTTCATCCGGGACCAGATTCAGCACTCCCTGCTTAAGGGGTTGGAGTCAATAGCGCCACCTGCAATGCCGAGGAAGAGTAACCTGACTTAGGTTGCACTGCGCTCTGCTCCCTGTGCTTGGACTTCTTCGGTGTTGGGGAATGACCCACCTCTGTAAGCTGCTCCTTCTATCTCTATCTCAGCATTGAGGATAGAGAATGGTGCTGGGACTCCCGTACATTGGGAGGAGCGCTCTGCATCAAAGCTAACATGCTCGGTGCTGAGTCCAACCAGCCTGGCTCAGAGGAAGGTATGAACACCGTTTTCACCAAAAGAAACTTTAACCTGCCCTCCTAGTCTTTCTTCATGTGAGATTTAAACTCGCTGCAGATCTGACAGCAATCCCTGATGTGAGCCTCACCAAAGCGCTTTAGACAGCTAGAATGCAGGTCACTCAAAGGCACAGCCTTGTTGCAGGAGGCACAGGGCTTGAAGTCTGGTTACCAAGGCATGCCTTGGCACGAGGAATGGACAAACTCCGCTAACTGATGAAAAACGCCAACTACACTATCTAAACTAAGTATCAGAGGGGTAGCCGTGTTAGTCTGGATCTGTAAAAGCAGCAAAGAATCCTGTGGCACCTTATAGACTAACCGACATTTTGGAGCATGAGCTTTCATGGGTCAATACCCACTTCGTCAGATGCATGTAGTGGAAATTTCCAGAGGCAGGTGTGTGTATGTGTATATACACACACACACACACAGGCAAGCTAGAGATAATGAGGTTAGTTCAATCAGGGAGGATGAGGCCCTGTTCTAGCAGTTGAGGTGTGAAAACCAAGGGAGGAGAAACTGGTTTTGTAGTTGGCAAGCCATTCACAGTCTTTGTTTAATCCTGAGCTGATGGTGTCAAAATTGCGATGAACTGAGCTCAGCATTTCTCTTTGACGTTGTCCTGAGTTTTTGCTGCGATGTCACCTTAAGGTCATCTGATAGTGTGGCCAGGGGGGTGGATAGTGCTGTCTACAGTTTTGGATATTGCGCATTCCTAATATCTGATATTGTGTCGTTTATCCTTTTCCGCAGAGACGTCTCTTTGGCCATATGAAATAGCAAGGGGCACTGCGGCAAAGAGCGTATATTACATTGGTGACGTACAGGTGACAATGACCGTGATGTTGTAGGCTGACTGGTTAGGTCCGATGTGCGCCGTTGTAGCTTATGTGCAGAGTGGCACGAGGTTGCATGTGATTGTCCTGAGCAGAGTTACTATGAGCGCGTGTGCGTTACTGTAGAAGATTTCAGGTTGGCAGGTTGCCTGGTGGGGACTGACCTGCCCCACTCCAAGGCCTGTGAAAGTTGTGGATCATGTCCAGATGGTTGTAATACCGAAGACGTTGGAGGGTTTTACTGGAGATGTATTTGATGCCAGGGAGTCTCCTGTGGTTGTCTCTGCTGGTTTTGTCTTGCAGTAGAGCTTCTGGGTAACACGTCTGGCTCTTGATTGTTTTCTATTTGTCCCCGTTGGATTTATGTTGAGAAGCTGGAGGAGATTTGTTAGTGTTGTCTTGTCTGGGGTTAAAAGCAGATCGGCTGTACTCTCAGTGCTTGGCTGTAACAATGACCTGTGATAGTGCAGGATGGAAGCTGGATTAGTAGGCCATAGCGGGTCGTAGGTTAGGTTCGAATAGGTGTGGTTAATGTGACCATCACTTATGGCATCGTGGTGCTAGACTAGTGACCTCGAATGGTCCAGCTTAGGCTTGACGGGTGAAGCTTGAAATGCGTGGTGAATTTTTCTCAGATCTCCTCCCATGGTCCAGAATGATAAATGCATCAATGTAGCGTAGGTAAGAAGGGGAATTCGATGTACAGAGCCAAGGAACATTGTCAGGTCGCTATAAAAATATTAGGCATTGGGCCATGGGGTGCCTAGCGGTGCCACGATGGAGACATATGTCATCAAATTTGAAATAGCTGTTGTGTGAGGATAAAGCACAGAGCTCAAGCAGCCAGTTGTGCTGTGGCATCATCAGGGATACTGTTCTAAGCTTGTTTCCATCTGTGGGGATGTTCGTGTAGAGAGCCTCGAACATGGTGGAGAGTTTCTGGAAGGTGAATCATGCATGTGTTCCCATGAAATCATGGGTCAACGAGATACTGCGGAGTGCTGATGGAGTGGTTGGTAGAGAGTCCACATCCAGACACAGTCCTGCACTACAGTGCCACATGACCGAGATGATGGTGCGCCAGGATTCCAGTTTGTGATCTGAGTAGATAGATAGAATAAGCCTCGTCGGAGTCTAAGAGTATTGATTTGGTGCCGGTGTTTGTTAGCCTAGGGACGTCCTGAGTAGATGTTCAGTATTCTGTGTATCTCAGTGGATCTGAGGAAGTGCCTGTAGAATTCGTTGTTGGAGAGTTGTCTGCGGCCTCCTTTGTAGTCAGACCTGATTCGATGATGACGACACCACCTCCTGTATCCAGCCTTTTGATATAATTCAGGTGGTCTGAGCTGGGGATGGGCATTGCGTTCTTCACGGACTTAGGTTATGAGCAAGCAGTTTTCCACACATTCTTGCGTGCCGTCGGGGAGCATTCATGTATGCCGATCTAGACAGTCATTTCGATCCTTCAGGGATGCCATGTTGAGTTCTTCTCTTGTGCTGTTGGTGGGAGGGTACCTGTGTACGAGGGCTGACTTCAGTCGTTGCTGAATATTTGTGGAGTCGAACGCGAGTAGAGCTACCAGATTGCTGCAGAACTTGCTTGCGTGTTGGTGGGGTGGCAGGCAGGAAGTAGAGTCCCAGATAGGAACAGACTTTCTTCTGGGCCTGACGTGTGTAGTTGTGATGGACGATATGCTTGAGTGATTGTGGGTACCCGGTTGTGGGCTCTGTGAGGCAGGTAGGAGTTAGAACAGCTTACAATCCTTGTCCTTGTAGAGAGTGAGTGAGTAATTTGGATTCCATGTCTATTTTAGTGAAGTCGTTGTATGGAAGTTTGGGTTATTAATGAGAGTCTCCAGTTGAGAAGCTCTTTTTGATGTTCCTGTTGCTGATATAGATGCTGATCAGTTGGTTCTTCAGTTTCTTTGATAGATATGGACACAATCTAACATGGGAGCTCCACTTCTAGACACCACAATGAAATAAGTAGAGTCACATTAGACACCACCTAACGAAACCTCCTACCGCCGCTACCCTACTTAATGCTCCAGTCCTCCATCCCGGGCACATCACGATCCATTGTCTACAGCCAACACTGAGTACAACCAGCATCTGCTTTAACCCCTCAGACAGAGAACACACCTCAAATCTCACCAAGCATTCTCAAAACTATAATACCACACGAGGAAATAAGGAAACAGATCAACAAGCCAGACGTGTACCCAGAAGCCTCCTACTGCAGACACCAAGAAAGAAACCAACGGACTCACTGGCCATCACATACAGTCCCAGCTAAAACCCCCAATACATCAGGGATCTACAACCCATCCTGGACATGATCCCACTTTCACAGGCTTGGGTGGCAGGTCAGTCCCGCCCACAGGCAACCTGCAACCTGAACTATATTCTCACATAACTGCACACCGCACCATAGTAACTCATAGCTCAGGAACCAATCCATGCAACAAAACTCGATGCAACTTGCCCACATAAGCTACACGCGACACTATCACAGGACCTAACCAGATCAGCATACCATCACCGGTTCATTCACCTGTACGTCACCACTGTATAATATGCCATCATATCCAGCAATGCCCTCTGCTGATACATTGGCCAAAGGGACAGTCTCTGCGGAAAGATAACGCCACAAACAGATATTAGGAATGGCAATATACAAAAACGCTGTAGGACAGCACTTCAACCTCCTGGCCACACTATAGCAGACTTAAGTGACCATCCGCAGCAAAAAACTCAGGACCAGACTTCAAAAAGAGAAACTGCTGAGCTTCAGTTCATCTGCAATTTGACACCATCAGCTCAGGATTAAACAAAGACTGTGATGGCTTGCCAACTACAAAACCAGTTCTCCTCCCTTGTTTTCACACCTCAACTGCTGGAACAGGCCTCTCCTCCCTGATTGAACTAACCTCATTATCTCTAGCTTGCCTGCATATATATACCTGCCTCTGGAAATTTCCACTACATGCATCTGACTAAGTGGGTATTCACCCATGAAAGTTCATGCTCCAAAATGTCGGTTAGTCTGTAAGGTGCCACAGGATTCTTTGCTGCTTTTATCTAAACTAGAATACTGTTACTAGCCTTTCCATAGCTGTTGTTCTTCGAGATGTGTTGCACATGTTCATTCCATTGGTGTGTGTGCACCCCATGCACAGCTGTCGGAAATTTTTCCCCTAGTGGTATCTGTCAGATTGGCTCTGGAGCCCGCTGGTGCCACATACTCATAGCACTAGTATCAGGGGCTATGCTGAGCCTGCATTCCTCATTTTCTTCTTACTGACTACTCTAAGAGTAGGGCTGGCAGGTGGGTCTTGGAATGGACACGTGCAACACATCTCAAAGAACAGTTATGGAAATGTTGGTTAACCGTTTTTTCTTGTTGGAGTGTTTGCACATGTCCATTTCATTGTAGGTGACTCACAAGCAGTTGTGTTGGAGGTGGACTCGGAGATCAAGGACAAGCCAAGTGTAGTACTGCACGGCCAAAGTGTGAATCTTTTCTGGTCTGCTGATGGCATAATGCATCGAGAACATGTGCATCATAGACCAGGTGGGTGGCTCTACAGATGTCTTGAATCAGGCCTTGAGCCAGAAAAGCAGCAGAATGGGTCTGAGACCTTGTGAAATGGGCGGTCAGATTTGTTGGAGGGGAATTTCCCGTCAGATCATAACAGGCTTGGATCATGATGTGATACAAGACAAAATCCTCTGTGCAGATACAAGGAGGCTTTTCAGCCTTTCTGCTATTGCTATGAAGAGTTGAGATAATCTACAGAATAGCTTAGTCCTTTCAATGTAGAATGCCAAAGCGCACCTCATGTCCAAAGAATGCAGGCACTGCTCTTTTCTATTCAAATGAGTCGTGGGGTAAAAGACTGGGAGAAAGATTGGCTGATTACAATGGAACTGGGACACCACTTTCAGAAGAAATTTTCGATGTGGATGTAGCTGGATCTTACTTTTTAAAGAAAATTGTGTATGGAAGCTCTGTGGTGAAGGCCTGAATCTCTGATACTCTCCTGGCCAACACAATGACCACCAGAAAGGGAACCTCCCGAAAGAGGTGTAATAATGACCATATTGCTAGTGGCTCAAGGAGCAAGTCTGTCAACTTTGAGATGACGAGGTTCAAATCCCAGGGAGAAACTGGGTCCCTTACTTGGGGAAATGCCTTCTCCAGGCCTTTCAGAAAACAGCTTACCTTCTCATGAGAAGAGAGGGACTTATTGTCAGCTCTAGGATGGAATGCAGGGATGGCCGTCAGATGAACCTCGACTGAAGAGAAGGCAGCCTTGATGTTTCAAAGATAAAAGATAATCCAAAACAATTTGCAGGGATGTGCGCTCTGGTGGAACTCCTTGCTGTGATGATTGCACAGAAAATCGCTTCCATTTTTCCCAGTAAGTTGCCTTCGTGGAGGACTTCCTGCTGCCCAGCAGAACTTTATGCACCTGCTTGGAGCAAGCCAGTTCCTCAGAGTTTAGCCATAAAGATTTCAGGCCTTCAGATGCAACGCGCTGAGGTTCGGATGGAAGCAGTGCATGGGTGCCAGGTTTGTATAATTTTTGGTGGTACCCAGAATGGATCCAAGCAGAGCCATCCCGTTGATAGGATGGACCAGGTCAACCACCTCAGGCCCCACGTTTCAGGGGGATGTGGGGTCCAGGGCAGCCTGGGGAGCTAGTGCAGGACCTGACCCCAGCAGCAGCAAGCAATCTGGCCCCAGACCACCCTGCTCCACTGGCATCGCTCGGGGGTGGGGGCGGAAGGCAGAAAGAGGAGGAAGGGGGGGCGAGGGCTTGGGGGAAGGGATAGAGTGAGGGTGGGGCGGAGCAGGGGCAGGAAGGCCAAGCCCCCCCACTAACTCTCCAGGCTGCCCTGGACCCCGTGTTGCACTGAAGCACAATGCCCCCCAAAGTGCGAGGCTGGGGTGGTTGCCCAGGTCCATCCTATGGATGGGACAGCTCTGAAAATATAAGCCCAAACATTGGTGGAGCCAGGCCCACGTTCCTGAGCACTGGTGGAGCATAGGCACCATGGATCCATATAACTTGCCGCCTGTAGTGGCCCGTAGTCCTGTATGATCAGGATTGGAATAACGAGAGACTGTTCAGAGGCTCCACAGACACCACAGTAGTGAAGAGTACCAATGTTTCCTGGGCCCTGGTGGAGCTAATAGGATGATCCAAGCTTAGTGCTGCTTGATCTTCATCAGAACCTTGTGAATCAATGGGATGGGCGGAAAAGTGTACAGTAGGTGATTCAACCATAACAGGAGAAAAGTGCTGATGAGAGACCCTTGACTGTGGCCCCTCAGAGAGCAGAACTGCTGACACTTCCTGTTGGTATGGATGGCAACTAGGTCTGTGGGGGGAACTCCCCACCTATGGAAAATCTCACTGGTGACATCCAGGTGGGGAGAGAGCACTCGTGGTGAGCAGAGAAGGACCAGCTCAGGTGATCTGCAAGAAGATTTTTCACCCCAGAATGTAAGACACTTCGAGGCCTATCAAATTTGCTATGCAGAATTCCCAGAGAAAGACTGCCTCTTGACAGAGTTCTTCCACCTGTTGATATAGAACAGGGCTGCCACAGATGCATGCGGGCGCCGGCCCCTGTGCACCTCCTGGTTCCCCCCTCGCTATGCTTGGGCTCTGCGGCTCCCAGGCATGTGAACCACCACTAGGGCGTGGGGCCCTGAGCCTGCTCTGGGAGGGGCAGCGGCGGCTCACACTCCCAGGAGCCACAGAGCCTGAGCGCAGCAATGGGGAACCGGGGGGCACACAGGGGCCGCCGCCCACATGCATCCACTGCAGGAGCCACGGGGGGGAGGGGCAGCCAGGCGAGTCACAGCCAGGGCAGTGCACCCCCCGGCTTTCCCCTCACTGTGCTTGGGTTCTGCGGCTCCCAGGCAGGTCAGCTGCCACCAGGGTGCAGGGCCCTAAGCCTGCTCCGGGAGGAGCAGTGGCAACTCATGTACCCGGGAGCCGCAGAACCCAAGCGCAGTGAGGGGAAAGCCAGGGGGTGCACTGCCCTGGCTGTGACCCGCCTGGCTGCCCCTCCCCCCCGTGGCTCCTGCAGTGGATGCATGTGGGCGGCAGCCCCTGTGTGCCCCCCGGTTCCCCATTGCTGCGCTCAGGCTCTGTGGCTCCTGGGAGTGTGAGCCGCCGCTGCCCCTCCCGGAGCAGGCTCAGGGCCCTGCACCCTGGTGGCAGCTCACCTGCCCGGGAGCCGCAGAGTCTGAGTATGCCGAGGGGTGAGCTAGGGGGCGCATGGGGGGCTGGCACCTGCATGCATCCACTGCAGCCTGCAGGAGTCCCCCCCCCAGGAGGGGCTGGGCCACAGCCTAGGCAGGAGGGGCAGGGGGTGCAGATGCTCCCCACTAGCCACGCCGCTGCCTTTGCAGGGCTGTTGCTCCCCTGCACCACGCCAACTCCTCCATGGCTGGGGCTCGCTGCCCCCGCAAGCAGGACGCTCTGGCTCTCCTGTACAATGCAGGTGATAGGATTTCCCCGAATTAATTCCTGGCAGAAGTAGAGCATATCTTCTTAGAAAAACTTCCAATCTTCGTTTAAAAATTGCCAGTGACAGAGAATCCACCACAACTCTTGGTAAATTGTTCCAATAGTTAATTACCCTCCCTTTAAAAATGTGCACCTTATTTCCAGTCTGAATTAATGTTATATAAATTGTCTATTGATTTATAAAACCTGTTTTTAGGAACCAGTGGATGCCAAAAATCTAAGAACTACTTCCCATTTGGATCACTCATTGACTGATTTTAAATTTGGAGTCTAGCTTAATTGTGTGAAAGGAAGGAAGAGAACAAAGTATCTGCCTCAGACTAATTGCAGATGCCTGCAGTGACCAATTTTTCAATATTTTCAGTGGTACCATATTATAGACTGTTACCCAGCTCTCAGATTTTGTCAATGTAGTTTTGGACAAAACAGACTGTTTACAGATTTCTGCTCTGAGTTAAAAGCTGATAATTAAAATAGGAATTACACATAACCTTCAAAGTTAGTTACAGGAACAGCCTGAGCTACTGAACACACACTGTTCTCAGTTTCAAAAAATCCCCCTTTTTTTGGAATGCTCTCAAAGCAGGTTTAAATTGCTGCGGCTAACATGGATAAGTTGCCAGCAGGCAGACAAGATGAGGTTGGGTTATCAATTTTTTTAGGAAGTAATTAAATAGTTACAAGAAAGTAATTTCATATTCTTCCTCTCTGTTATATTGTCTGACTTGAATTACTTCATTATTCACTAACCAAGTGCATAACAAAGGATGCATTGAAGCAGTAGAGACCGAGAGAGAACAAGCTTCATTCATTTGTGTAATTCTAGGGAAATTCTGTTCCAGCTAAACAGAATAATGCTCTTTAAGATGTTTTTGCGGAACTATTCACACAAGTGCTTCATTTTGTTATTCTACTTATTCCCCTGGTCCTGCTTTTCTGCCACAGATTTTTGTTCTGTATACATTCTCATTTGTAAAACTACCTCACCTTCACTTGTCACTCAAAGTAATTCATCTCATCCTTTTTAAAATCTTCTTTAACCTTTTTTTTTACTTTCTCTTTGAATTTTCTCTACTAATAATAAAATAAAACTTTTCCCCACCTCCACTGTTTGGAATCTCCTTTACTTTAGCTGCAGTCTGCAAACAGTGAAGCTGCAGAAAACTGTTATAAGGAAACAGAAATTAGAACAAAACTAGACCAGCGGAAATGATACCTACACCACAGACCACACACCACCTTAACTCTGTCCCTCAACCTTCCTTTCCACACGCATCCCTTTACTAGACTAGTCCCTCCCAGCAATTACTGTGTTAGCTAGCCCGTTGTAAAACTGTAGTTTTAACAATGCAAACCTTTGCACATGCTAGCTGCCTGAGTTGAAGCCTGATTGGAGTCTCAGTTTCACCTTGACCACCTACTACAAGAGTGGCCAAGCGTACTGACCCTCCGAGGTGCATACGACAATCTTCAGAAGTTCAAGAGCCAGGGCCCACCTGCTGGGGCTTGGAGCTTCAGCCCCCAGAAGATGCCTGCCAAAGCTCATGGCTCCTGCTGAAACCCCAAGCCCTGGCAGGCGCACCCTGATTGGCTGAAGGCCCTATCCCACCACCCCATTGCCAAGCAGAAGTCCCAAGCGCTCTCCCAGTCTGGTAGGTGGAGAGTTGGTAGGTATGGGGAGCTCTGTGTGGCACACTTTAACTGTAAAAGAGCCACATGCAGCTCATGAGCCACAGTTTGGCCACCCCTGACCTAGTACAGCTTGCCTTGTTTATATTAGAACCTTACAACATGCTTACATGAAGTGAAAAAAAACCAAAAACCCTACTCAAGGCCGTAGGATATTTGATAATTTAGTGTTCTGTGGTGGAGGCAGTTTGCCAGTAGTTGCTCCATGGAGCATTTGCTGGTGGGTCTCTGGAGAGCTGGCCAGTCACTGGTGTTGGCATCATCCTTATTTCCAGCCAGTGAATAGCAATAGAGGACAACCCAAAATACATTTAATGTCTTTCCATGTAGGCAATTGATGTAGCTGCCACAGGAATATTGTCTGACTACAGAGTGAGAAGAGGGATGACCCACACAATTAAAAAACAGAACCACAATCATCTCTCTGTACTAAAACGTGGACCCTGCCATTCAAATTGTCTGAGAACCCTTGCTACAGCAATCTCTTTGGAAAGGGAATTCTGCTCAAGAGACAAAAGGGAAAGAAATTACTTTCTGCATATACAAATACTGACAGACAAATAATAGGTCATGACCTGAACACAGAAGTTATTTGGGGAGGGTGTTACTGTGAAATTCTACACTCTACAATCAACTGACTCAAGAACTAAACTCTTTAAACTACATCCATTTAAATCAAAGCCTCAGATCAGTTCAATATCTGAATCAATATCTTACTTATGGGTTTCTTCTTTATACTAGGTTCCTTGGAAATTAAAAAGGTGTGGCTATTACCTCACCACCACCACAACCATCCTTAGGCACAGTGTAATCTGACCACTATTTAAGAACCATCATGATTACATAGAATTTCTGCCCTCCCCACCTCCAATAAAAAAAAAAAAAGTTAAGTCTCCATTTTTAAAGAAGTTGCACTCCGTCTTGTTTTGTGATATGAAAAGGTACTTAGAAATGTCACTATAACCGTGGCTGTCTAAATGTATAGCATTATTGCAAGCTATTGATTGTTTTAGTCATTTTAAAAATATGCCTTACTTTTTGATTACTTGTTTTTTCAGTCTCAGGATGCAGCTATACGTTTGTACTGTTGCAACCATACAATTACTATGGGAAAGCTGCAACACTGCACAGCATCTACATATTTTGTTTCACGTGCATGGCGTGAAGAGTGGTCCAGAAGAAGGGCATCCTCTTTGTGGCCTAGCTAATTTCCATGTCTCCCTTCCTCTACCTATGGCAGTAGGGACTCCAGGGGATAGTGAAACAGACCACACTGTGGGTGACAGTACTATGCAAAAAGACTTGACTTTATTGGTTTTACTTGAGCGGATGGTGTAAGAAGAGGACGGGCTGGATGCTTATGTGTTTAAAATCAAACATACTCTACTTTCTCTTCTTCAGAGCTCACGAGAGTGGGAGATGCTAGTGAAGCAGGGAATGGACACATGTGGCAACGCTTAGTGAAGAAAGAGCATGCAGGCACACAAGCATTCTCCAGTGTATGTCCACATGTTGTACTAACCAGCCATTGACTGGGTCTTTTCAGGGTTTCCCTGATCTGGTGCTGATTTCATGTTAAAGTTAGGATTCTATTTAAAAACTGTATTTCCCATTATACCCCAGTGTTTCTCTTAGGCAAACTGGCATTTAGAGTCAGTTGGGAGCCAGAGCCCCTGTTGCTCTTGAGACTGCCCTGAACATGTGTATTGGGAGACAGACTGAATTGAGGCCATCATCATCCTGCATGCAGCTAGTTTCATATGAGACATGAACAAGGATTCTGACATGTTCATGCTGTCACAAAAGGGTGGGCTGGGGCATTTCAGAATTGCACTGGGAGAATCAACTGCATCAGCGCAGTTGTTAGGCTTCTGCTTGGCATCTACATTAGCACTACTCCTGTGTAGAGTGATACAGTGGCAGACAACATTGCTATTAGCCTTGCTGAAGGGGCCACCACAGGACAGATAATACAGGTTCTGAGAAGAAAAGGTGTGCATCATGCTGACCTGCCACCACTCAACAGCAAGAGCACAAAGTATTTCTATAGTCCTTCACCTTTAACGTGCTTTACAACCAAATTTCAACATCTACACGATGAAGGTGAATATCTTCATTTAATGAAGACAACATTTGCCTCAATAAGAGCATATCAAGCAAGTTTAACTTTGACAGATTTTAAGCGTTTAGTATGTCAAGTTATATCAAGATATAGCAACTGCACCTCCAAGCCAACATTCCTCCTCTTTACACCTTTAAGCATTGTCATCCATATATATGCAAGAAGTACCTCTTAGGACACTCTCCCTAGCTCATATAGTCAGTAGATTATGAAACTACACAGTTTGTGGAGGTGCTGGGGGTACGGTCAAGGGGGTACAGCAAGATAACACAATACAGCAGAAGACTATCAAATAAAGTGGACCATTTCAAGCACTTAACTGATAAAAGTCAATGAAGGGAGGTACACATGAATTACACTACTGGGATTATACTCCACTTCCTTCTTAGAACAGAACAAAAAGTCACATCAAATTGGCATACTAAGCCCTCATAAACACTGCAATATTTTTATAGTAAATCAGATACACCAGTTCATTTTGCAACTGCATGCAGTTCCAGTACAGTGACAGTTGCAAAGCAGAGCTATGGAAGGTATAAAAAGTGAAACTGCTGTAAGTTTGGTACTGTTCTTTCAAGAAGTATAGAATGAGGTGTTTTTTTAATTATTTTCTCATTTCACACAGTTCTTGGGTTCAAGATCAAATGAGACACCATCAGGTCAAATCTGAACCAAATTTTAGGTTTTGCAAAATAAGCTTTGACAAAACCTAATACCATCAGAAACTTTTCTAATGGAAAGTTTCCCCATCCAGTGCAAATATTTTCCACCAGAGTTTGCACTATACTAGGCAACTGAGTAGTCTATTTTCATTGTTCAAGCCGAGAAAAGAAAAAGAGCAAAACTTTTGAACAGTAAGAAGTTATATGTTTAAATTTCTTTCAGTTTTAAGGTACAGTGCCACTAGTAACACAGGTAAAGAAATAGGTTCCTGTTGAAATTATGTTTAACTTTGCTATTTCTCTTTAAAAATAACAGTATTGAACATTCACATAAAGTTTCTATTGTTAATACAGTACTTAAAGCTTTATACAAAAAACAATACATAGTCTTACCTGTAGCGAACATGAAAGGAATGATCTTCACGCATGCTTATCAAAACATTACTTTCCTCCATTGAATTGCATTATCAGTAGAGAAAAGTGTTCTGCAGGCAGGACAAGTACCTTAACATGGAGAATTGTTGTCAGCACATTATCCCAGTTAGTATATTAACAAGTTAGAGTTAATAGTGCCTAAGCTCCTGCTGAAATACTCTTCTTATTAATAAAGAAAAGAGATCAGTGCCAAACACAGCTTAATTTTTCATAAACATGTCCCGAGTTCTTGCGTCAGTGGCCCTTTCAGTTCCATTCAGCTGCATTTCTGCAAAGGGAACGCAAGATGCTTGCCCTGAAGTCTCATTTTCAAAGAACTCATAACCACCTTGGGCTGATGCAAACCCCAAAGCTATCCCTGCTGAGTGCTAAATCTTATCAACCATTTAAAGTGAGAGAAGCAAAGTGTTTCCCTGTGACCATGGGAATTTTTGCATGCAGGCAACTGAAAAAGAAAAAAAAAAAAAAAAGAAAGGTTCAACAGAAAGCAGTACTCTGTGTTCAGCTAGATTTTGAATCAGCTATCATTATGTTGCTAGTCTTTTGTCCAAGTGAGAAGCTTAAAGGATAAATATATATGAGTTTGGTTTTAATATAGCATCTTCCATGTTATATGTAAATCATGCTAACATGTACTTTTGAATTACATGGCTATGCATTCCAGCAAAAGTTTTTAGAGATGTCAATACATGACAGCAAAACTCAAGCACTCTATACAGTCACCAGAACACCAAGAGGAAATTCAATCTACCTTTATTTAATTCATAGATTTAGTCTTGGACCCACATTTTCCACACAGCATCCTTCCTTCTCTCCACATACACCTCTCCTCTCCAAATTTTTTCTTATTTCTGCTTCCAGAGTCAACCACTTCCATAACCTATAATTCCAACATAATGCTCCCATTTACCTCCAATAGTGCTTTTTCCCCTACCCAGTCCTGCCAAGACATCCTCTCTGGCCAGCACTCGATAACCAAAAGTATCAGCCCTCTTCCAGTACGACAGTTCTTTCACCCTTCCATGCAGGTGGTTACAATTGCCTCAGTCTCAATAAGTGGGTGTGATTTTATTATTATTATATTAATAAATAAATAATAATAAAGGGGTCAATTTATAGTTCCTGTGATATTCCACAACTTTAAATTATCCAATTTTTACATTTATGTCTAAATCATAGCATTTTGTGTACTGAAGCTCTGAAAAAGAGACAGAAGTAAACTAGAAATCAGTGCATTTTTGAACGTATATCAATGATCACATCTTCAAATAAACACAATTTTTTGCTCATAATGCAGTCAAAATGTATAAAGGAAAAACATAAGAACTCCTAGACACTCAAAGGATGTCTGCACTGCACATGAAGCACAGGTCTGCAGGACCTGGACTTGTGGACTCTGTTTCCAAGTCTATGCTTGAGCATCGACACTACATTATAAATCTTCGTATTTAATTACTGGACCCAGGTCTCAAACCTTCTGACTGGCGTTTGTGGCTTGACCTGCGTCCATACTGCAAAATAACAGGGCTTGGACCAGAGTCTCAGCAGGACTTGGGATCTGACCTCCCCCGCCCCTTGCAGGGTACTAGGATCTGGGCCCTGAATGCTTGCTGACCCAAGTTAGACCAATGTGTGTGTGGATGGAAGTGGGGTTTGGGTTCAAACCTTGAGTCAGAGCCCAGGCTTAGTGTACAGTGTAAACGTACCCTTAGATACTCATATGGATTAAGATTTTCTAAGATGATTTAGAGAATTTGGCACTTGTTGCAATGGGAGAAATTTCATTTTTTGGGTGCGTCTACACAGAACAAAATAAAAAAATAATGTGGCAGCGAGTCCTAGAGCCTAGGTCAACTGACTCAGATTCACAGTGCAAGCTAAAAATAGCAGTGTAGACATTCAGTCTCAGAGTCCAGGCTCCAGCCTGAGCCTGAACATCTACACTGCTATTTTTAGTCCCAGACTGCGAGCCCAAGTCAGTGGACCCAGACTCTGAGACTCGCTCGTGGTGTGTGGTTCTTGGGGTAGGAGGTGGGGAGAGGAGGGATATTTTTTCTTTTATGCATTGTGTAGGTGAACCCTTACAGAACTGTATCTTGCTATTCAATATTAAAAATGTAACAAAAGTGGATATTGTAAGTATACAGTATACCTTTATATATACTTATCTGTATTTTCAACTAAAACTTCTTTAAGCAGGATAATGACACCTGTCTTCACCAAGGAATAGGCCCATAGTAAGTATGAAGTTTAAAAAGAAGTCACTTGAGTTTAACTCTTGCATGACTTCAAACCAAACTACACTCACAAATGTGTGAAAGAGTGCCTTCACTGATGAAAGCCTTATTGGAAATTAAAATACAAAACAAACAAAAAAAGCCATACATACAAGTTAAACAAAGGTTTACCATATTTCCACCACACCAACCTTGCATATAAAGTCATACCTGAGATGGAATAAATGAATGAAGGTTAGCTCAATGGATATCTTTTCATAAAGTTTTAAAGCATCTGAAAAATTGGGATTAGTATGGAATTTCTTCCTGAACAAAGATTATAATACAGCTAGTACAATGTTTAACATTGTATAATCAAGTGTAACAGCCAGTATGTGCTCCACAACAAAAAGAACAATGTCTTACCAAACTTTTTTTTTATTGAGAGAGAATGCTGATCTGATGCCCGTTATTCCCTTTTTATAAGGATCACAAGATCTTTAACTTCTACCTGGGCAGTGAGTGGAAAAAAGAAGTTATTTCAATTGAACCTGTCATTGGAGGATGGGAACTCTCCTGGAGGATCACCTCTGCCTTCTCAGCACTGTACTGAAATCTAAGTATTGGGGCATAGAAATTTGGGGCTTGCTTGGTGCAAGGTAGGTGTAAGTATTACCCTACAGATAATACGAGGGGAAAAATGAGGTTTAGGGCTTAATTTTCAGAGGCACTGAACACTTCCAGCTTCTATTTACTTCAAATGACTTGTCTGTATTTAGCAACTCTGAAAAAAATCAGACTCCAACTGAGTTGGGTGAGGTTATAAGGCAAGTCCAAGGAAAAGCAAGAAAAAGGATCCAAGTCTCCACTTTAACCAGTAGTACACTACCAATCCTCCACTTTAACCAGTAGTACATACCACATTCTCTGAGAACAGTATAACAATAAACGCAGCTCTTTCCCAAAAGTCTGCTAGGTTATAAATTGACCTAGTTGTCAAGATCTTCCAGACTCGAGTTTCTGATACTATATAGCATTTTCTACTACAAAGATTTAGTTGCCCAGGCTAGGAGACAGTACAAACTTATTTGAACAAAGTAGACATCTCCGTGAAATTTTCAGTAAACTGTAGATTCTAACAGATCTCTTCAGTTCTGAGATATCTTTTGGATAGCACAACAGATTGATGTGTCTGGTGTAGACAGTAGAGGTACTTACCTAAAATATACCTCAAAAGAAAACCAAAAATTCTTATTTTTAAAACATACTAGCTAATTGGGAACAATCAATTGCATTTACTCTAACTATATATAGGAGAACCATTTCCAAACAATTTTTAGTGGAATGATTCAGCAGATAAGATTATTATTAGACTAATTTATTAGCAGAATATGGAAGACCAACAGTCATAAGATGATGGAATGATTGAAATTTTTGAAACAGAAACATTTCCATCTAACGATCACTTAAATCAAGACTGTTTTCTTCAAAGCAAAAAAATGTATTTAAGTACAGAAATTTTTCCTCTAGAGATGGAATATTTCAGGTTGTAACAATGGGGAGGAAAAAACAGAAAGGGCAGGCTTGAAGCAGATAATCTAAAAATGGAGCTTTGGCAAGCACTGTTGAATTTAAAGTTAAATAAAACCATACCAAAGAGGGTAACACAGTAACTCCTCACTTAACCTTGTAGTTATGTTCCTGAAAAATGCAACTTTAAGTGAAACAATGTTAAACAAATCCAGTTGTCCCGTAAGATTTAATGTAAATGCAGGGGGTTAGGTTCCAAGGATATTTTGGGGGGAGGAGGACAGACAAAAGGGATTATACTATATATTGTACAGTACTGTACTGTGGTTGGGAAGTGCCCCTGGCTTACCCCACACAGACACAGCCCGCTACAGGCAAGGATACTAGGAAGCACCTTTGCAGCAGCAGCGGCAGCTTCCCCGGAGAACAGGTTCGGATTTTGCCAGTAATGTTCCAGGCCTACCTATTCCTGTCCCTGCTCCACTCCAGGCCCACCTCTTCCCACTCCCACTCCACCTCCTCTCTGAGCACGACACATCCCTCCCTCCCAGAAGTCCTAAGCACCGCCAACAGCTGTTTGGCGGCATTTACGACTTTCTGGGAGGGAGGGGGAAGAGCGGAGACGCAGCGCTTCCCCGCTCCTGCCCTTCCCTCCCAGAAAGTCCTAAGCATGAAGTGCTGGAAGGAAGGAGGAGGAGGAGGAGCAGGGAAGCCCCACATCTCCACTCCTCCTCCCTGAAAATCCTAAGCGCCACTAAACAGCTGTTTGGCAGCGCTTAGGACTTTTTGGGAGGGAGGGGCAGGAGCAGAGAAGCCCTGCGTGGAGTGGCGTGGAGACACAGCACTTCCCCGCTCCTGCCTCTCCCTCCCAGAAAGTCCTAAGCATGCACCAAACAGCTGTTTGGCGGTGGGAGAAGCGCTGGTAGGGAGGGGGAAGAGGCAGAAGAGCTGAATTTGTCCAATGCTCCCTTGTAAAGTCGCTGCTCTTCCACAGACTCTTACAAGCAGGCAGCCAAACGACGTTATAAGGGAGCACTGCACAACTTTAAACAAGCATGTTCCCTAATTGAGCAGAGATGTAACACTGAAACAACGTTAAGTGAGACAAGGTTAAATGAGGAGTTACTGTAAAATATATCTAGATGTTAGTATGGGCCCAGATTTTCAGACCCGTGCACACTCAAAATTCCACAAAATATGGTGCAAAGAACACAGAGCAGAACTAAAAGAAGCTTGATTTTGGCTTTTGATTCAATTTCAATTTCAAAATATTTTTAATAAGTTCACCTGAATTAATAAGTCACATCCTAATACATGAAGCAGATAATGGGCTCACTAAACCAAAGACATAGGTCAGTACATTTGAAGCAAAATTATCACACTGAGTGTAATATAAATAGTTTGTATAGTAACTAGCAGAAAAATAATATCCACTATTCATTCTTGATTTCTGATATTCCATGACCGGGACTCAAACAGAGGTTCATAATGTTTTGAGAAAACACAGATTTTCTGAACCATTAATATAGAATACCACATGGTGGTTAGACATGACAAGGTTATTTATGATGTTGTTGTAGCTGTGTCGGTCTGAGGATATATATGAGAGAGAGAGAGAGAGAATCTTTTATTGGATCGACTTGTGTTGGTGAAAGAGACAAGCTTCTGAGATTCTCTGTGGAGCTCAAAAAAACTCATCTCTTTCAGCAACAGAAGCTAGTCTAATAAAAGATATTACCTCACCCACCTTGTCTCTGTTAAACTTATGTATAGTTCTGCACAGCTTTATGGAGTCTGGGTAAAAGAAAACACCACACTAAGAAAGGAAATGTGATTTCTCCTGGAATTTTCATTTCTATAAATTTCTGTGCACCAGTTTAAGAGTTCCAAGTTTGCTCTCCTCAGCTGGTAGGTTGAGAGAGAATAAGAGAGGCACTTTTACTAATGATCTGATCCTTTTGGGATTTAAATTGGGACAGTGTTGATTTGAAGTCTAATGATTATTTTTGTTTTGTTGTTTATAATAATCATCTTCCCTACCTCTTGGCTTAATTCCACATGCAGCAAATGTCTCCAGAGTGAAAGATATCTTGAGAACAAACAGGCTAACTGTGAAGAGACTAATTTTGTGGTAACTAATCTTCCAGCAAACAGGTAGGAAGCAGAACTCTCCAGAGACTAATGAATTATTATTTTCAGATTTGCTTGAAGGAAAGGGCACGGGACAGAAGTTTACTAGACAACTACATAATACCCCGCCCCATATGTGAGAAGCAGGTTCCACAGAGCTTCTAGCCACTGTGAACATGGAAGAGAAGCCCCAGCCCCATGGTGCAACTGGGCTATCACTGGACCATCAGCCCAACCTACATGTAGACTATTGCTAGTGTAAATCCTTTGTACATTGATCTTAATTTGCATGTTTTTCCCCAGCATTTTTTTTTTTTTTTAAACACAATCACTCACAGCTTTAGATGGACACATTTTTAAAATAAGTAATATGTACTTTATGGAACACTGCAGACAATCAAAAACAGAAAGAAAAGACATACACCTCAGCTGAGACTGACATCCTAAGATTCCCAAAAACTTTGAATATGTTAACTTTGACTACCTATTCCTTGAACAAAACAGGGGTTTCATCAACCAGCCACTTCACAAGAAATTTCCATCAGTGTATGATTATAGGCCTGAGAAAAAAAAAATTCAGAAAGGTCCACCGATGTAGAAGAATCTCTGAACTCCTTTTCCCTCTGGGAATAGAAACAAAGCACCTTGACAGAATAAGGCTACGTAAGCACATTGTTATTAGCTATTCCTACACCTCATCCTAGGTAGTTTTTTCTGAACCTGCAGATATCAAAATTAATAGCCAAAACCAGTTTACAAAGCTCACTATGAAGATGCATTACAGTTCTGAGTTCTTACCTCCTCACAGCCTATCAGGATCCAGGACTTTTCAGACCCTTGAAGTGCTTATATTAGTTAGTAGTGTCTTCTGACAGCACACAGAACAGTGGAGATTCCCAATAGAAGGAAAAGGTAGTAGCTGCACCACAGATAAGCTCCCCTTTAAAAAAAATACATTTAAAAATATCATTTTTGACTGAAGAATGATGAATACAAACAAAATTTTAATACATTAATTTGATTCTCAATCAACTCACTCCCATAGCTGCCTTCCCTTTTCATCTTACAGTTCCAACATCCCTTGCTCCTTCCTCAATGGCTGACCAGTGGGGAGCAAAGGAAGTCAGCTCCTTCCACTAATTAGTGGACTGTCATAATTCACGGATATGACATCACATCCCATTAAGAAAGATTTTATTCTTGAATAGGTGTTCAAAGGCTATTACAAATAGCTTAAAACACACCATCAAAGATACAGAATATACCTCTGATGCCGAAGTATAGGTGCCATTTCGTTCAAGGTATGGGACCCAAAACCATTCCTTTTACAGCTTCCCCTCTCCCACAAAAGGAAGAGTGGTCTAGGAGACTGAGGATAAGCACTGGAAACCAAGAACTAGTAAACTGTAATCCTGGCGGTACACCAAGTCATTTAACCTCTGTATACTCATTTTACCAGCTTTGGATAACGCTTCCTTTTCGTCCTCCCTTACCTGTTAAGGATTCATGTTTGTACAGCAGTTTGATGATCAAGAATGCTATGCAAGTGCCAAGTATTAGTCATACATGACCTACCCTCAACATTAATTAATATACTCCTATCTACACAAGATCAAGTTATTTTACCACGTCACAAACAAGCAATTCCCAATTCAGAAACCACGTTTAGTCAGAAAGAAACTCACCAATGTTCTTAAAGGACTACTTCCTTTTCGCTTCTGTGGAATGTCTAAAACCAACACCCAAGTAGGAAGGATAAAGTGTGCATATATACCAAAAAATTTTGGAGAGTTAGTGTCATGGGGGTGGGGGGAGTCCAAAACCTTTCAGTTCATTTAATACTCCAAATTTAGAGCCAGAATCTGACTTTAATCACATTGAGTAATACCGTATTTCATACGGTAGTCCCATTGCAATGGGATCACTTCTGGAGTAAAGTGGTATTCAGCTGGTACTGCAAACTAAGATGTGGGAAAGAGAGTTCAGGGACGTTGAAGAGAAAGGTGCACTTAACGTACACTTGGAATGGAGCCTTAAATTTTGCCAAGTTTACATATGATTTTAAGTATGGTAACCTTATTATAACCTTGATCCAATTTCCATTGACATTTACTGCAATGAGATGGATTGGGTCTTATCTGTAGTATTCTCTAATATTAGATATCTAACTGAAATTGCTTAGTTAAGGCATGTGGCAAGATTTACAGGCCACATAGTGACTTGAAAACATAGACCTACACACTCTGAAGACACAATTTAGCCTGTATAACCTTTATTAATAACAATAATCCACATGGAAGGAACCTAATCAAACTCTCAGATCCAAGGCTGAATATACATAACTGGTAGTTCTAAGAGCCATCTTATTACTTGTTAATTAAGCATATTTAATATAGAAGTCATTGTGAAGATCAAAGATGAACCTCACAATGTCTTTATTACAGAGTAACTTTTCAGAGTAGAACTGCTCTTTACATACAGTATTATGACAATCAATGTTTAGGTTAGAGTCAGCTACTTTTGTAGCTCTTTATTATCCTATGAACAAGTTAGTGCAGAGAACTGGCCGTAGCCAAGAGGACAAGTAGTAACCATAAATACATTGATAAATGGAAAGTAATGCATATGGGAAAACATAATCCCAACTATACATATAAAATGATGAGGACTAAATTAGCTGTTACCACTCAAGAAACATCTTGGAGTCACCGTGGATAGTTCTCTGAAAACATCCACTCAATGTGCAGTGGCTGTCTAAAAAGCTAATAGAAAGGTAGGAATCATTAAGAGAGGGAGAGAAAATAAGACAGAAAATATATTGCCTCTATAAAAATCCATGGTACGCCCACATCTTGAATACTGCATGTAGATGTGGTTGCCTCATTTTAAAAAAAGATATATTGAAATTGGAAAAGGTTCAGAAAAGGGCAACAAAAATTATTAAAGGTATGGAACAGCTCTCGTATGAGGAGAGATTAATAGGACTGGGACTTTTCAGCTTGGAAAAGAGATGACTAAGGGGGGGGATATGGTAGAGGTCTATAAAATTATGACAGGTGTGGAGAAAGCAAATGAAGAGTTATTTATTCTCTCTCATAAGACAAGAACTAGGGGTCGCCAAATGAAATTAATAGGCAGCAGGTTTAAAACCACCAAAGGGAAGTATTTCTTCACACAACACACCATCAACCTGTGAAACTAACTCCTTGTCAGAGGATGTTGTGAAGATTAAGACTGTAACAAGGTTCAAAAAAGAACCAGATAAGTTCATGGATGATAGGTCCATCAATGGCTATTAGTCAGGATGTGCAGGGATAGTATCCTTAGCCTCTGTTTGCCAGAAGCTGGGAATGAAGGACAGCAGATGGATCACTTGATTACCTGTTCTGTTCGTTCCCTCTGAAACAGCTGGCACTGGCCACTGTTGAAAGACAGGATATTGGGCTACATGGAACGTTGGTCTGACCCAGTATGATCATTCTTATATGCAAAACATCTGTTTCAGTGCTTAAGTATGACACTACCACAAAGAAAGAAAGGAATACAATGAGAAATGCTAACAGTATACCATTTTACATTCTTTAAAACAAGTCTAGTTAGCAAACTGAAACAGATTAAAAAACACAAGAAGAATTACTTCTCCATCACCCGTTGGTATTTTGGTGCAAGAGGCAGGAAAGGTTGGTTGGTTTGTTTGTTTTTTGATGAAGTAACAAAGCATGCATAACTGAGGATTTATTCTCTTATTAATTTTTTTTTTTTTTTTTTTTTTTTTTTTTACATCAAACCACTGGGATTCTCTCATTTTTGGTTTGGCCAGACCAATCCAATCTATAAATATACTCCTGGATTGAAACCCAACACTCTGTAGACAGTATTCTTCATAAACCTCACACAAGTAGGGACTGCATTTGCAATTTTAAAGTTTGCTTCAGCACCATACAAACTGAACAACCCCCAAGGTAAGACAAGCTGAATGACTTATGCTTTTACTACTCCTATTTTAAAGACTGCATTCAATATTTTAAGAACAACTCAAATTATATCACTACTCCAACCAACCATTTGGTGAGTTTTGTTACCAAGATCTAACCTCAAAGTTTGAATACTATCCCAACAAACCAGAAAAGTAATCCTGTCCTCCAAGTGTCTCTGGACAGATTTCAAGCCTCTCATCCAACATGGAAACTATTTAGTACCCTCAATTTGGGAAATGGAGCATGTTAAATGATGTCAAAGAACAGCAGATGGGGAGAGACCAGCATGAAACGTTGATTATTTCTGTACCAAGATCGTCCAGGGTCGATCAGAAATAACAGTGCATATTACACAAAAAATATGCAGATCAATATTCTACTTAGTTCGGCTCCTTCTTAAAGCATGGCATTTCTTCTTCAAAGGGGATCTAATAAATCTGCTTAGGCCCCAACTTTACTCTTACTTTTTAAAGGGAAAATGAGAGAGAATTCTACATTATTTGGGTCCTCTAGAAAAGACAGGCATAAGAACATATATTTTGATTTCCATAAGTTGATAAACAGGTGATTAGTGTTGTATTCCTCTTTAGCAGTGATACGTATATACAAACTAAGGCAAGATTGCACATTACATCTTCATGAAGAGCTACATAGTTGAGCTAGAGAAACATTCAATTCAAGGCAAAGAGAACTAATTACTGTACCAGCAAATCCCATTCTTAACCTTCAAGAATGAGAGTTTAGACATACAACTTTGACAGATACTGGATATCATATACAGTTAGAATGACCCACAGCAGTTTATTGCCACCTATGCTGACTAGCCTATCACTATATACATCATTCCCAAATTAACAGCAGCATATTATGGTGGAATGAGAAAAATAAAAGCTACACTGGAAAGGAGGTTAATCTTTTCAAAATTCTGGACTGTCAGTTGAACAGGGTGAACTAGCAAGGATAGGATGAACATGTACTAAAGTGAGTGCAAGTGTTTGGGAATTATTTGCTTTCCATAAGATCACTAATGCTAATTTACTTAAAGGGAAAAAATAACATTTAAACTACCGTGCCATAAATGGGGGTGAGGGAGTCTGTTTCCTTGTGTATCCCCCCCACCCCACTTGAGCCTGCCTGTCGGTATCCATCTGTTGTTTCTTTTCTTATACTTAGATTCCAAGCTTTTGGGCAGGGATTGTCTTTTTGTTCTGCGTTTGTACATACAACAGGGTCTTGGTCCATGACTGGGGCTCCTAGCCGCTATGATTATGCAAATAATAAATAATACTTGAGATATGTATGAAACAGTTGAAGCTGAATTTTACTTTGCTTTCAATAACTGTGTGCTCAAATGATGTTGGGGAAGCAGGTGCACATCTGTCCACAAAGTGCCTAATTACTTTCCCTCATGGCCTCCTTGTAGAGCAAAGTGATAGGTTGGCCTGCATTCAGCCTCTATTCCCCCTTCCATCTGATATATCAGATTAATTCTAGTATTCATTACTGTATAAATACTGCTTGGTCACAATAATTGACCTCTCCTATAATAAACTCTTGTGTGCAAGATCCGGTGGAGAAACCCTGGAGTACTAGAACAAAACCAAAAAGCAGCATAACACACTGTAGGTAATGGGAGGGCAGAATGCAGTAAATAGAAGACAGCCAAAAAGGATTTTGAGAAACTTTTTGAAAATGTACATGGTCATAAGTAGGTTCTTTTTTCAGAACATAATACTAGTTGAAGGTTCAAAAGCCATGCACATAAACTTCATTGTACGTGTGCATCTACTTTTACGGGTACCACACAAACTGTGAGAAAGAACCATATTCTCCAAACATGATCAGAGTTAAGTATTAGGACACAAACACAAAGTGTTGTTAACAGTAGCCTAGGCTGAGCTGCCAGAAGTGTTAAAACAGCTTCCCATCAAAAAACATAAACCAATAGTTAAGGTAATATGCCACTGCTCATCCAGCTATAACACGAAGTTGACAGAGGAATGCTTTTGCAGCTGTATGAAGAGAAATGCAGGTAAGTGTTGTAGGTGATCAAATTGGGAGACCAAGTCTGTCTCAATCTTTCCAAGGTGGCAGAGGGACAGATCCATTAGTTCAAATTCAGACACACACATCAAGTCACTTGCTCAGCTACCAAATTGCTCAGAAGTACTCCAAAGTTGCTCTGAGAACATCAATATACCAACATAACACTGGAACATTAGAGCTGAAGGTGATCAAGTGAAGTATACCTCAGGATCCTCACATCATACTGAATAGCTGTAAAGGTTATTTAATACAGTAAGTAGGCCCTGGTATTTTCTTTCCTCTGGCACTAGTGATAAAGCAAAACTAGATTTTGCCCAAACAGAAGCAACAGAAGGGGAATTTTAACCAGTTCTCACCCAGATATGCCAAAATAAGGTTTCAAAGCTTGATCAGCTTAAGCAAGAGTAGGATATTTCAGTTGAGCAGAAACAGCCTTTATGTGCACTCAGGGGAGGCAGAGAGGAGGCGGGTCAGGGATTTGGGGAAGGGGTTGTAATAGGGACAGGGAAGGGGTGGGAAGAGGTGGGGGGCTTTTTTTATCTTTGTATGAGAAGGTGTCAGTGATGCACCCCTCAGGCCAATGTACTAGTCCTCATGTGACCCTCATGGTGATTTGGGTTTGAGATCCCTGGAATAGATGAATGTGATGGTCCCTTCTGGCCTTAAAGTCTAGGAATCTGAGATCCATATTTCAGTTTCAACCAAGGTCAGTAGTGACCTAAAATTGGTGCCATCTGTTTGGCAGCCTGTGTTAAGTTAGTTAATCTTGGTCCAGTATCTAATGAATCAAGTGAAATCACTATCTTATTTGGCAACGAATGGCGCTTTGGTTGGCAAAGAGTTAGAAAAATGAAGAAAATCAAGACTTGAAAAACTGGAACATTAGCAGCCCCCAAAATTATGATTAAAGATATGATTGGTTGCTCCTATGTAAATATTGAATGGCATCAAGTTGTGGTTAACTGCACATCAAGAATACGTGTATAAAGTAAACTTCAGACAATCTTCACATATAAGACACACTCACTTTGAATGTGAAAGGGCAATAAACTGACCTTGGTCTTTATGAACTACAAGCTTTTCTACATAAACACTGACTTCTCATTCAGTATCATACACCACTATGACCATATGGGGGATCTGTATGTACAACTTATGAATTCTGGTTGATATGAAATTGTTATCATGGAATGCCTCTGTGTGGATATGGAAGCAAACATTTGCTGACAATACTATAGCAAGTCTTTCCTAGACCTAATAAACGGAGTTGTTAACCTTTACGATTGTGCTCTAACCTGACAATGGGTGTGCTAAGGAGGTTACCTGAGCAGGAAAACCAGTTTGACTAAATTTCTCTTCAGGGAGCTGATAAAGTAGAGTGTGCAAAATCACCAGCAGAACAAAGTATCCAGGTGTTGGTAGGGGACATAAACACAGGACTTGGACACAAGGGCCAGAAAGGGGAAGAGATGGGTTTGCTTTTGTTTTGGGAGTAACAAATAGCAGGCAGCAGGCATTTAGACCACAGCATTGCCTCTGCCAAGAGGGATATCAGACATGAAGTCTGCACCTGGAGTATGTGCCTAGAGCCTGGGACAGTGCCTAAACTCTGCCCAGCCCCAGCAACCTAAGGGAATGTGGGTGTGACTGGGGTCCCAGGGGAGCCACACTGAGATTGCTGTTAGGGCAAACCGTAAAGAATGGGCCAGACAATCCCCAAAACTAGTGGTTATTCTGATACTTAGATTTACCAAGCCAGCAACAAAACAGCTTCCATAATGCTGTTAGGGAGGGAGGGATAGATAGCTCAGTGGTTTGAGCATTGGCCTGCTAAACTCAGGGTTGTGAGCTCAACCCTTGAGGGGGCCATATAGGGATCTGGGGATTGGTCCTGCTTTGAGCAGGGGGTTAGACTAGATGACCTCCTGAGGTCCCTTCCAACCCTGATATTCTATGATTAAGCAAAATATTGTCAGTATTTAGATTTTATATGCTGGAAATCTGGACCCTTAGAACCCAGAAACTTAAACGGTACTAATTTAGAACAAAAATAAGGAAATAAAACTATATTCTGTCACTACTATTACTTACAAGTTTATCAACTAAAAGGAAAAACTGGAAAACAAAAAACAAACACTGGTTTGTAAGGGAGGGACGCCATCAAGTCAATCAGTTAAAAAAATTATATATTTATTTTCAGATATTACGCCTGTTCAAGTTTTTGTGGGACTTCATCTTTTTTAAATATTTTTTTCCTGTTTATATAGGTCTTTCATAAATAGAATGACTATACAGAGAAAATAGTACACACAAATGTAGAAGTAGTGTCAAATTCACAGAGAAGAACAGGAAAACACCTCAGAAATACTGCCTATAATATATTTACAGGATTCCTGTGTTATTCATAAGAATAATAGGTAAATGTCAATTTAAAAATCATATTTATTTCTGAAAGGTAGTGTCCCTTAGCAGTAACACTGAACTTGAACTTTTTAAAAGAAATTAAAGAAAATTTTAAGTAATATAGCCTGAATTTTATTTTTCTTTAGAAGTTCTGTCAGGAATTTTTATGTTTACAATCCTCTTTCAAGCAAAGAAAAAAATGACAAAGGTACCAGTCTGGCAAATATTTATTTACACATGCTTCACTTTAAGAATACAAGTAGTCCGATTAAGAACACTGATGCCATTCAGGTACTTAAAGATAAATATATGTGTGATTTTAGGATCGGGGCCTACAGGATTATATAGAGGAAAGAGTGAAACTGGCTGAACCACAACTGCTGTCAAGTGCACAAAGTAAAATTGACTAAAAGGGAAAAATATTGAGAGAGAGGGCCTAGAGTCTATCCCTAATTTATATTTCATGGCAAAGGAAAATTGAAACAAAAATTTAAGAAAAAGAATCGGATAAACTGGATGCAGCCAGACACAGGGATCTGTGGAAAACTGTACTACAGTTCAGTAGTGAAGCATTTTAAAAACAAGAAGTAATCATCTGAAGAGGGCTATCTTCTCCCCAATAGGCCATTTCCTCAAGGGTGGGGAAGCAGCTGCATTCCCAAACTTCTACTGTGTGATACAGATCTGGAAAAAAACTAGTTAAGAAAATGGGGTGTGCTGTACTGGATCAACAGGAAATAATAAGTAGGTTCAAGACTGACACTAGAGATCATTCTGGACACAGCAGCAAGAACCTGTAACTCTGACTGGAGTGCGGGGAGGAGTGCATGAGATGAGACCTGCTTTTTAGGCACGTAGATTCTTTTCTTCTCTGTAATGAAGCTAAGAGAAGCCTGTTTGGGCATTTGCAAAGTTTTTACCTAACATATTTCATTCTTCTTAACCTCTGTCATTGTTCTTAGCACCTCTGAGGCTAGGACAAGAAGCAATGGGCTTAAATTGCAACAAGGGCGGTTTAGGTTGGACATTAGGAAAAACTTCCTGTCAGAGTGGTTAAGCACTGAAATAAATTGCCTAGGGAGGTTGTGGAATCTCCATCATTGGGGATTTTTAAGAGTAGGTTGGACAAACACCTGTCAAGGATGGTCTAGATCAGTGCTTCCCAAACTTGGGATGCCGCTTGTGTAGGTAAAGCCCCTGGCAGACCGGGCCAGTTTGTTTACCTGCTGCGTCCGCAGGTCCGGCCGACCACAGCTCCCACTGACCACAGTTTGCAGCTGCGCCGTCTCCTCCAGCAGCTCCCATTGGCCTGCAGCAGCGAACCACGGCCAGTGGGAGCCGCTATCGGCCGGACCTGCGGACGTGGCAGTTAAACAAACCAGCCCGGCCCGCCAGGGGCTTTTCCTACACAAGCAGCATCCCAAGTTTGGGAAACACTGGTCTAGATAATACTTAGTCCTGCCTTGAGTGCAAGGGACTGGACTAGATGATCTTTCGAGCTCCCTTCCAATTGTATGATTCTATGAACTGTTTATTTGTACCTGATTCTCTGTATTTAATAGATCTTGTTTTTAAGAATACCAATGTGTGGGTATAGCACGCAGTACCTCTGGAGAGGAAGCCTTCTCTTTAAGGAGAAATACAAAAGGTGTTTCTGGAACCTACAGTAGTGGTGTCCTCTCCCAGTGAGGTGTTCGGCAAAGGACTACCACGCAGATACATAAGAGGGGAAACCTAAGGATCCAAGGAGACCTGAGAAGGCCAGTGTGCACACAATATGTTTCCTTACCAATTTTTTAGATTAGGGTAATCTTACACTGCCTCTTCTGTGATGTAAGAGTTGACAGGTATATCAGAATTCTGAAATGGTTGCCTGGCTCTCCGTGGCAACCTCAAGACACATGATCTATGCATCTTTGGGGGCTAGAAGATAACAGTCAGGAGCTGGAAACCTCTAAGAATACGAGGGCTACAACTTGAAGGTGGGAGTCTATGTTGGCTCTACATTGCCAAAGTGGCAAAGAAGAGTAAAGAAAAAGCAAGGATTCCCAAGTACCTGTATCTCTTTTTTAAGAGGAGAGGGGCTAGGTCAGAAATATATGCTACAACCTGAACTAGTATAAGCTCCCATTTCTATTTATTAAAATATTTTATGGACTTTGCTCCTTATGTAGTTTTTAAATATGTTTCATATAGTTCCCTTCTCTTTAGTTTTATGATGTATTTAATAACACTCTTGGTTGTTTCATTTCTTCCCTGACCTAATGACTATTTATCATTCAAACAGTCAGTAAGAGTAAGGACTGAAGATGTTTAATGTGATGTTGTCATATTATTGTCTCACACTGGAGAAATCAAGAAATTAATCCGTCAAAGATTATTTTTTGAAAAGGGTGGATTTGGTGACAGCAAATAACTATTTTCCCTCCCAAGAAATGGAACTACAATAAGCCCCTGCTGTGTTTGTTTTGAGGTTGATAAGAAATTGATTGCTGCTATAGTTTTGTAAAGCAGAATATAATATTAAACAACTGCACAAAACACTGAAAGCACTTTAAAAACAACTGCACTATCCTTTGGATATGGGAATTAAACACTATCATTTTTTCACATTTATTGTAACTCAGACACAGCCAACAAACAGGACATTTCATGGGTTAAATTATTCAAGTGACACTGCAGTGCTAGTAAGCACAATCATCATTTTAAAGCCTCAAATTGCTTTGCATTGACACTTTATCTCTTTGCACTACAGAGGACTCTTCATCAACCACTACAGCAGTGTTTGATTTCATGTTGCGATTGAGAAAGGACTTATGCAAAACTGCAAGGTTGGTGCAGCGAAGTTAACTGCAATTATTTCTTTGGGAGCAACAGCCCAGCATGCTTCTCTCAGCGAGGCAAGGAGCATCATCAGCTCGCTGGGCTTGGAGAAAACCCCCAAGGGAACAGTAGCCCCCATGAGCACAACCCCCGGCACGAACATCAGTATACTGGGGGGGCATACATCACAAGAAACAAGACTCATCACCTTTCCCTGATCGATCCTCCAGCCAGCCAGCCTCCACCCTCAATAACTGATCCCCCCACGGGTCAACGCCCCAAATCCCACAGCTGCCCTCGCCTTCAGCGAGTTACCCCTCAGTCACCCACCGCGCCTCTAGTGCCCCCAGTATCGCTGCCTCTTCAGTCGATATAGTCCTGCCCTCTACGCGACACCACCACATTGCCCCAGCAACGTCCCTGGCCTGCCCCCTCCCTCACCCGTACGGCCGCTCTGCCGAGCGCGGCCCCACTCTCCCGCCTGCCTCGGGCCGGGCCGGACCTCACCTCAGCACCGGGGCCGCCTGCAGCCACCGGCCTCTCTCTGGTCCGACCGCTCGCCTCGCACCCCCGCCCCCTTCGCTGACGGAGCAGTCCTAGAGCGCCCGCCGCCGCAGCGCGAGAAGGGAGGGGAGAGCCCGACGCTGCCCCGCCCTCCGCGCACCCCACACTTCGAACCCGCCAATAGCCGGCGCCCTGCTCGCTGCAGCTCTTACACCAATATCGTCTCCCTCCCCCTGTGACAGGGAAACCCAACGGCTCTCCCCACTTCCGCCACTGGGACATTCTGCGCGTGCGTAAGGGATCTCTCAGTTTTCTCTCGGCCAGCGGAGCCCTGCATCATACACGCTGGCCAACGAGAGGCTGGGGTTTGAGTGGGCAGTGTAATCCTGTTTTAGGAGGGAGGTCACGTGGGGATCAGGGTCCGTGTGCGGTGAGGCGGGGAAGATATCTTGTGTGAGCTAGGAGGCAAGTGGGAGGGATTGGAGTGGGAAGCCTCCCTCAGTGGGGGAGGAAGGGCTGAGTGGAAGACCCCGTTCCTGAGTGGATTTGGGAGGAGTGGTCCCGAGCCACGCTGTAGCCATAGGTGGGGGTAAGAGCTTGCTGGGGGGTCATTTAGGCCCCATGTTTCTCCGTCTGGGGAGGAGGATTTGCTACACTGCTATAGCCTTCAGTGTAGCTGCTTCCTATCCCAATAGGAGGTGTTCTGTTGCTGCAGTTAATCCACCTCTCTGAGTTGTCTACTGTAGGGACAAAGCTGTATCATTGAAGATGCTTATACTACCTGTGCAGATGGGGAAAGCGTCTTCTGTTGGCAAAGGTATGCCACCATCCTGAGACAGGACAGCTATATCAAGGAGAGAAGCCCTCCTGTTGACACAGCACTGTCTACACTGAGAGTTAGGTTGTTATAATTATGTCACTCATGGTTATAGATTTTTCACACAGGCCCTGAGCAACATAGTTATACCGACAAAAGATTGTAGTATAGAGCAGGGCTGAGAACAGATAGCTAAGTTGAAGAAAGAATTCGTCTATCAACCTAGGGCGTTCTACACCAGGGGTTAGATTGGCATAGCTACATCTCATAGGTGTAGATTTTTCATACCCCTGAGAGACTGGCTATGCTGATGTTAATTCCCAGAGTAGACTAGTCCTATGACATTTATTATCTTTCCTCCTTCTGCTGATTCCAAACCTCCAGAGCTTTGCCTGGGCTAGAGTTTTTGGTCCTGCTGTTACCCAAATTTGTTTTTTTGTTTCTTAATTAAAATTATTATAAATGCTAATCTAGACACCCCCACAAACATTTGTTCCTGGTCTTGGGTCACTGTAAGAATGAGATGATAATATAAATTAAAAAAAAATTAGAAACACTTTATATATTTTAATATATAAAATAAATGAAGTCTACAAAACAAAAAAGAAATAATGCATTTATGGTATTGAATAACCAATATATCTAATTTGCTGACCCCACCAAGAACTAGAAAATGTTTGTTTGCTGTGTTGCAGGGCCTTTTTGAAACCAATGAACCATAACTGAATGGAACAGTAATATTAAATAGCAACGTATATGGTTACACTTATTGAGAAGCTGCGCTTGTACTCACCTGGCTGTGTTAGAGATAGGGTTACAACTGATGTAACCAAATGCACACACTATGAAACAGAGTACCTGTATCATGTGTAGACTAAAGTGTTTAGAACTGTACAATTTGATACCTACCTAGGTATAAATTTCCAGAGCATCTACTGTAAGTCTAGCAGTGGTCTAGAAAATGTAACCATTCACCTACGATGAGTATTAGGGAGTACTTATACTGTAGCTTTTTCAGATTTTGTCCACTTATTGCAGCAATTCAGTTCAAGTCAACATTTTTAATGACTGAAGTAAGTTTGCTTTTATTTCTGCTGAAGTTTATGTTGCTTTCATATATAGTGTGAGAATTAGCTATACAATATCATTCCTCACTTTGTGAGGCCAAGAAGATTGCTGGGTAGTGTACTGAAAGAATCTACAGTAGTTTATGTGACAAAGTACAAGAGAACGGGAATGGATTAAAAGAAAGAGGCTTTGTTGGGATCATCCGTAAGTACAGCTGTGTGAGAAATGCATTATGCTCTGTGAAGTGAAGGATGAGAAATGAAATTGTATTGCACAGTAAATTTCATTTTGTCTAAAGAAAAGTTATCTGTTTAATTCCCCATATTTGTCTTTTGTGTCTAGCAGATAGATGATATGTGTGCTCCCAAAGGTTCAAAATATCTCTGGAAACCTTCCTTAAAGCAGCAGTAACAGTCCCTTGTGTGAAGGGAGCAGAAGACATATGTTTTGGGTCGTATTATTTTGGTGTACAAGATTATTCTGCTATTTGTAGAGGCATGTGGAAGAGGGCTTTCCTAGTAAAGTATCACAATAGCAGTAATGGTTAGGGTCTCTTATTAAGATTAGGTCCCCATTGTGCTGGGCTCCATATGCACATATAATGAAAAGATGGTCCTTGGCCAAAAGAGTTTATAGTCAAAGGTCTTGGAAATTTTACCATTGAAGTAAAAGTACGCCAACACTGAGTACCTTTAAAAGTCCTACCTATAGTCAGGCTTGGCCTCAGAACTGGAGGGGCCAAGCCGCTAGAGGAAGAGGGAAGGATCACTTGATGAGTCCCAGTCCCACTGAGAGACGGGAGAGAAAGAGTCATCTTATGATCTGAGAACTCAATAGAGGAGTTGGCATATGCCCAGAACCCTTTCAAAATAAGTGATTGAGAATTATAAGCCTCACACATTTAGAACACTTATGTGAGGCTATAAAGGTGGGGGATGGCTCCTAACTTCTTCTCTTCCTTTCCAGCACCTGAATTCTGTATTATTCAATATCTCTGTACTTGTTAGTACAACACACTCAAATAATACTGATAAAATAATACCTATAAAAGTGAAAGCAACCACGTAAGTTCTCATATGATGTGTTCAGTGTCCAATTAAAGGAATTTTTGAATTCCAGGTCATTAGAAAAGTTATTTTTCTTAAGGTGACCAATAGCAAACCGCACTGCACTGAGATTGCTCCGAGTTGTGCTGGCTGCACTGGCCAGCAAGGTGTAATTCCAGTATCTGAAGATTGCTGTTTCTTCTCTCTCAACACTGCTATATGAGTAGTTGGCTGTTTAAGATGCCTTTACTGCTGTAGTGAGGACAGAATCTAACCCTGTGTAGAAAAATCCAGCGTCGTGTTATGCTGATCTTGGCCCTTGTTATGCATAAAATAGGTGCTTTTACTGTTCTTGGCTCCATTACTAACTTTGTTCATTTTTATATCATTTGTAAACACTGCAGTTTACAAACTAGTAAAGACAAATAACCTGGTACTATAGACTATGGGCCACATCCTTTCCCCAGTAATTTGGTATTTGTGTAACTCTATTGACTTGAATAAAGTTGATCCTGATTTATACCAGTGTAACCGAGAGGAAAATCAGGCCCTTTGTGTACGTGTCTCCCACCGAAGAAGACTATGGAAGTTTGTGTGGAGAAGGACTGCAGGATCAGATCTAAGATATATGCTTATGCTTTTACTTAATATATTGTAAGATATATTTAAATGTGAGCTAGTTTTCTCATGTATTACAGAACTTGATACGTACAATAGTAAAAGCTCTACATGAAAGCTGAGGACCAGTGAAATGTAAATGGAGTATAATCAAGACATACAGATTAATACAAGTAAAAGCAGACAACCTGACCATCTGAAAAAACAAGTGAATAACATATTATTAGATAACTTTGACTATCCTGAGGATGCAACTGATGAGGAGCAAGAAGACTTACCTTATGATGGAGACCTAGAAAGAACTTATCACCACAATAATGAATCAAATAATTTGAAAGCCTGTGTTTCTGTAGAAAACATTTCTGATAATTTCTTAAATTTGACCTGTTCTGAAATTAACAGAAGTTTAAAAGAAGAAATAAATTATGAAACACAACAGCTATCTCAAGAAAAGGTCTTCAGCCACCGTATGCCCGCCACAAGAACAAATGGAATAATGATTGAAATGGCAGTAGAAGCTCCTGTGAGTGGCATGCCTTTGGAGACAGAATTATCAGTTGGAGCTTTCAGCAGCCTAGATAGGAAGGAACATTTCACCAACTCAAACATTTCTGATGTTCTTTTGCGTCATTTTTCCAAAGAAGAGTTATCAAACACAAGCCAATTAATTGATTGTGAAACTATTCCAGAAACATCCTTTACTGAAAGTGTTGATGAAACTATCCTCACCAAAACTAGGATTTCAGAATGCACCAAGCCCACTTTACTAACAGAACAATGGGCAAAGCACTTTGAAGACTATCATTTAAACAGACAAGATGTAATATCTGAAGATGATTACGAAGATAAACATTTGATAGATGAAAAAAAATTTGTTATAGATGACAGAGCTAATTCTTATGGTGATGAGAAAAACTGCATACAAGAAAATTCACAGTTGATAGCTGAAAATGAAGATACAAATAATTTTCAAAACATAAGAAATAATCACAGTCATCAAAAAGGTTTATTTGAAAGAACAAGTTCATCTCATGAACTCAAATATGGTCAAGGACAAGTTAATTATTGTCTTCCTGACTTCTCTAAAGTTCCTCCAAAAGTCAAAATACCAAAAAGAAATAACAGTGATAAATCAGCTCCCATAATGAAAAGAACCAAATTCTCACCTAATTTGGTTGGTAAATCAGCAATTGTGAACGATGTTTTAGAAACTATTAATTATTTTGATTCTGTTGAAATAAAGAATCAAGAAGAAGAAATGAGAATTCCTGAACTTTTACAACAGCTAGAGGTAAATGAGATCTTTTCAGATATCAGTCCTTGATTTAATAAAATATTAATGTCAGTGGAAGTGAAAGAGACAGTCCATCAGAGCCTAACATGAGTAGTCCTATATGCAAGTGGTTCCGCTGACGTCAGTGTTTCTATTAATTTAATTAAGAATTACTTATATGAGTAAAGGATTGTAGGATTGGGCTTTCAGTCCATAACTTCCATAAACAGACACATTTTATGATGTTATAGGGCGATACCTTAATAATTTAAAAGTTTCCCTTCAAAATATTAAGAGAATTGGTTATAGTCAATTTCATTTTTTAATTCTCCCATACTTGCAAAATGTTGTTTCTGTTACTCTAGGAAAATGTTTACATTCTGCCAAAATTATTTTAATAGAAATGTTTAATATCTTAAAGAAATAATTAAAGGTTTGTTTTCATATTGTGTTTTACCCAGATCCCATTTACGTCAATGGTGAGTTTGCCAATGGATCTTTAAGATTTATAAATGTCTTTGAGGATCACCCATGCTACCTGACTGATTCCCTTTAAATGATTTGTTCCAATATTTTAGGATTTCCTTTATTCTGGTTGTAAATAGATCACTTAACAGTCACTTTTTCATATTTAGATTCAGTCATTGAGACTACTCACATGTGTAAAGCTAAGCACATGCTTAAATCTTTGTAGGATCAGGGCCTTAGTATATAAGAAAGACTTATTACAACACATTAATACTTTTTTTCTTTGTTATTTCTGAATTAATGCAAGTTGCTGACAAAACATGCTGAGGCTCAGAATCGTATTGATCATTTGAGGTTTGATCCTAAGGTAAAGCTACCAGAATATTATAAAATCAGATAAATTGTTTAGGAGAGCTTTTTCTTAGTACAATATATTTTCTCTCTAAGGGTCTGATATGAAGCATATATTCTACTAAACAACCGTTTATATTGTTGTTCCTATTTATAGAACTTCTCTAAAGATAGATTTGGCTAAGTAACTTGAGACTTTTAGATGTCTAAAACACATACAGTGAGGATACGCCAACTAGAAACATACATGTTCATAACATGGTGTGTTTATGGGAAATAAACAAGGATATTCTGTCACTTTTCGATATGTTAATAAAAAGTGAATAATAACTTATTTCATATTCTTTATGTGTAATTTAAATAACTCCTTCTAACCAACTTCTGTAAGGATATACAGTATTAAAATAGTTTCCTTTTAGCATTCCAAGTGAATATTTTTATATATAAAGCTGTTCTTTTATTTTAAAATATTGTTCTGTATATTTTTAACAGATATATACTCATTCAGCTTCTCCTAATCCAAACCTTTCCATTCACTCAAGATGTATGGGTGCAGCTTCTGAAGAGTCTGTATTTCATCCCCTTACTGTTCCTATCCAGCCTCTGCTTGGTTTGTCCCAAGCATCTTTTTCAGGTAGTTGAAATTACAGTGGTTATACAAATAACAGAGGTTCCTTATTTTACATAATTGTGCACTTTGTTATTCTGTTCCATAATCATAGAATCATAGGACTGGAAGGGACCTCGAGAGGTCATCTAGTCAAGTCCCTTGGATTAATGGAATAATAATCTGGAAAGCTAGATACAGATATCCAGTTGGTACTTTACTCTTTATTTTCATTATGTTATATAGGATTACAATCTGGGAAAATTATTTCATCATTACCGTCAGCCAGTTCAGCAGGAGAAGTACACTCTTTAAATCCTAACTTGATGCAAAATACAACAAAAGGAGAAAAGATGTCTCAAATGCTAAAGGAGCAGGCAGAGCAACTGAAAGCTAAAGTAATATGAAAGAGATTTGTTTCAATACCTACTTAATATTGATGCTCTTGGTTTTTTTTAAAGAAATCTAAAATCCCAAATACAATGTACCAATTTTCTATTGAAGGTGGAAGAATTTTCTAAATGTGTAATACAGGAGGCCTTCCCTTTGCAAGATCGCTGTCCGGTAAATTATTTTTTTCACATATATTATAGGGAATTGAAATGTGCTTTAAATGGCATTGAACCTGTATTTATTGTGGTGAAATTTTAAGTGTTGTTCAGAAAGATATATTTAATAAATTAAACCCTTTCCTCCATTCCAGAATTAAGTTATAGGCTTGAAAAAGGCCAAGGTGAAGTTTGAGATTGACAATATGTGTCTGAATCCTCTAAACTCCTTTGAAAATCTTAAACCAAACTATTTATGAAGGCAGCCCTTACTCAGGGAAATTACCGTTGAAGTTATTACGAGTTTTGTTTGAGCAAGACCTGAATCAAGACCCCACAATTTAACCCTCTATTTTTACATCTCCTGTGGACCACAGAGTGTTGTTAATTGTTCTGTCCAATTAAATAGTAAAGTCATGCATTATTTAAATCTCTTTTATTGGTGAAGGTATTAAAGGAACTAAAAGAATACCTTGACACATTGGAACGGAAATATTTAGCCACTAAGGAGGAGCATCGTGGTTTACAGCTACAGAACTACAATCACAAATCCATAAGTGTTGGCGAGTTTGACCCTGACAGGTAAGAAATGCCTGCTAAATGGTATGTCTGTATGTCTTTGCCCCCATAGTATATGAGCACCTGGCAGTCATTAATTATTTTATCCTCACAATATCCCTGCGAGATACAGAAGTAATATTATTGCACATTTTTTACCTGAGGGGCTAGTCAACTTTTGGGCCTTGGGGATGTTCCAGTTGGATGTATAAATTGATGGAGTCTGGTATTCACTTTGATGCACTCTTGTTTAGTTACAATGAACGTGCAAAGTCCTGCTTGTCCAAACACAGGAGGAGCTCAGAACAAAAGAAGCAGTTTCGTAGCTTACAGCAAAGCCTCTTCAGACAATAGACCCAAAAGTGCTCTCCAGTTTTTTTCCCAGGGTCACACTGTGCTTGCAGGTGACTGCATGGCTCTCTTGCCTTTTTTTTTTTTTTCTTTTTCTTTTTTTGGCCTTTGCCTTTCTGACTCTTCTTATTGATTCTCAGTTTCTGACAGTTTAGGAAGTTTTTCCTAATGTCCAACCTAAACTGCTCTTTCTTCAATTTAAGCCCATTGCTTCTTGTCCTATCCTCAGCAGTTAAGGAGAATAATTTTTTCTCCTTCCTCCTTGTAACAACCTTTTATGTACTTGAAAACTGTTATCATTGTCCCCTCTTGGTCTTCTCTTTTCCAGACTAAATACACCCAATTTTTTCAATCTTCCCTCATAGGTCATGTTTTCTAGACCTTTAATAATTTTTGTTGCTCTTCTCTGCACTTTCTTCAATTTGTCCACATCTTTCCTGAAATGTGGCACCCAGAACTGGACACAATAGTCCAGTTGAGGCCTAATCAGCGTGGAGTAGAGCATAAGAATTACTTCTTGTGTCTTGCTTACGACATTCCTTCTAATACATCCCAGAATGATGTTTGCTTTACTTGGCAACAGTGTTAATCTGTTGACTCATATTTAGCTTGTGATCCACTATGACCCTCAGATCCCTTTCCACAGTATTCCTTCCTGCGCAGTCATTTCCCAGTTTGTACATATGCAACTGATTTTTCCTTCCTGAGTGGAGTATTTTGCATTTGTCCTTATTGAATTTCATCCTATTTACATCAGATCATTTCTCCAGTTTGTCCAAATCATTTAGAATTTTAATTCTATCCTCTAAAGTACTTACAACCACACCCAGCCTGGTATCCTCCGCAAACTTTATAAGTGTACTCTCTATACCATTATCTAAATCACTGATGAAATATTGAACAGAATCAGACCCAGAATTGATCCTTGTGGGACCCTACTCAATATGCCTTTTCAGCTTTACTGTGAACCGCTGATAACTACACTCTGGTAATGGTTTTCAAACCAGTTATGCACCTAATTTATAGTAGCTCCATCTAGGTTGTATTTCCCTTGTTTGTTTATGACTGTTGTTCCCAGCCTTTTCAGGGTCATGCCCCCTATACCCCTGTCCGCACGCACACACACCCCGGGAACCAGGCTGGGAGCGCGGCCATGGCTCCTGGCAGGGGACAGACAGACATGGTCAGGGGCAATGAGTCCGAGGCTGGGGCCAGAGCCAGGAGCAGAGCTAGGGGTGGAGCGGGCCTGGGGTGCGCTCCTCCCTGCTTCACTTGAGGAGTGCACCCCCCCAAACATTTCTCTTTACCTCCCCGAGGGCTGTGCTGCATAATTTGGGAACCACTGGTTTATGAGAAGGTCATGTGAGATGGTATCAAGAGCCTTACTAAAGTCAAGATATACCACATCTACCGCTTCCCCCATATCCACAAGACCTGTTACCCTGTCAAAGAAAGCTATTCAGTTGGTTTAACACAATTTGTTCTTGACAAATCCATGCTGACTGTTAGTTATCACCTTATTATCTTCTAGGTGTTTGCAAATTGCTTAATTATTTGCTCTGTTATATTTCCAGGTACTGAAGTTAAGCTGACTGGTTTGTAATTCCCTGTGTTGTCCTTATTTCCCTTTTTATAGATTCAAGCAGTTAACTGTGGTTTAATTTAATCTATTTCATTTTGTAATGGTATTGTTTTATTTTTGGACAGTGTTGCAACTTTGATACTGCAGTGATATACAAAAAGCCAGAAGTTTATTGAAAGGCTGATTGTATAACTCTGTGTTTTGTATTTGGGTTTAGAAAGGTGGAGGGGGAAATATTTAGGCTTGGTATGCTGCTTGAAGATGTCAAAGAGAAAATTGACGACAATATATGTAGTCCATGTCCATCTTCATTCACAACATCTCCTACGTCTCCTTCGCTCACTCAGTGTGAATCTGTGGGTTCATCCTGTTCTTGTCTTCGTGAGGTAACTCATCAAGTTCTATAATCTACAGACCAAACTCTTCTTTGAGTTACACTGATGCAAACCCCATTAATTTCAATAGGGTTGCGCAAGTATACCCAAGAAGAGAATTTGCCCTTATGTTTCTAAGAGTGAATATCTTGCTACAACAGAGAATGTTAATTCAAAAAAGTAATGTATTTTATTCATGAATTTAAACTTTAAGATATCTCATTAGCCATGTTGATCAAAACCTAAATATGTGACTATAGTTGTGTTGGGGGAAAAGATTCCCAGTCTCAGTGGAGAAAAAAAAATTGGTTTCAGAAAAGCAAAATATTGTAATCTTTGCAAAAATTGAAAAACAGTTTTTGCAGGTGAATCACTGCCATTTAATATAGAAAAGCTATGAAAATGGTAACTTTCTGCTTCAGTGAAATTCATAAAAATCACAGTTTGGCTCAAAGGATCAAATTCTTTTATGTTATAGAAAGCTGGTGAAAATGGTAATGTTTAGTTCTGGATCATAGCTTGCAAAGTGGAAATTGGTGGTTTCCCACTGTTCTACATGTGACCAAGCTAAATGCTTTCTAACTGTACTAATTGTTTGAAATACCATATGAATTCTGATGAATCCTCCTTTGAATCCTGAATTGCATAGATATTCAGGAAATCTTGGGATGCAGGATGCAAGATTTTAGGGAATACAGTAAATGACAATCTATTGTAAGTGTCTTTATGCTATCTATAATATGGTTACTTTGTACAGAGTCCTGTGGTTTCAAGCATTAGTGATCCTCCAGAAAGGTCTGCTACTGAAGTGAATTTTCATAATAATGAAAGGAACAAGGGAGAGAATAGAAGGCATGCAATTGATGTGATCCCAAAGAAAACCAGTCAGCTTTCTTTACAGAATGACAGTTGTGATCCTTTTTCTGAAATGTAAGTATTGAACTTTGTGGTAGGTATTGAAGTCATTTACTAAAATGGATTTATAATTACTTACATTCAATAAATGTCTTCATATTAGTATCTGATCAAATGTCCACTGAAGTCAAAAGAATCTCATTAATTTAACTGAGTGTTAGATCATGCCACTGCATGACCTCAATTGTCTCCATAGATATTCAAGACGGAAGAGACATATTGGGGGACCTGATCCAACAATCTTGCCAGTGCACAATTATTCCCTTCAGTAATTTTTTTTTATATAGGTTGAAAGTATGTCAGTATCCAAAATCACTACCTATTCCATTCTTTAGTGACTCAGCAGAGTATTAGTATTTCTGTGTGTTATATCTTTGTTGAACCCTGCCCTGGTGGAGAATCATATGATGATAGTCTTGCTAAAAAACAGTGTTTTTAATATGTTTTGAAAAAAAACAGTATTTTAAAATAAAAATTGCTTTTTCCTTAGCCAATTGGGATTACAAAAAAGAGATGCATGTGCCTATGTAAAAGGAATGGAGCCCCTGGAAAAAGCAGGACTGCTAGCAAATAAGCACTCTTCAGATGTAATGGTACAAGGTCTATTTTTGTGCATAATTAAATTTTGTGGATGAACTTGTTTGTTTATTTTATCCAGTGGGATAATTTATATTAGATTATATTCTACTGTCCCAATGTTAAGTTTGCACAACAAACCAACTCAACTGTTGTCATTGTTGAGATACTACAGTATGTCAGAACATTGCTGTACAAATGCCAAGGAAGATGATTCAGGTTTAGGAATGTTGCTGTCAGAACTTGTGAACCATTCATAATGTGCTTTGATTCTGAGGGGAACTGTGCTGGAAGGAGTTGCATAGGCAACTATTGGATTTTAAATAGTATCGTTTGTGTTTGTTTAGGGCTGCGAGGAAAAAAACATGAATCCGTGCCAGATCCACTGAAACCTACACTAACAAAGTCATTTCACCTTTGTGTCTCACTTTTCTTATCTATAGAATGGGATTAATGTGCAGACTCTGCAGTCCATTTTACGTAGCCTAGAATTGTGAGTGGATCATAAAGCAAGAAAAAGCATTGCTAAAGCCATAGAAAAATTATATCCAAATATATGTGTTACTCACACTGTATTTCTTGAGAGAGACACAATAATGTGAATAAATGTATAAAATTTTTATGTTCTGGTTTATGGTACAGCAGTGTTTCCTTCCACATGAGGCAGACAATGGGCCTGGAGGCCTGGAATCCCATAGGCAGCTTATATTAAGTCAAAAACGTACCACTGATCAAGAAAACCCAAAAGGGTAAGTGCTTTATGTATTTTGGCTGATAAAAATATTTGTAAACAGCCAAAATGAGTGTGTGCATTCATGGATACAAGTTTTGCTGTTGGACTCTGTCTGAAATGTAATGAATTGTGGTAGGCTCAACTCAAAGTAAAGCTGGTTGTCTTTGAACACGGGAAGATCTGGTTGGAAACAATTATTGTGTCTTTACATTTTACACAGGCAATAAATCACACAGGATGAAATCCTGACCCTATTAAAAAATAGCAAAACTCCCTGTGACTTCAATGACAGCATTTCACTCAGTGAAATTCAACCCTATCCAGAGGACCACCACAAGACCTATTACATCACTTAAGTTCCACTTACACATTATTTTGAGGGCTTAAGTAGAGCTTAGGTCTTGTGTTGGCCTTCTGCATGGAAGTGAATTTCACTCATGGTAACTAAAAGTTAAGTAATAAATTAGTTCTACAATCATATTACAAATATTGGAGACAAAATCCAACATGCAGATTAAAAAAGGGACTTGCCTGAACAGTGACAAACACAAGTAAATATCTATTTGTGTAGACCTTCAGAATTAAGTTTGGTTGTTTTCTTACTTTTATCACATTAGTACTTCTGTATGCTATCTTGTTTATTCAGGAGTTTAAACTTTTGGCAAATGAAGTCTCCACCCAAAACCAAGCCTTACAATATGTGCAATTTGGAACACAAAATTATTAATCTAAATGTGCGGCAAGAGCAAGGTAGGAGAAAGAGGAAAATGCTTTTATTTCATCATTTGTATCATTTCAATAATTTTATTCCATTTTATTCAATAATTTGTATAATTTCATAACTCTGGTAAAACTCACCTACTATCCAATTCTTCTCCCCCCCCCCCAATCGTTTTAGGCAATTTAGCACGTCCCTCAGATCATTGTTTTTGTGGAAGGGTAGAAAAGTGTTCAAATGCACATGATGCTGCTCTGTATCCCAAACGGAAAATACACTGGTCAAAAAATGCAAACAAAGAACTTTGTTCCTGTTCTGTCAATAGGTGAGCATGTGCTGACTATCACCCTTAGCTCCAAAACAAAACAAAACATTAATAAACTTCAAAAGAAGTCCAGAGGGTGTTATTAGAGTAACTGTCTCTTCAAACCCTTGTGCCTGTCTGTGTTCATTTGTGCACATGTAGATAAACGCATACACCTAAGATTTCTTAAGTGCTTTGCTGAATAGAGGTGGGGTTGCTCACATGCTTAACTTTAAACACGTGTTTAACTGCTCTGCTGAATCTGGGTTTCAGTACCATGATCCATACTGTAATTCAAGGTGTAATGCGATTTTTTTCCCAAGATTAGACCATTTAGTATGGATATACACTTCTACCTCCATATAACGTGACCCGATATAACACAAATTCGGATATAACGCAGTAAAGCAGTGCTCGGGGTGGAGCCCTCCGGTGCACTCCTGTGGATCAAAGCAAGGTCGATATAATGTGGTTTCACCTATAACGCGGTAAGATTTTTTGGCTCCCGAGGACAGCGTTATATCGAAGTAGAGGTGTATTTCATATTATGAATAAATTTGTTTTTCCTGAATGAATAATTTGGCAATATTAATTCCATAGGTATTCAGGCTCAAAAACTTTTCATCAAGTTGTTAACATTTAATTCAGATCTTGTACTATTTTTGTTTTTAACATGTAGAAATAAAAAGACAGAGGACAGAAAAACTGATAGTGAAAGGTCAAAATCTGGAAGGTATTCAGTCTTCATTCAGGAAAAAGCAATGGAGCTAGATTTGTCAGGTACTAACCTTTGTAAGTAGAGATTGCATACAGTGGCCAGAACTGTATATTTAACTACTACTGAGTCCTTATAGTAATTTGATGTCATCTCACAAGACCTGCAGAGTATGAAGATCTTAATGGACTTTTACCAAACTTTACTGGCTAGGCTACTAGGACCCCATTTTCAAACAGTTTTTCAAAAAAGCGCCCATGACATTTCCATGTGTAGAAGGGCACTGGTCTGTACAAAATTCCATTTTGCTCATTCATGTGCAGGTTTTTGTATATGCTAACTAGTGCATGCCAATTTCAGCATATCTCTGAGGATAGTTTGAAAACTTGGCCCCTAAAGTGTTTCAAGATTTCTGGGCCAGATTATTTCCTCCCCCATGAAAAAGAGTGGGGATTTTTATGAGAAAACCTCTACCTGGCATCCTTTGTTGAGATTCTTCCCCATCATTCTGCTGATGGGAAGGAGGGTGGAAATGCCATCTTAAACTTCATGGATCCTTGATACAACCCTGGCGGCCTCCCCAACTCCTTAACAGCAGTGTTCCATTGGAATCTCACTGACAAGGATGTCCCCTGCCCCACTGGGCAGGGCAGTTCCCAGGGCCCTCAGAAGTTCAGTTAACTTCTCTGAGGGCAGAGCACAGAGGAAGGACAATAGGCAGTCTTTCTTCCAGCCAACCCTGACTCCACACCCTCCCATTCCACTGCCCTGGGTTGAGGATGGTACTGTGAAGGTGGCTGTACTCCATGTGTGAATTGGAAGGCATGAGCTGTTTCTGGGTTGGATTTCAAATCAGAACATGTGGGCTCGTTGTCCCACCTGAATTCTGGGATACCTTTTGCCCCTCTTTTCTCTGTGATGCCTTTCCATTTAGATACATGTTCGTAATTAGTACTGTAACTCTGTTACCAGTGCTATTATATGGATCAGCTAGTACACGGTGAGGCAACCTATGGCACGCACGCCAAAGGCGGCACGTGAACTGATTTGCAGTGGCACTCACACTGCCTGAGTCCTGCCCACCAGTCCAGGGGGCTCTGCATTTTAATTTAATTTTAAATGAAGCTTCTTAAACATTTTAAAAACCTTATTTTCTTTATATATAACAACAGTTTAGTTATATATTATAGACTTATAGAAAGAGACCTTCTAAAAACGTTAAGCCGTATGACTGGCACGCAAAACCTTAAATTAGAGTGAATAAATGAAGACTCGGCACACCAGTTCTGAAAGGTTGCCGGCCCCTGAGCTAGTACAAGGTGTTATATGTGTGCCACATTAAACACTCTCTCCTCCACCTTCTTTTGTGGTCCCCTTGGTTTCCACTGGTTCTGGGGAGGCAGGTCCAACCTTCAGCAATTTTAAGGAAAAAAATGACTGAGTCTGACTTCAGTGGGACAACCTACATTAGGACAGGAAGCTTGTCTTGTGTAAAGGCACAGGCCTGACACTGGGGAGATTCAAGTTCAGTTCTTAGCTTCGACACAGGCCTCCTATATGACTTTTTGCAAGTCACTGCATCTCTCTGTGCCTCAGTTCCCCATCTGTAAAGTGGAGATGATACTTCTCTGCATCACAAGAATGTTGTGAGGAGAAATTCATTAATGTTTGTGTGGCACTCATATCCTAGAGTGCTGGAAGCCATGTGGGTATCTAGATATAAAGCTGCAGTATCCAGATTATGAGCTGTAATATTTATGTAAGACCTCTTTGATACAATTTCTTTTAGGCAGTGATTCAGAAGACATCTCATTCTGTGATTCCTTTCATGAGTCACACAGTGATGAATTTCTGGAACACAGGACTAAAAATTATAAATCACGTAGCGCAGGATTAAAAGAACAAAGCAAAGGTACAGTGGTTTCATAGCTCCAAAAACATATTTGTGTGGAAATGTTGTTTGCAGTGTTATATTTTACCTATATCACTTGTTTGCAGGTCTCAGCTGGAGGTGCAATAGGGGAAACAGAGAATGGTTTAAACTTGGAAATTATAAAGAATTTGTTCAGTCCTGCACCTTATGTAGAAATAAAAACCTCAGTTCAACTCGTGAGTATAAAGTGTTGTCAAAAAGATTACAAACCATAAGCTAAGCTTTACATGGCACAGACCCATGAGTGGAATACACATAGGGACCAGCACTCGAAGAAGAACTAAATATTTAGTTCCAAAACTACATAAGGAGCAGTAACACAAAGTCTAGCCTCACCTCAGTTCTTCCACAAACACAGAGGAACTGTCCATTTTTCAGTTGGTGGGAGCAATGACATTTCTAGTTTTCCACTAGCCTCTTCAAAATGCCAAAGTCACACTATGCCAGCTGTCATTTGCTGTTGGTCCCCCATACAGTGTGGTCTAGAGAAATGAACAGAAATTCCTCAGGTCTTATGCCACCTCTGCCACTGACTTGTGTTAACTTCACCAAGTCAATGAGAGCCTGGTTTTCAGAAATGTTGAGCGCCCACAGCAACCTTTGAAGTCTCTTAAATCTCTGCCTGTTTCCTCATCTTTACAGTCGAAATGATGATACTTATCTGTTTTACAGGGCCAGAGTGAATATAAATTAGCTAGGTTTCAGAATGGTAGCCGTGTTAGTCTGTATCAGCAAAAAGAACGAGGAGTACTTGTGGCACCTTAGAGACTAAGAAATTTATTTAAGCATAAGCTTGCATGGGCTAAAACTCACTTCATCGGATGCATGCAGTGGAAAATATGGTAGGAAGATATATAGATACACACAGAGAGAACATGAAAAAGTAGGTGTTGCTATACCAACTATAATAAGTGTTATATGTCTTGAGAAACTGCTGAATTAGAATTAATTTGCAAACTAGACACCATTAAATTAGGCTTGAATAAAGACTGGGAGTGGATGGGTCATTACACAAAGTAGAACTATTCCCCCTGCTGTTACTCACACATTCTAGTCAGTTGTTGGAAATGGGCCATCCTGATTATCACTACAAAAATGTTTTTTCTCCTGCTGACAATAGCCCACCTTAACTGATTATAGTTGGTATGGCAACACACACTTTTTCATGTTCTCTGTGTATACATATATCTTCCCACTGTATTTTCCACTGGATGCATCCAATGAAGTGGGTTTTAGCTCACGAAAGCTTATGCTTAAATAAATTTGTTAGTCTCTAAGGTGCCACAAATACTCTTTGTTCTTTTTGATAAATTAGCTAATGTTTCTACATGTTGTTTGGAAATGTAAAGTGTTATGTAAGTGCTACATCGCATTGATGTATTTATTATGATAATGCTAAGTTGTCATTACAGTATGCTTTCTCAACAGCCTTACAATACAGGGATTGGAATATAAATTTCTGCACTAGTGGTCAAAGAAACAAATGCAGCAGGGAATCTGACAAGAATAATATTGGTAAATGATTCCATACTATTGGTCTTAATTATGTTAAAAAGATTTTGCTTGGCAGTTATGCTTTATAGATCATATGCAAACTTTTTAAAGACACATTTATAGTTAGTATAATGAAATGTACAATAACAAACTGAAATCTGATCAAGAAATGGATTTGGCTAAAGAGAGAAGGGCAAAGAAGAGAGCCCAGCATTTAGAAACACTGCTGAAATGATGATATGAGAAGCAAACGTACGCAAGGAATTTAAGAAATGAATCTAGGGTTAGGCAGGGTTCCAAAGTGCTTCACAAATTGTGTACATAGAGCACCAATGAAATGCACTTTGGAATTGCGTAGTACATTGGAAAAGAATGGCACAGTGATCACCAGGAACAATCTAGGACTGTTTTCCCTTTCCATCTTGACTTCCAGTTAATGGGTACCTTAGAACATTATTAATTTATTTATAGCTAAAATAGGGGTGCTCTTTTCCATTTTCCTGTTTGATATTTAGGGGACCTCTTAAATGTCTGTATAGAGCATGGGGGAGGGGAGCTATTAAAGAAAATGGCTTGACTTCCAGAGCTTATACATAGCACACCTAATAAAAGGTGGAAGAGATGAATGAAATATGTTGGCTTCAGGAGGAGAGGAGGCAAGGAAAAAAGATGAGGCAGATCAAGATATTTAATCTTTACCCCTTGTTTCTCTGCCATTTACTTCAATTTCATTTAATCTTTTTACTGCATTCCTCCTCCTTCGTCTTTTGCCTTTTCAAAATTTATTATCCTTCTCTTATCAGTTTTTTTCGGAGCAATCATGCATTACAGGACTTATTCCTAGAGATTATGTTGATGCATTTGCATGCAGTATTTCCAGCCTCAGATATTTAAAAATTATGAGGCAGGCCCCCCCCACAAAAAACTTTTTTAAGATTTTAAAAAATGATAAAATTTTGAATTCTTTTGTCTTCTCTTTTTGAAGCATTTTGGGTGCACTTAGGTCACAATTTCATTATTTTCTCCACAATTATAAGGACTAGAAAAGTAATTTTTTTAATTAAATCTGAGTTTCTCAGGTATTCAAAAAACTGCAACTGGTGCTTTAAGACAAACAGCAGACATGATAAAATCATGCAAGTTGGCAACACAGTGCATGTTTAAAGAATGTTGGGTTTCATTGTTAAATTGATTTAGTAAAGAAATAAATCTTTTGGATATTTTTGTTGGTATTCTAATGAAAATTAGAACTAGAGGGGGCATTTCCAGTGGAGATGTTTTTGCAGGGATTCCAGTGACTGGAGCAGCAGAGTTAGCAAAGGTCAGGTCACACAAGGATCCTAAGAGCCAAGGCTGTGGAATAGTAAACTGTTAAAATTCACTTTGTGTTGATGAACAATTAGTATTTAACTGTTATTCATGGGGTGAAAGAGGTACAGCGTCAAGACTGTATGATGCTCTCTGGTAACATACCTAAAAACAGACAACTGGCTCTGATCTTTTAACTTTGTGTGCATGTAATTCCATGCCTAATTTGTCTGTTCCATTACTGCTGTTGGCCATGGTAACTGAGCGCACACACTTTTAAAAAACCAGCCCACTCTGTCATTTGTGCTAAATATAAGAAAGTATAGTTTTCTATATATTTGTTATATTTTGTTTACTCTAATTATGGCCTCCAAAATTTCAGCTTCTTCACAGAAGAAAAGAATTGTCGCCAATAGTGTTTGTACAAGTAAGCAACCAGATAAATTTGTATACAGGATTTCTGACAAGTAAGTGTTACCAGTAGCTTTATATAAATTAGTACCACAGAAGATGTGACTACTGAAGATATAGTGTGGGCCAAATTCACTAATGTCATAAGTGGCACAACTCCATACCCATGCAATATGTACTATATATTAGAATAGTAGTCACTAATGAAAGTAAAATATATAGTGTAAATGCGATTTTGAACAGATTTAACTAGATTTTTTTCTGAAACTTTTCGATTACATGGAAGAACTAGAAATTTAGCTAATTCTTTTAGTATAGGAACCAGTCAAGAGGTCTCTTTTTTCATTAACTAAATGTCTCATTATCATTCCAGATAATAGGCTTGGCAGTGACATTGTGTATAGGAATAATGATATTGCAATACTATTTATCCATCTCAGAAATGTCTTTTCCTATTTTTACTTGTTACTACTATTAAATTATATCTGGAGTATATGAATAGGACAGGTGCTTAATTATAGTGTTGACAATGTGTGCAGAGGTAGGGAAGGTTGGCAAAGAAATTAAATAAATGAATAGCCTTTTGGGCTTCTCTCCTGCTTCCAGAGCAGGCAATGCTGAAAATTCTAATAAGAATAATTCAGTAATGCCAGATTCCCTGCCCCTTCCCTGAAGGTTTGTTTGTCTGTGACTATAAGATGTGTTATAAATGTTAACATTAACTATGTAGTTATATTTTATGATTAAACAAATGAAGAACTCTACTGAAAAGTTATAGACATTGAACACACATTGTTTAAACACATTTTGTTTTTTAACTATAAAATGTTTTTGTGAATATTGTATGTATTACCTTCTAGAGACAACTTGGAGACTCCCCAAACCTGCTACTCAAGTATGGATGATACAATTATCTTTTCACCTCAACACCTAGCCAGCAGGAAGGATTATGGAAATAAATCAATTATCAATATTAGAAACAGACACACCAGTTATACTGACACAAAGGTAAAAATTTAGAGTGTGATTTTAAAAAATGTCTAAGTGACTCAGGAGCAACAAGTCCAACTGACTTTGAGTAGCACTTTTGAAAATCTCACCCATAGATGCTAATGATTATAATCCAACTTGTCTTACATTCAGTGCTTTGTGGGGTGCTAGAGGTGTCTGGTTGGCTTTTAAATATGAAGGTGTGTCATTTATTAATGTGTCATGTTGAAACTGGCTTATTCTTAACTTTTTTTTTGCCTCAGTAATAGTAGGTTCCATTTACTCCAATAAAACAAATATATTCCTAAATAAACTTCACCCCAAGACACAAGTATTGTCACTGACCCAGCTGCAGGTTGCCATTGAGGGAGTTGAGATACATCAGTCACTCTTAGAGATCTGGAGTGAGATTCTGTGCTATGCCTCTAAAATACACAGCCCAGAACTTGCAGCTTAGGTAGACAGGAGGCGAAGGTGGCAATAAGCCACTTTTACACTTTCCTGATCTGGGGCAGCTTTGTCACCTATAGTGTAATTTAGACAGCCCTAAACTACAGCAGTCCCCCTGTGATGCCCAGAATCTTCACAGTGCTACATACAGAGCTTTTCCCTCAACACACCTCTCCCTCCCCCAGTATGCCCCTTACACCCAGACTTGAAAGCAGTCTTACAGCTGTTGCCTGCAGTGTCTGCACTGGGGGAATCAAATCCTCCCTTGGGCAGATATAGGGATTTTAGGGATTCTTTTACACAGAGTAAAGAGGCTAAAGCTGGGGCTGTTATGCTTTACATACCACAAGCTAAGAAGCAGTCACACTCTAGGCATTTCATGCACCAGACTATAGCCCTAGGTGGCTCCTAAATGCCACACTCATGCAGTGGGAAAGGGATATTTTAGGGCTAGCACTATGTAAGTGTGGAAATCCTCTGCGTGCGATGGCTTAAATACTTAAAAAATAATATAAAGTAAAGTATTAGCTAACTCAGGCCCTGAGGCAGTCCAACATAGGACTCCAGCATCAGAGTAACCTGAAGGGCTTCTCAGTTCTAGTCCTTCCAGTCCACCCCTTTCCTGGTGCCAGAATTCAGTCAGTCATGTTGTTGTCTGATCTCATTCAAGACCTCTCTATTGTTCTGTCCATTGTCTGTACATGCAGTTGCATCATGCTTCTTAACTACAGGGTACTGCTGGCTCCCTGTTACAACAGCTTGTGTTCCTACTCAGCTTTTCACCCAGCCCCAAGCTGCTGCCTCCAGCCTGTTCTCGTTGTCAGGCTGTCATCTGGCTCTCTTCTTGAGCCAGTTACCCACAAGCCCTCAGGTTGTTGCTTCTTTTTCCTGTTCCTGAAAGAACTCTCTTATTGGTCAGATGCTTAACTAGGTCCCTATTCCTTCCAAAATAGCCCACAGCTCCCCAATCCTTTTCTTCCAGTTCCTGTCAGAGGAGAAAAGGGTCCCCACTCATAGACAACCAGTTTCATTATGGTTCAGTTAAGGAATTTATTTCATCAAGATTTAATTGGCAAAATATAATTGATGTTTCAGACTTTAAAAATGTTATTTGAGGGTATACTTTTCTAACCTTTGTACTGCAGGACTACCTAAAGTATTATTTTAGAAACTCTCTCTGTCTTATTTGCGGGTGTATCATACAATACTTTTTGAACCAACAGCAGGGAATAGATTCAGTCTCAAATGTTTACTACAATTTACATTGTGTGCATTACTTCAGGTGGCTTTAGTGTGGATTCATGAGTGCACTTGCAGACACAGAAATCATGAAACCAAATATTGAAAAACAACCAAACATACACTTCTCCAAGTCTGATGCAGAGGGAAGGCATGGTGGTGGGTTATAAAGCAAGCTCACTCCATAGTGGCAATTCCTGTTGCGTGGGACTCTGCCTGGCTTTCTGCTCTGGGTGTTGTAACATGGCACATGGGGTCACAGCACCACTCAGGTCTGGCCCTGCAGGTCAGGAGCTGTTGCTGTGGGGCAAGCTTGCTCTCCAGCTACTCCCCCCCCCTTGGAGACTGGGCCAGGGTTAAGTGATGATGCTGGGGGTGGTTGGTGCCCCCTCAGTTTAGTATAGTGCACCCATTGAATCAGCAGGCTACATTCGCCCTTTCTACTATTTCTCCCCCTTATTTTGATTAATGGCTGAGGGCCACCACTCTCTATGCTAAAAGAGAGTTTCTTTGTAGTTGTGGAAGAGGATGACATCGAGCAGGCCTGGTACCCTCCAGTACACATCCTCCTTCCCAACTCTCTGTAGCTTTCTTGGGTACACAGTTTGATATGTGGCTAGTGAATAGGCTACACACAGACAAATACAAGCACCTGCCCTGCCAAAAAAACAACCAAAAACCTAAAACCCTACCTGCAGCACTTTTCAAAATACTATAGGGTAGAATTGTTGAAAATGTTACTTAGATCTCAGGTTGAACATTCCTTCCCCTTCTGTTTTGTGTGTGTTTGGGAATGTTTATCTTTAAAGCATATGTGTTATCAGAGAAAGTAGATATTAACTATCCAACAATTTGACTATGTTTTATGCCCACTAGATTTTAAACTCTACTTTGGATCATGCAATACAGACTGCAACCAGTTTGAAGGAAACTACAGAACGAATGGTACAAGTTGTTGCAGAAGATCTAGCTAAAGTCAAAACTCATCGAAGTAAGCAGTTTTTTAGCTGGTCTGTTTCAAACATTTGAATTGTCAGCTGAAATGTAGAAACAGAACTCTTGAGTTGTGAAAAATGTGCATTAACAAATTGTACAAAAGTTAGGAAAGCAGCTGCCCTTAGGTATGGTATCAGCACCAGTTTAAGAGCAGAAAAAAAAAGCAGAGTGCCAAGTTTATAAACCAAAACCCCCTGAAAGTTGTCACATCTATTAGTGAAGAATACAGCTGACTTCCCTCAGCCTTCAGTAATAGTACTTTATAGAATTGCTCTTGATAACCAAGCTTAGCTGTAGTTTCTAAACTGTGCAATTTGGGGCCAGAAAGATAACATCTCCTCCATCAGTGTGTTCTCAGCAATATCACTGCCCAGCTCAGTATCCTGCTTGGTATTGAACATCACAGAGGGAAACAACTGAAACCCTTTGTTCCTGGATAATCTTTTTAAAATGAGTTTTAGCTGTGACATTGAATATGTCCTTCAAAAATTGACAAAGAATAGTTTGTATTGTTAAGCATATGCTTTTGTGCATCTCAGTAAACGATCTCTCATCACTCCTGTTTACATATTATAAAATGTCAGTATCTGTACTGTGACATTTAGTATCTGTTGGATTTGGCTTTCATAACACAGCTAATACAAATCTTCAGCTATTTCACCATTATGAATAAAAAAAAGTTGCAAATGGACTAAACTCCTCCTATGCCTGTAAGGAAATTTGGCACTAGTAAACTGATTGTATATGTATTCTGAAATGTAGTGAGTGGTTTAGTGCATCAAACCTGGCAATTAAGGACCAATCACACACATTAGATACTATTAGCATTCTTTTTAATAACTTCACACATTAAGGAGACTATATATTTTGATTACTCCCAAATACGTATGGATAAAGGGGTCTTATAACTGACCTCCAAGATTGTGCATACTGAGTAATACTTGGAAGAAGATTGCTTTTACTTGTCACGCTCGGGGGAGGAGGGGTTAAATGTCTGAACAGTGTTGATCTACCATATCTAGATGTGGTTTTGACAAATAGGGAGAAACTGGTTGAGAATCTGAAGGTGGAAGGCAGCCTGGGTGAAAGGGATCATGAAGTAAGAGTTCATGATTCTACAGAATGATAGAAGGAAGAACAGCAAAATAAAGACAATGGGTTTCAAGAAGGCAGACTTTAGCAAATTCAGGGAGTTGGTAGGTAAGATCCCATGGGTAGCAAGTCTAAGGGGAAAACAATTGAAGACAGTTTTTCAGAGAGACATTATTAAGGGCACAAGAGCAAAATATCCCACTGCATAGTAAAGACAGGAAGTACAGTAACTCCTCACTTAACATCCTCCTGCTTAATGTTTCGAAGTTATGTTGCTGCTCTGTTAGGGAACATGCTCATTTAAAGTTGTGCAACGCTCTCTTATAACATCATTTGGCTGCCTACTCTGTCCACAGCTTGTAAGAGTCTGTGGAAGAGCAGTGACTTTACAAGGGAGCATTGCACAAGTTCCTCTTCTCCCCCTCCTCCACCTCCCTCCCAGTGCTTTTCCTGCCACCAAATAGCTGTTTGGCAGAGCTTAAGACTTTGGGGGAGGGGAAGAAGCAGGGATGCAGTGTGCCCTGGAGAGGAGGTGGAGTGGGGTTGGGAAGAGGGAGGAAAAAGAACAGAAAAATGTGGAAATAGTAGAGGTGCTTAATGACTTGTTTCAGTTTTCACCAAGAAGGGTGGTGGCAATGGACATCTAACATAGTGAATGCCGGTGAAAGTGAGGTAGGATCAGAGGCTAAAATAGGGAAACAAGTTAATAATTACTAAGGGCATGTCTGCATTTACCTCTGGGGCAATCGATCCAGCAGGGGTCGATTTACTGCATCTAGTGAATCAACCACCGAGCACTCTCCCATTGACACCGGTACTCCACCGGAGCGAGAAGCATAGGCAGAGTTAATGGGGGAGCGTCAGTCATCGATCTACCGCAGTAAGTAGCCCTGAGTACAATCAACTTCAGCTACGCTATTTTTGTTGCTGAAGTTGTGTAACTTTGACTGACTTAGCTGGCCCCCCCCCCCACTCAGTGTAGACCAGGCCTTAGACAAATTAGATGTCTTCAAGTCACCAGGGCCTCATGAAGTACATCCTAGAATACTCAAGGAACAGACTGAGGAGATAGAGCCATTTGTGATTATCTTTGAAAAATTATGGAAGACGGGAGAGATTTCAGAAGACTGGAAAAGAGCAAATATAGTGCCAGTCTATAACAAGAGAATTACAGACCAGTCAGCTTAACTTCTGTACCTGGAAAGATAATATAGAGCAAATAGTTAAGCAATCAATTTGCAGACACTTAGAAAATAAGGTGATAAGTAACCGGCAGCATTTTCCCCCTAGCCACAAGCCTTTGTGGCTAGGGGGAAAATGGTAGACATAGTATATCTTGACCATTCCCAGACAGTAGTTATCATACCTTCCAGCATGACGGAACTACTGATGAGTGGGATCCTGTAGGGATCTGTTTTGGGTCTGGTTCTGTTCAATATCTTCATCAATGATTTAGATAACTGTATAGAGAGTACACTTTTAAAGTTTACAGACGATACTAAGCTGGGAGGGGTTGCCAGCACTTTGGAAGATAGGATTAAAATTCAATAAGGACAAATGCAAAGTAGTCCACTTAGGAACAAGCAATTGCACATATACAAAATGGGAAATGACTAACCTGGAAGGAGTACTGTGAAAAGGGATTTGGGGGGTCATAGTGGACCACAAGCCTCATATGAATCAACAGTGTAACATTATTGCAAAAAAAACAAACCAAAAAAAAAAACAAAAAAAAAAAAAAACACAGCCCGAACATTCTGGGATGTATTAGGAGGAGTATTGTAAGCAAGATACAAAAATAATTATTCTGCTCTACTCTGCACTGATTAGGTCTCAACTGGAGTAGTGTGTCCAGTTCTGGGTGACATTTCAGGAAAGATGTGGACAAATTGGATCAAGTGCAGAGAAGAGCAACAAAAATGATTAAAGATCTAGAAAACATGACCTATGAGGGAAGACTGAAAAATCTGTGTTTGTTTAATCTGCAGAAGAGAAGACCGAGAGGAGACATGAAAACAGTTTTCAAGCACATAAAAGGCTGTTACAAGGAGAAGGGAGAATTATTGTTCTCCTTAACCTATGAGGCTAGGACAAGGAGCAATGGGCTTAAATTGCAGCAAAAGAGGTTTACGTTGGACATTAGGAAAAACTTCTTGTCAGGGTGGTTAAGCTCTGGAATAAATTGCCTAGAGAAGTTGTGGAATCTCCATCATTGGACATTTTTAAGAGCAGGTTAGAAAACACCTGTCAGGAATGGTCGAGATAACTTAGTCCTGCCTGGAGTGCAAGGGACTGGACTACATGACCTCTTGGGGTCCCTTCCAGTCCTATGATTCTATGTCCCGTAAGATACTGAGCTGGTCACTATTCATGCAAAATTTTATACACCCTACTTTTGCTTTGAGTGAACCACTAGCTTTTTGTGATTTATATGCAAGTGAGGGGTTTTTTTAGTTTAACTGCAGCATAGCTATTTTTTCTATTAGTTAAAACTAATCACTGACACTAGAGAAAGTGGTAAAGCTAAGCAATTTTTTTAAAAAGGGTAAATGTTTAGTTTACATGTAATGCAACAACTCTAAAACATGAGAAACTACAGTAAATTATTTTTGGAATAATACAGTATATTTAAATATAGCATAGTAATAATCAGATTTTTTTGTCAAGCATCTCTGTACAGCCAGTTAATTGGCAATCCTTATTAGCTACTGTTTGGATTAGCTTTTTGCAAGAGCAAAATGCTAGATTTAGGTTATTAAAACCACTTGCTTTTGTTCTGTTTTAAAACAAAACATCCAAACATATTTTGTTTTAAAAAGAACAAAAAAACCCCACAGCTTTAAATGCAAAGGCAGCATTAGCTGTAGCTAGTGAACTGACAGACTATTTCTGATTACTGTGAGCCAGGTTTTCAAAGTTATTTAGGTTCTGAATGGATGCAGATAGGCACTGGACATGCTTGGGCACTTCTAAAAATCCCACAAGGTGCCTAAGTCCTATTTAAACCAATGGGAATTACTTTGAAAAAATCTGACCCCATGTCCTTAAATCGTGAGAGGTTGGATCTTATCCTCTCCAACTTTGTTTTCATTCATAGACTGGAAAAGGAAAAACAAGCATTTCTACTTTTTCAACTTTGAATGAATTAAACCAAATAAAGACAAAATATTCCTTCTGCAGCTGCTAGCTAAACAGAAACCAAAAATAAAAGCTTTTCTGCACAACAGAAATTGAAAGTACTGACATTTGGAAATATAACTATCAGTATTTCTTCCACTATAAAAACTGAAAATATTTAATTCAGTTCAGTGATGACATGTGTAATGGTTGGGTTGACCTTTAAAATAGAATGCATCTCCCCCCCCGCTCCAATTCTCTATATATAAAAAGCAGTATCCTCATGCATCAAAATCTGAGGAGGGCTCAGTGATTCTGTATATTTTTACTTAAATGGTTAATAATTACAATAAGTTTACACTTTAAAAAATCCAATTTAAATCAGATCTTAAAATACTTTTCCTTTTTAAAAATAAACCTGTTTAAAATTTAATTTTGAAGTTGACAACCTATGTTAGTCATTGATTTTTCTCCAGCCTGAGAACCACATCTTTCTATTAAAAAAAAAAAAAACCCAAAAAGAACCACACACTGGAGTATGTCACTGCTAACATGACATGAACAAACCAGAGGGGGTACTTTGCAATGCAGTGGCAATAAAAAGGTAGAACAAGTGAGATTTTTTTTCCCCCAAACTTTGCTCAGAAATCTCTGAAGTGGCACCAGGAAATCTTCATTAGATTAGTTCACAAGCAACTCAATTTACACAATAGTGGGGAAAATTTTTAATAAATAAAAGCTGCTCATTTGTTTTTGTGAAGAACAACATGGGAAAAGTCCTAAAGAGTAGTGTTACTGCACTGAAACATTTCATACAAGATGGACAAGCATGTTCTCCAGAGTTTTATTGAAAGTAAAACCATTTTCTGTTAGTACTTAAAGTATTAGAATATCAGAGTTGGAAGGGACCTCAGGAGGTCATCCAGTCCAACCCTCTGCTCAAAGCAGGACCAATCCCCAGACAGATTTTGATCCCAGTTCCCTAAATGGCCCCCTCAAGGATTGAACTCACAACCCTGGGTCTAGCAGGCCAGTGCAACTTCCATGATTAATTCCCCTCCCCTCATAATCTACCATCAGACAGCACCAACACAGAGTCATATTTTGCCCTAGGATTTTTCACAAGACAGTAGGTTTCCTTTTTTAATATAAATTGTTTTAATTGAATTTTACATACTGCAAGAGACATTGCACTTATGTGAAATAATCTTACCATATGCTTATATTTACAGCTTTTGCCTCTGAAACTTCTCCAAGTCTAGGTACTTTCATGTCAGTTTCAGAAAACCTCTCCAGTTTCCAGCATAGAAAGCTTTCATAATTACTGAAAGAGCCATTAGTATATATACAAAACATAATGATTTCTAAATTCTAGCATGATTTGTTGCAGTGGTAAAGATGTCAGTTTCAGAAAGCACTTTTACTGCAAAATGCTGTCCATACGCCATACAACATAAAAACAAGGTGTTAGACACTTCTTCCCTCTTCTTCCTGCTTTTAACTCCAAAAAGAAAATCAGCAAATTTAAATTATAAAAAGATACTCCATAAGTTGAGGGTGTGTACTTTCATCACTGGAAAAGTTAATTCCATAAAAATATTTACATACTATTTATATGAAGTGATCTCAATACATTTTTAGTTAATCACTACTGAAATAGTACTGCTTGAACATTACAGTTTCTCTTCCTCAGTGCAAACTGTATCCTTTGGTTTATTAAGCATCTTTACATCATCCAGCAGTCTTCTGGGTGTCAAAATATGAGTAGAACCTGGTAACACAGAATACACTTTAGATGGATGCAGCTAACTATATAGGATTTGCTGACATCAGGATGACTCGCTACCAAATCAAAATTGCGTGTTAAGTATTTTTATTGTACCTTTCATACGTTAGATACAGTAGTATCTAAATGATTTAATGCTTTAATGATTTTGATGCTGGACATGCAGTGATTATGGAAGCAAATGCTCCTCCCAGCCCCAAGGTAGGGGGTGGCTTTGACTGTGTTAGCAGGAGAACAAAACCTTGGGGGCCCTTCAAGGATTCCACCCCCCCCTCCCACCCCCCACATGGGTTTGAGAGGTGGAGAATCAGTGTCCTATAGGCTAAGGGTTATGCCATGCTCTTTTGTACAGCGTATTTGCTTTCGCATATCCATAAACCATTCCCCCTGTCCACAGCTGCCATAATCTGAGCACCAGAAAGAAAAGATCCCCTTCTCCCTTCCCCACTTTTGGGATTAGAGGACCACCTGGGTTTGGGGCTGTGCGGTACGCACCATGGTAGTCATCTTTTAAGGGCTAGGAAGGAGTGGCCTGGGCAATGAGGAGTGGGTTTTTTGCCTTCCTCCCAGTAGCCCAGTGACTCAACAGGTTATTGTTCAAAAGGGTTCTGATAACCTGAGTTGGAAGCAAATTAGGAGATATCTTCTAAAGAAGGTAACAAATGGGGCGGGTCTTCTACTGTCTGGTACAGTAATAAAACCTTTTCCCCACTCCCTTAACCCTCATGTTAGGTGATGGAGTCCCAGAAGCTGTACTAGGATCAGATTAACAGAGAATGTGTGCATGTGCGTGGTGGTGGGGGGGAGGGGCACGGAGGCACATTGATGGCAACCCTTCACCAGAGAGAAGGGATTCATCCAGTGCAGGTCATCTGTCCTCTACAGTTGCTGCTGGATGGTTTCCTGATGTGTTACTTAAAGTTGTAGCCTAGTTAAACTACATTCCTGGTGTCCTGTCTTCCTTCTTGTGGTGTCTGGGACAATAGCAGCCACCATTATGCCCCCTTCTCAGCATCAGCTCTGGACATCAGACTTTTTTTTTTTTTCCCTTAACTGATTTTACTCCTCTGACACATACTGTAAGATTTTTTAACTGCTATCTAGACAGAGCAACAGCAGCTGGTAGAAGGGCTATTTACACTGTTAAGAACAATTCTTGGCACGTGTCGTGAAACAACCAGGACCCACTACAATTTTTAGGGTGATGTGGGCTTCATCAGAAGTAAATGATTGACCCCTGACTAGAGCTACAAGAATGCTGCCAAAAGTTCTGGGCCAAACTGTGGCCATTTCAATTATTACTGCAGAAAAGTTTTTTATGTCAGTAATATTTTTGCACTACTTTGGTGTGTGTTTTCCCAATTTCAGCTGGTCACAGTAACTGCAACAAGTTCAGTAATGGGCTAGGTGCAAGTGAATGCAAAGATGAAACAAAATAGTTGTCAGCAGATTCACTGTAATGCGTTCCTTTAGCGATCAGCTGCATGACTCCTGTGAGTCATACATCTGATTTAGTAATTTAGAAATTAGGGTACTACATTTCAGCAGCAACACTGAGGTCTGAATTGTCTCATATTGGTTATCAATTCTTCTGTAGGGATTTTCAGAGTAATAGTGGGAACGTGTCTTTTTAGAACAAGAAATTAAGTCAATAGCCATAAAGGACCAATTCAGATCTAGGGATACTGGATGTAGTTTCAGAAAAGCGTAGTGACCATATGATGCTTTTTCTAGACTGACCTAGGGGACACAGAAAAATATGTTTGTTTTTCAAAAATGCACGTAAAAACTAAACATCATTAGGCTCAAATGAAGCACCTCATCTCATCTACTACTTCCTCTTCCCTAGACAGGCTTACCAATAATAACTTCACAAGATTTGTAGGCTTGAGAAACTTCATAAGCACTGCGCATCTCAGAGTATGTGATGCCTCCAATTACAAAAACTATCAGCTTTGAACCACTCTTTCGATCATCCAAGTAACTAGTCTTGGACTTCTGGCGAGCACTGTAAAATAGTTCATAAAAAAACCTTAGCACATAAGAACACAGTGATATAGTGCATCTAGTTTCATCACTCACATAGTGTAATGTACTAGTAAAAATGACAGAAAATTTCCATGTTTGCAGTGTTGCTGTAGCCTTCAAAAGATGAGACTGTGAGCTTAAATTCATAACTTTGCTGGACACTAAAAATCATGGTCTTATGCCATAAGTCCAGGGTCTTTATTGTTACAATAATCTGTTTACCCACTAACCCTGTTTTTGGTCCTATGACAAGGGGAAGTCACGATTATGTAAAAAATTGACAAAAAAAGTGTACTACACCACAGATACAAGTCTAAAACCTACAGTTATCACAAAAGGGAAAAGTAAATACAAGTGAGAAAATCTGAGATACACCTGGGCTATACATCTACATTTATATGAGAAAAGCTTGAAAATTCTGAATGAGAATGATCCAGTTAAACCTTTCCCAAAAAAGGGTTCATCTCCTTTATGTCAGACAAACATCACTGTCCTTCTCAATACCTAACTGTAAATAGCACCATGATGAATATTGGCCAATACTGAAAAAGGCTGTTGAACATTGTGATACAGCTACTGGAGGACTTTTAGGTTACACAGTCTATATTTGCACTGCATTAAGCTCAGTAGGTCAGCAAACTACTAATGCCCCAAAAGACACCCAACTTCAAATCTGTCACTAGCCAGAAAAGTGTGACTCTACCTATCAGAGACCTGCCTACAATGATCAATATTTGTGACATCCAACATTGATTACTGCAACTCATATCTGAATCCATATATTGAAAAAAGCTTTAACCGGTACTATGCAAAGATTCACTGAATATATAAACACACCCCACTCCACTATACTCTCCATGCTAGCTGTCCACTCTGATATTCGAAGACTTCCATGGGACTGGACTCAGCTACCAGTGATAACCTCTCCCTAGGGCCACTGATTTCCACAAGAGTTAAATTCCACTAGGATAATTAAATTGTTCAGTAAGGGGAGGCTTGTGAGTACAGGAGACAGAACTTTCACAAAACTCAGACCTAGCCTACAGACTTCCCATTTTTTTTCAAAAGAGTGAACTGTCACTTTCAGAACTAAATGCAAAACATTTCTTCAGCCTAATGTAGACACACAAGACAGTCATACACAAACCACCACTTATAAACTACTCAAGCTAACTCTCCTTAAAGGTGACTTAATTCTGGTAAGAAAGATGTTATTTTTATTTTAAATATGCGGGAGGCACTCAAACTACAATTATGAGCTATATAAGTAACTAGCTTGAGGGTTATATAGCAAAGCTCCAGGGATCATTTCAGATTAACTGAAATGCTTTAGTAGATTTCATTTTATACTAAATAGTTACTTCAGCCCCTACTGTGCATCATTTCTCAAAATGAAAGTTATACAATGCACGTAAGAAAATACAGTGAGAATAGTAAATTATTATCCTGAATGTAAATTATAACAATTTACCTCACTGCCCCTGAACCATTCCAGGCTGCAGGGCACTGGGAACAGTAAGGCCATTCTTTTGAATCTAGTTTGTTTTCTATAGCATCCTGGAATGGGGGAAAAAAATATATTCATTTTAACCAAGTTATGTTAACTAGAAACACTATACATATACAAAACCCCATAAATTTCAACTCTTGAGAAGACTGGCTGGTTTAGAACTTCAATCCAGAAGCAGTAACAAGTTAAAACAGATTTCACAAGAACCGGTGCTCCTACTGCAAAAAAGACTAAGCACCACACCACATCTATATTTAATTACTGTAGTGCAGAAAGTCATTTGTGACTTAGACTCCATGAACGAGGAAGAAAAAAACAGAAGGAAGTAATTTCTAACTAATTTTTAACACGATGTTGATTTAATCATTCAGATTTCATCTTTGATTTTTTATGTATAACTGCATTAACCTACTTAATTTCTCCACAAAGAAATTATGTGGGTATGTATGTACATATGGGAAGTCCAAGTTTCTAAAGACAACCTACACTACTGACTTTGCATGGATTTCCCAGGTGACTAAGGGCATCCATTACGTGAATTTAACATTTAAACTATAGTTTAAAGATCCATTACACACACAAAAAAAGGAGTTTAATTTAAAGAACCCAATATCAAACTATCAGCCACTGGAGAGGAAATTCAAATGTCCCCCTCTACCTTAATTTGCTTCAGCTAGCTTTAAACTATTTTCCAGTTATACTTAAAATTAAAGTTTACCGTATAAATTTAATTTTCTATTTTAATGTACTAACTAGAAATTTAGTGGTTATATGCACATGTCTAAAGAACTTTCCTCTTAGGAAAATTTTATGGAATATAAAATGTAATTAACTCAAAACTTTTATAATGCCATTTCAAAAGATCTTGGATAAACTGTTAGCTTATAAAGTACTTATGAATATTTCTATACTGCACCTAGGAAACAACTATGTTCTTAGAATTTACCTCCATAACATCTTTGATAACAGGTGTCCATCTGGAAAGCTGAAACGTTTCTTCTGAAGAGCGGTCCTTCCTTGATTGTCTGCGTTGCTGAGAAGCAGACTAAATAAACATTTAAAAAAAATTAAAAGAGGCTATGATTTTATTATATTATTTATTTTAATCATTCCCAGCAAAACAAAGTGCCAAAGAAATATTGCACCATGTGCATCAAACAATGTAGAGTACATTTCTGCTGCAATTCAAAATTAAGTACTGGAAACCTTTGTTTCTGAAGTAAAGAGCTAGATATATTGATGTTTACCCAAAAAAAGTGATTTGAATGCTGAAGTGTATATTGTACAATTGCTAAACTAATGGCTCCCCACATATAATTCTTGCCCCATTGCTGAAGCCTAAGGTTTAAAGCAGTAGTTCCCAAACCTTTTACCTCGCACCTGTCCGCCCTCCCCCTCCACTAGATTTTATTATAAGGCACCTATACACTTTGATAGAACAGTGAAACAGGAATAGAGAGTGTTTTCCAGGAAGTATGATTAAGTTATAAAATAAAAAATTGATTTTTTTTTTGTTACTATGAGGACTGCCTATCTCACTTAAATGATCAGATTCTTAAAATTAAGCATATGAAAACTCTAGAGTTCAGACATTACGTTACACTATACTCAAAGCCTGCATAACTCTGCAAGCTGTTTATTCCATAATTTTATTTTGATGACAAGTTACTTAGAAAATTATCAAGTGTAAAAACCAACATACTGTATTAAGTTAGATATGTTGCAAATTTTAGCAATGGGAATTTCTCAAGAATTCCTAGCAAAATAACTAGCTTCTGTCACTTCTGGATTCTCCCAAGAAAAATGTGGAATGCCATATTAAGAGTTGCAGAAAAAGCCTTAGAGCTAAATGGAAAAAATGCAGTATTTCTTACCATAGAAGTGAAAGAGCTTGGAGCACTCGACCTGGTGCACAACCTGAGGCCTAAACTACAGACTAGGAACCAAAGTCAGGCCATGTATTAAAGTAGATGCTTACAAGTACACTCTCTGATACACGACCTTGGCAAAGGTACTGCTAGTGTTGCTAAAACACAGGCACTCCTAAGCAGCAAGGAGTGGGGTGGGGTGGGGGTGGGTGTCCAACATATTATCTGGTGTTAGGTCATGATGTACCTGGGCTAACAGGGTTTGACAGAAGTGATGAATAGGGATGTTTGGCCTGAGACATCTAGAGCAAGGTACAAGGGGAGGTAACAGGCAGATGTCATGAAACATGTAAGGTGGTACATAAGTTGTTTGTCTCAGGTCTATAAATCTAAGGTAACCTTGCCTTAACCCAGACACGGGAAAATTATGGCATGCGGGCCAGATCCAGCTCATCAGGGCTTTCAACCCGGCCCACAGGATTGCCAGCCCCATGCCATAGTGAGGCTACGGCAGGCTCCCTGTCTGTCCTGGCCCCACACCGCTCCTGGAAACCACCCGCACCATGTCCCTGCAGCCCTGGGGGAAGAGGGAGGAGAAGCAGGGCAGAGGGCTCTGTGTACTGCCCTCGCCTGGAGGGGCCATTCCCCTGCAGCTCCCATTGACCAAGAATGGGGAACCATGGCCAATGGAGCTTCAGGGGTGATACCCACAGGCAAGGGTAGTATGCAGCACAGCCACCTGCCCTACTTGACCCCACCCCCCCAGGAGCCACTTCCTGACATCCTGACCACTTCCAGAAGCAGTATGGGCACTGTCCTGCTCTGTCACTCCACGCCTGGGAGCTGGAAACCGGTGCTAGGATCTTGGGTGGTACCGGGATCGGGACCAGGACCGGTCATAACAGTGTCGGGAGGCCAATCTAGATCTCGATGAGGACCTATGCCCCGGGCGGTGCCAGGACTGGCTGCGAGATGATCAGTGCCAGGTGCTGGATCAGTAACAATCATACCAGGAGGGAGACCTACGTGAGGCGGAGTGGCGCCGCAAGTACAACCGGCGCCGGGACTGCGAGCGGCACCGAGTCTGGGACCATCGGGATCAGGACCGCGACCAGGACCTAGATCAGTGCCGAGCTGTCTCGCTCTGCGAGGAAGGTTGCATGAAGGCGGGTTTCCCTATGTATGAAACAGTCTGCACTGGCGGTCCTGGAGGGTGAGACGGTCCAGGCTCAGTCAGCGCAATCAGGTCATGACCGGTAAAGAAGCCCTCTGGAGTGGACGGCAGGCCGAGCTCAGCCATGGCATGCGCCAGACTCAATGGCCCTTGCGGCGCTGGAATCAACGGTGCCGGACTTGGAGCCTTCACAGGGCAATCCGGCCCAGACTGTTGCTCCAATGGGGGCACAGGCAGCGCCTGCAACTGCACAGGAGCAGCAGGTGGTGTGTGCTGCTTCTTGGGCCGCAGAGACAGCGAGCGATGTCACATCTGTACCAGTGCTAGAGGCGGTGCTGGTGCCGGGTCGTTCTGGTGCCAGAGGCGTGCTTCGGACCAACGGTGCCTGGTCTGCGCATGCGGTGCTGAGGGCACTGGGCTAACTGCCGCTTCCATTAGAAGCTGTTTTAAATAAAGTCCCGCTCCTTTTTTGTCCGAGGCTTGAAAGCCTTGCAAATGTCACAATTATCTGATTGATAGGATTCCACCAACCACTTCAAGCAGAAGTCGTGAGGGTCTCCCATAGCCATTGGCTTGAGACAGGCTGAGCAAGGCTTGAAACCCAGAGACCTGGGTATGGGCCCTGTTACTGGGGAGGAGGGAAGGGGATAAACCCTGTTTCCTCCAAGTACTATCTACACTATGTACTGTGACAGACTCAGGCCAGGAGGATATAAGAGGGTAGTGGAAGGCAGGTAGATCAGCCTCAGAATGAGCAGGTCCCTGTTCCCTGGACAGCCAAACAAGGGCTACTCCAGGCCAGTCCAGACACCTGAGGCCAACTTAACCAGTTACGGTCATTAGGCTAATGCTGGCACTTGACCTCAATTAACTGACAAAGGGTCAGTTAAGGCTCTGAGGCTAATGGAGACAGCTGGAACCAATGAAGGTCCCACTCTCCTTGCCAGCTCTCTCTCTTTCTCAGCCCAGGTGAAAGGAGCTCGAGGAGAGGAAGCATTACTGAGCTCTGAGGCAAGGGTGAAGCTTGAAAAAGGGGAGCACTGGGAAGTGGCCCAGGGAATCAAAGCAGCGTCAGTGGAGGAGGAAAGCTGCTAACAGCTGCTATCATTAGGGTCCCTGGGCTGGAACCCGGAGTAGAGAGTGGGCCCAGGTTCCCCCCTTCCTTCTCGCATTATCTACAGAGGTCTCTTTGAGAGGGGAAAACAAACTTTGGTCTAGGCAGGAGACCAAACAGTGCCTATAGAGCCCTAAGAAGTAACAGAGACTGTGGGTATTCCACCTTCCCACCTCCCATACTGGCCTGTGATGAAAATAGCTCAATAAGCTGCAACCTTTGCCGCCATACTGGAAAGGGAGGTCATATTGAGGGCCTTAGCGAGCTTCTGAGGCCACTGAATCCGCCAGGAAGCGCAGGACCCACCGATACAGACTTGGAGCTTTGTCACAGTATGAAACTTACTATTAACTACATTATAACTGTTAATAGTTTTAACAGTTATTAACTATTACACTAAACAACTATCTACAGTATAACAAGTAAAGAGCTAGGGAAGTGGAGATCAGTTTCAAATGACCGTCACAGGCGGTAAGTAGGAACTGAGGGGGCACTGGGTCAGCAGGCGCATATATCCAGTGCCATAAGGCCGCCACTCCAGGGGGCGCCTCAGCCAACCCACTGAGTGTTGCTAGGGTAAAAATTTTCCCACGATCGTGCACGCACACCTAATTCAAATCGATATGAGGAAGCACTCGAAGAAGAAAAATTCCTGCTGCTGACCGAGCCATTCTTTGCCACTGGGCACTCATGTTAGCGTACCCATAGCTTCTATGAGATGCTAGTACTGTGCTTGAAGATATTAAATCTGGTCAAGTGCCTCTGTCACCAAACCATGCCTGTGGCCTTTCTTTATGAGTAACACTGAGGCCTGCTGAATTAGCAGGCTGAATTGTCTGCTAGAGCTAATAATAATCAGAGCTCCAAGAACAGAAGCACTGAGCAGTTGGAACAGCTAAGTGGCCCCCGGATAGCGTTACCACAGCAACAACATTCCAGTCTTCAGCATTTAACACTTACCGAGACCACAACAGGTACACCAAGGTACTTCCAATTTTTTATCATGTCGCTATCACTTTCTATTTGTACATTCTGGATCAGTTTGTCCAAGTTCTCTTGTGTAGTTCCTTTTGCCACAAAGAAAAAAATGAGTAAGTTAGATTTTGAACTAACAAGTCCATCTGATACTTTAGGATAAAATTAGCTCTTGGTCCCAGACATGATAGGATTTTTGATCATTTAAAAACTAGAATATATTTATTTCTTTAATATTTCATAATAAATCCATCCTTTTAAATTTACCATAATCTGCCTCAGATACTGAAATAAATACTTGAAAATTCAAATGTCACTTCATGCCAATCTTTGAGAATACATTCAAATCTCTATAGGAACCTCTATTTCTTTTACTCCAACAGCAATCAGTACATTTCTGGGTCCAGTACGGCAGATCTTGATGGTCCAAGGTCCCACTTGGAAAAATAATTCACTTTTGGGGAAACGGAGGTGGAAGGAAAGGCAAGTCAAAGCTTCGAATGAGGTTTATCAGATTCTCAGTTACCTAAATTTGTGCTACTCAGTGCTTATGATTGAGAGCTCAGGAATACATTCCTCCTCTCCAGTCTTTGTCATCACTCTTCCCCATACACTCCAACTCCCAGGATGCAGCTAACAGCAAATCCCACCCCAAATCCTAACACTAACCTGGGTAAGAAACGGACAATTTAAGAAAATATCCCACATCCTAAGTACTGAGATGCTGCTCAGATAATCTATTGTAAAACATAAGTGTGCTTGCTTGTTGTGCTATATCACTTCTAGCCCTGTATGAGCAACCTCTTCAAGAGACATCTGGGGGAAAGAAGCTACATGTTATGGCTGCATTTCCTTTTAACCTTGCCATGGCTTAGTACGACTGGTCCATACCCAGTATTGGTCTCTGCACTAAAACCTAGGATTGAAATCTAACATATTGGAAAAGAAAGCAACTTATCATACCATTTGTGCTGAAGATATAAAGGAGGATAGCTCTTATTTTATCATAAGAGTCATGGTTTTTGTTGAGGAGAACGGGAAGAAGGACTCTCATTGAGTCTTTCACTTTTTGGCCCTCTGCATCAGTTCCAAGAGCTAAATCCTAAAAAAAGCAAACGAAGTGGTCTTAGTGACCAATCGTTAAAACAAATAGCATCAAATTTGTGTTTCTTTATTTAGTTCCAGCAAAATGCAAGTTACCACTTACTTTACAAACATTACCACCATGGTGGTAGTGATGGAAGAGTTTCACTAATGACTATATTCACACTGAACTTAAACCAAGGTCCTGTGTCTACACAATTGAAACAGCTATGCTAAACTGTTGTAGTTGTGTATTTCAACTGTGGTACCAGAGCTTGTATTTTTTAAAACCCCGTAGCAAAAAAATTTTGACAGTCCACGCTGGCCAGTCAAATCCTGTTAGGAAAAAAAAACAGCTCTGCCTAAGAATTTCAGCTATAATTAAACACAGTTGTCAGTTAGTACCCTGTCTGTACAGATGAAACTAACAGCCTGAATATGAACATTTTCAAAACTGAAGAGCTTTTACATTGTAACTACTGTAAAAGTTTGGTCAGATTTTGTTTAATGTTGTATTACCATGTTCCAGACCAAAGACCACTATAATAAAAAGTTGCTTCTTACACTATTATTATTTTTTTACTATTGTAAGAGTCTTTATGTTCATAATATTAAAGAATAAGCTTAAACAACATTTTAAATATGATTTTGTACTTCAGGTTAACAGTATTAGCTTGTTTGTTTATGGTAGTGCCCAGAGTATACAAGCTCCTTTCTATACATTTAGAAAGGGAGAGTACCAGCTCTAAGGAGCTCACAATCCAAGGTGAGACATAACTGGACAATAAATTAGGGAAAGGGAAAAACAAGTTGGATTTCTCTTTTTTTAAATAAAAAGATCAACTAGATTACCCATAGGCAAAGGTAGGTCTTTTAACAGACTTAAATATTGACAGGATAGGAACCTTGGGGATCAAGTCTTACAGTAAGATTACTCAGAGTAGACAAAAAAATCAACCATGAAAAGGCAGATACAAGCTACAAAATTAGTGTTATGAAAATGACTATTTCTGCATAGACTGCAAACATTAGATTTTATTTACACTAACAACTTTCACATACCTGTTCAGTTTTGCACAGCTTTTCTATACTGGATTTAAACTTACTCATGCAATCTTCTGCTATGTTAAGATGGACTACTTGCTGTAAGAGAACAAACATCGTAACTTACTTCTTTTCACATAGTTCAGTCATAGCAGGAGTACAATTTAGTTCATTTTTACTAGTTACACAGTCATCTTTTGACTATCTGAGCTTAATTTTGTAAGCACCTCATGCTTGTGTGTTTTACTTAGAAAAAGTGATGGCTTTTTCAGTAAGGATCCAATTCCAGGTTGTCAAAGGCAGAAACTTTTCCGTGTGTGTTTTTTTGTTTGTTTTGTTAAGACTATAACTATGACAGCTGCAGGTTAAGGAACGTAGTAATCTGTATGATTGGTAGCTATAGCCAAATACAGTTTAGATGACCCATTTTGGCACTAAACCACCAAGCAGAAATTGCTGTGTCGTGACAAGGTGGAGATCAGTCCCAAGGACATTGAAATTTAAGACGCCTAGTGTTCACATATCTCCGTAACAGCCATCAGTCTGATTAAAGTGCAAGGAGGAAGAGACCTTCTAAATTAATTTTGATAATCAAATTGTAGTTACAAAATCTTCAATGAAATTATTGGAATCAAGGCCCCCTCCCCTTTTACTCATTTCTCAAAAAAATCTCAAACAGCCTATAATAAGTGAAGAACCTTGTGGCTTAAAATAGGGAAGTGTTGATTTATGACCTTCGCTTAGGATATGGAATTAGCTTATGATTCTATATTTTGCTACCTTCTAGTGACTGGCTCACCCTACTTGACTAATCCCTTACATTCTTCCAGAAAAGCACAAATGTGACCCATTACAAGCTGATGCCACTCCATTACGCTTTTGTATAAGGCCGCTTTATGATTATGAATTTTGAAATATGCCTTTATCAAAACCAATCTTTGCCAACAGTTTGAGTATTTCAATGCTATGAGATCATGATAGATTTAAATTCATCTGGATTATCTCAAATTCTAGCCCATTTGTCTTCTCACAAATAACTAAGATACAAAATAGGATTTTCTAAAATGTATCAAATGTAAGTTTTGACCCTGAGATGTTGCTGTTTTTTGACAAAGGATTACCATAAATAAAAAATGAAGATGACACTTTAAAACCACAACCAAGGAGTCTTTTAGGTGTTTGATTACATAATTCAAATTGAGAATTTCAAGTTTAGCATCTGCTAGTCTATCTGCGATGTCACTACTCTATTCCAGGGGGGGGCAGAAAGAAGAGTGCACCAGGAGAGTGCCATTCACAAAGAAAGATGGTTTATTAGACTTCCAGGTACTATTATTAATCTATATGAGACCTCTTTCCCTCAACCATCTTAAGTGATAAAGTCATGATATGCAACTGGCTGGAACCTGATCTCACTCAGGAGTCCAGAACATCTTAAGGGGAAATGTGTGCAACAGCAGTGCATCTGTTTAAGTCTGTTTTTCATTTCTATCATGCATGAAGATTCTGCAGTGGGTTTACAATTAACCATAAGTTAACAGATGTGGCTACAGGTCAAGTGAGAACATGATCATGCTTCAGTAGTTTCCTTTAGATGTGTATTTTTGCAGATAGATGTTTCATTTCTGTTTTAACTGATGCATCTTACACTACTTAACTTTAGAATCTTTACAAAGAAAATAAAATACCATTGTGTAAAGTTAAGTTTGACAATATACTAACTGCGTGTTGATCCTATTAATTTGAAACATTTCTTCTATTCATCACTGCTACATAAAGAGAAAGTAAAAGCAATACTGCAAAGGATTAGCTGTTCAGACAGGTATCTGCAATCATAATCCAAGTACATTAGTTTACTTAAAGAGTATGAATGCATCCAACAGAATGCTTAAACATTTCATATTGACAAAAAAAGCCATCACACTTGGAAGTGGACTTACTCCTCAAAAAATGTATTCATTGAGAACAAAAATATGAAGCACCTAACATAAAATCATGCATGACAAATAGCTCAATAAAAAAAAAAAAAAAGATTTTTTCCACCCTAAGCTTCTTGACTTAAAACAATAAAAATATAGCCTTTAAAACCAGAGATACTAATTGGTGAGAACAGTTGACAAGCAAAGCATAGGATGCAGCTTACCTTGGTAATCTGTTTACGGAAGTGGGGCATCTTTTTCATTAGCTGGGCCAGATTACTTAGTGATAACTGTGAAAACAGGACAGTTTAAAATGAACTGATGTTTCTCATTCAACAAATACAATTGTATTTATTTCCCTTACTGCTGGAGGCTGGGATTTCCCAACTCCACAGCTGAGAAACTTGTATCAATTTCTCAGGCAGGTTAAGAACCTAATAACCAAACACAGAACTTTAAACTGACCTTGTTGAAAAATACACCGGACAGGCAATTAACATTAGAAACAAATATTTAACAATAAGTCAGTTATAAGTAACTATTTCTTACTTTTCCTTCTGTTGTTTTTCTCTTTGATGAAACTTCTTTCAAAAGTTTTGGAATTTCCCTGTCAGATTAAGAGAAAGTAAAGGAATGCTTTACAATCTGAAACAAGTAATTTATTATTTATAAATTAAATTAATAGTATGATAAAGTAGTAAATGCAAGAGATTTATGATAATTGGAAACCATAACTGGTTTTTAGTGAAAAATTAGGGTTTTTTTAAAAAAAGGTAAGATGTGTGTTTCCATACATTTCTAGATAGAAGACTAAAGCTAAATATTCTCAGTAGGAATACCATCAAGTTAAGGTAAACATTTTGGTATTCCATCCTGCAAAAATACTCATTTTGGATGGGAATGAAATCTCTTTTCTCCATTCACGGCAAAGCTAAGTGCTTCTTGAATTCTAAATTTCCTCCTCAAAATTTAGAAGATTGTGAAATCATCATCATCATCATCTTTGAAAGATATACAAATAATTTTAATGTCTAAAGGATTTCAATAAATATTGGTATATGATTTACATACATTTTGTTATCAGTTTTTGGACACTAGAATTTAATGTGTACAGCACTGAGAGGTCTGTAAATACTGACTATTCTCTCAATAGCTAGCCAAAGCAAGTAATCTTTTCCCCTTACAAATCTTTCTATAATTATTCAATGTCTTTATACCTTTGTCAATTCTATTACTGTCATATTTTCTAATTAAATAATATCCCTGAAATGCATAAAGTATCGTAAACATCAAGAACATATTCACATACTCTAACACATCTGCAATATGCTTGTGCCGAATTTTCACCCACAGCTCATCCTCTTCCTCCAGAATTGCCTCCCTTTCCTTTCCACTGGATCCATCTGTTTTATATCTACAGACAGGAAATCAGGTTGTGAAGTTAGATATTTCCAATGTATGCTTTACATAAAAGCAACTGAACATGTAAAATAAAAGTTAAATAACTATTTTTAACATTGGCAGGTAATGCAAAAATATTTCTTTTTTTTTAAAAAGAAGTGTGGTTCTGAAACAATATGTACTATTTTAAGCATTTTGATGCATAATGTTCAGGAAAAGTTAAGGCTGATCCGAAGTCCTTAATGAAGCAAAATTACATGAGTTTTAGAATAATTTTCTTATGCAGTAATCTCAGTTAAAGCTGGAAATCCATCCTGGTTTATCCTTTGAATATTCTGTAGGTTGTTGGTTTAAAAAACAAGCAAAAAGATTTACATGCACTTTAATTTCCTCTAGGTTTTTTATTTTCTCCTTTTGAATTGAAGTTGTGTGCAAAGTCAAACACATTGGAGATGACAAAATATAGATAGCATTAGACATCTATACACGTATTGAGGTGCAGAAGGACTTGTGTCTACAAACTCCATGTACAGCTACAGAATAGACTTTTGTGGACTAATTACGCCACAAATCTACAGCGAACATGCTTAGCATCACAGACGTCAATTACTAAGCAGTTTTCTGTGAATAGATGGAATATGATCCATATTAGATATCTTACGACACAATACTTTCATTTATATTTGGATATAGTTGCAGAAACACTCAAATAGTGGTTAAACCAAAAGGCAGCAGAAAGAAGAGAAAAATGCAAACAATTTAAAAAAAAAAAAAATCAAATAGTGGCTCAACCTACCAGATAAAAATCTAATCGATAAGTTTCAGACTCATAAGAATATAAATATAAATAAATGTTCACATTATTTCTGAAACTCTTGTAAATTTCCATTTGATATATAATTCTTCAGCAATTTCTCAGATATCTGAAATGCATCCCACAGAGGTTGCCTGATAGCATGGCAGAAGTATGACAACTTGTTTGTGACAAATAAATTTGGAAGTAGATTCAAAATTTAGGAGACTTATAGCCTATAAGGTGGAACTAAATTAGATCCAAGTTGCAGAGCTCATACCTGGATCTCAACTTCAATAAATATAAAAAAATTCAGCTCTACTAGTTACCAATTAAGATTTCAGATTAGGGTGGTAAATATAGCTACATCAGCTAGATGTCTTAATTTTTCTGATCATAGGATAAGCCAAAAATTGTTGCTACTATGGACATTTTCCCCTCCTGCGATAATTATCCATACCTCTGTGACACCCTCCCCCCATCAAATCAGTCTTACTACTAGGGCTGTATCTTTGAAGGCCCACTCAGAAGCTTCAAGACAATGTAACCAATCAAAAATCTCTGGCAAAGAGGACAGAAGAAAAAAGTTTTTAAATAAACTGTAGCCATATTTATACAGCATAGAGTAGTAAAATAGCAAGTAATTCCCTTTGTAGTTCACCTTTAATAACTGTACAAATAAAGCAGATATCAAAGACAGTTCCTAAACTCAAGTCAGAATGAAGTATTTAGATGCAAAGAGTTATACTTGCTTGTATGTATCATTTTCAATTGGTAGCAGATCATATGCCATTGCTTGGAAGGTAAGTTCATGGAGTACAGTGGACACAGGGTCAAAGCCACGATCAATTATTAACAGCTGGGAGTGGGTTTTACCCTAAAAATATCAGGACAGAAAAAAAAACTTAAGACATACTGCAGAAAGCTACAAATCTATTTGAAGCTACCAAATCACATTCTAAGCCTTCTTGGAAAATCCTATAGAGTGCCAAGACTGTTTAGTCTCTGATCAAGAGCAAGGTTTTTTTGTAATTCAAAACCCGTTACAGTTAAGTTGTCATACCAAACTGGCCCAGCTACGACTCAGCCACGAAGCAGAGGAAGCTCTCTGTTTAAAGACAATATGCATTCATACAGGATGTTTATGTATTTTGTTTTCAGGCACACTACAATCCTTTCACTTTTCACCTCAACAGCAAAAATCCCTGTTGAACTGGACAAAACAGAAAAACAAGCATGTCTTAGGCTTGATACACAAAAACCTGGATATTGTCTGAATCCTAGACCAAGAAAACTTAGTTTTAAATGTGATGACCAGCTGTTATGGTTATAGATTCAAAACTAGGTTCTTTAGGAGTCACTAGAAGACCAGCATCACAAAACTTCAGCACTTTGATCAAGTCAGAAGGTCAACAAGACACAGGACCAAACTGACTGAGCATTCAGAATAGCACCAGAAGTCCCAGAATGCATGAGTGGTTCCCAACCCTTTTATCAGAGGCTCTTCCTTCCCCCAACAGACCTTTTTCTTCTTTTTGATTTTCTCTTATCTTCTTGTTTGCTCCTGTTTGTGGTCTCAGTATCTTGGTGGTTGTGCCCATCTCATTTCACCAAACACTAGAAAAGTACTTAATGCTTGGGCTGGGAGGAGGACTCAGGGGACTCAGTTGCATTGATTCTTGTGGCTGAGCTGAATACCATGGAATCAGACGCTTGTGTCAGTGGGCTACTGCCTAACCATGCAACCACCTGTACACATGACCTATGACAAACTATTAGGGGCTACTATGGAAGAAATGAAGGATGGTAGGCATATTTCTAAGAGCCCTGTTCTCCCACAGCAATAGGATTTCCATTAATCCTGAAGTGGGAAAATTGTACCCTGAAATAATCCACTGCTTTGCCCAGTGCCCTAAAAAGTAGGATGGAGTCAAAATCATGCATTTTCCCTCTGATTTGCACCATCCATTTAGTGGTCTGGCAACCCTCCTCCAGGTGGGATGTCTTTGTGTTATTACATGAACACAGAGCATCAATTTTGTTTTCTTTGGATAAGAAACTTACTGCAGAAGTTATCTTCCACTCTTCCAACCTGTTTTTAAATTACACAAAAAGAAACTGAAGGGACAATCTGTTTTCCATATTTAGTAACCAAATCTTTAATAAAAAAACAAAAAACCCACAGCATTCTGTCTTCTATCATCCTTTAATAACTTCCTTTGTTTACAAAAATAAAGCAAACATGAGATGCAGCTTTTACTCTACCTTTATTTGACTTTTCTCATCAATTTGATAGTAGTTTTCAAGCTTATTTTCAACTAGCTCTGCAAGTTTGCTGGCATTATCCAATGGCTTGCTGCAGGGAAAAGGAAAATGTCTCAAATATTGTTTACTAAATTTCTGTTATAAGACCTTTTAGTATCAGTGTTCTATTATGCACCTACTTATCTTCAAACACCTGTAGTTTCAGAACTCCTACTTAATTTTAAAACATTTCAACATTGTCATAACGCAAATTTACAGTACTTTCCCTCAACCATGACATAAAACAGCTTAAGAGCTTACCCCTAAAAAACACACTTAAGCATGCAGGGCTTTGAAGCAGAGCCTGGAACTGCTCCGGAGCAGTGAAGCTGCAAGTTTTTGCCTGGAGCTGGAGCAGAGGCAGAGCCAGAGCACAGCTCCAAAGCCCTGTAAACATGTGGAAATTTTCCTTCTTATTTTCCTATCAAGCCCATCTCTCTGTATGATCAAGCCCTGAATTGTTATCTTGTACTCAAAACAAAGTGTACATAGGTGTTTTTTAAAGAAATATAAGCAAGACCAAAATGGATAGCTAATATAATGGATAACAAGTCTTACCTACATGTACAATAGTCAATAAGAAGAGTGAAAGAATAATAATGGGATGGTTATTCAATTCTGGTTGCAGAAATACTTAAGTGAAAAATTTCAGTGTCTCTCTTCATAATTCTAGTTGCAAAGCTAATCACAAATAACAATGTGTTACACCATATAATATTCAGATTTATAGTAATTTTTAGTTTAGATGCTATAAACAGCCTTTAGTTTTATCATTTAACTGTCAAAATCCTTTAAGCATTTAACTGTAAAAGAATGCTGCTTGTTGAAAATTTGTGTAATCATACAAATGTCACACACACACACAACCAGGAAACTTTTTCTACTTTTAAATTTACTATTTAAACACAAAATTTGTTTAGTACTTTGTTCTTAGTATATTATAAGAAATGGTAACTTTTAAGACTGTACGCTGAAGTGGCAGAGAAATTTAATAGTCTGCATTTCTATTATGCCTTTGATCAGAAAATATCAAAGAAAAGATGCTTGAGAAGTTTTAAACGCATTTAGGCCCCAATTCAGAAGAGCATCCTTACTCAAAATACTTTAAATACATGTTTAACTTTAAGCATGTGTTCAAACATAAAAAGTCAGACCTCCTGGCTCCAGAAGGTAAGTAGCTACTAAAGAGAAGGTAGATGAGGTAATATCTTTTATTGGACCAACTTCTGCTTTCAAGCTTATACAGAGCTCTTCTTCAGGTCTAAGCAGCTAATAGGCAAGCAGGCAGTTTTTGCTTAACTATTTTACCAGAAAATGAAATACTATTTAAAGAAATGGCACCATTCCAGCTGGTCTGGGCTTGTACTATAATTATCTCTGAGCAGAACAACTAATATTAAAAACAACCAAAATAGATTTAAAATTACTAGTGAGATGGACATCCATAAAAAGCTCAAATTCAATGCTAGAGCTCAGAATATCTACTCACTACACCACACTGGGCACAGTGAAAAGAATGAAAACTAAAGGGACAACTTGAATTAATTTTTTAAATTGAGTTTCCATATAGTACACTTTAAAAAAGTGTTTTATTTTTAAACTTTCAAATTTTAATTTTTAGAAGATTTTTTTTCTGTTTCTGCTTATTTTTTTAATCATCTTTCCAGCTACAGAGACTGGGCAGCTTGAAACAGAGAGAGGCAGGCCTGAGCACATTTATTTCCCACCCCAACAGCAGTTGTCTAAATCCTTCCCCATGACCCGCAAAGGGCTCTGGGAGAATGGAAGTTGGGAACTTTCTTGGACCCCCAAGGATCAATTGCTTCCTGTTCTCTAGAGGGGTTCAGAAAAGGGAGGGGACTCTCGACTCTGCTCTGATTGCTCCTTAGCTCCACACACACACAGATCTCAGACCTTGGCTGTTTCCCCTCTCCTGTTGCTTCCCAAATCCATGCAGGGATCCCAGAAAAAGGAGACATTCTTCCAGGCTCAAATTTAGTAACAGAAGTTCTGTTGCTAGGTTACTGGTAAAACACTCATGCAGAACCTGGGGAACAGGAAGCATGCAAGTCCTCCCTTCCCCCTGCCCCCCCACCCCCGACAAAATAATAGTATATGAAAATGACATCACGCTAGCAAATGAGACAGTAAGTGCAAGTGACCAGGAACAAAAGAACCAAGACTGACTATACACAAAAAGAGTTGTCAAATGCTCAAGATAAGCAAAAACAGTTGGTACCACACTTACTCTATACGTGGACTCATATCAACTTATTTAATTATAGTTAAGGATGAATTATTATGTCTTCATTAGAAGCATATCAGAAGACCGAACACTGCTGTTTCTAAACAGCACTGCAAGTAGGAAGTCATAACACTGAAAACCCAACATATATTTAACACTATATTCTGCACTACCTTTTATATCTTACTCCTGGGTTTTCCTCTAAAGTTGCACATAAGGTAACAATTTGTTCAGCCATCGCTTTCATGACGACATCTTTATCATTTGCCTTTTCCATAGTTGGACTGTAACAGCAGAAGAATGCATCTGGGACATCGAGACTAAATACCTAAGTAAAGCATAGACATGAAAGAGCTTAGCATTGTACATTTCTTTATAAGTAAGAACATCTGGTGTAAGAACAGTCACAGGGGTGGGGACCTTACTTTGTAACAAAAAAGGCATGTACAATAAAATACATATTTAAGCTAACATTGCCTAACGATACCATTTTATTTTTATCTCAAATCATCTCTCTTTTTCGCTGTCCTCTTGAGCTCATCTTTGTTTCTTGTTCATACTCTCCTTTCCTCTATTACTCTCCATTTTCTCTTCTCCTTTACAGACATTACTCTACGTTTCAACCTGTTCACTACCTGTACAGATGGAGGAACCTAAGGCAGTCAGAACTAAATACCATCCAATATCTGGCATGGAGCAATACAATGCAATGCAATGCAATGCCAAAGTGATTATAAAGGGACGCAGTTAAGCCTCCTTAGGCCCACAATTTGACATACATTTAAGAAGTTATAGTCGGGGTGGGGAAGGGGAGAGAAAATATATACATATACTTGTAAAACTTCAGCAAAAGATTTCACTTGTTTCTGATCCTTAAAAACCACTCTTCTGGCTGCTCCTCAGTTAAGCAAGTTGCTGCCAGAGATTCACACAACCCTTGTATCAACAGGCTCTCTTGACAACTTAAAATTACCTCTGTAGCTATGTAGCCAAATTCCAAATAGGAATTCCCTCTGTAGATAAAGGCGCAAAATGCTTATTTCCTTCTTGCAGAACATGGCCATTCAAACCTGCCCCAGGAGGAAGTCTGACTCTACCCAATTCTATCACCATGCAAACCTGGCTTAGGAGAATGTCATCAGGAGAAGATGCATCTGAAGAAGTGGGGTTTTTTACCCACAAAAGAACTTATGCCCAAGTAAATTTGCTAGTCTAAGGTGCCACCGGACTCCTCGCTGTTTTTGTGGACACAGAGTAACATAGCTACCCCTCCGATTCTTGTCATCAGGAGATTCTTATCTACCAGCCAAGCAAGTAAAAATGCCCTTTATTGCATGTTTATGATTCACAATGACCTCAAGGGTTCCCTGATCCTAAGGCACAGAAAAGCTAAAAAGGAAAAGGAGTATGGATTCTGCTTACTTTTTATAAAACCAATTATCAATTTATCAGTTTCAGATAGAGGTTCTCTGGAGGACCAGGATAGAAATCCCACAACACGAAACACTTTCACAGCTCTCTGTTGACTTTGGGTGCAGATGTTTCATCAAAACTAAAAAGCTTTTTCTGGTAAAAGCAGTTTAATAAAAACAACCTTTGACAAACACTTGTGATAAAAGCCCTTTGTGTCAGTCAGCATTAGGAAGAAGAATCTCATTCTGTTACTACAACCTCATAACTCATCCAATAAAAAGTAGTGAGGAGAGGGAAAAGAGTCCTTCAGTTCGGAAGCTCCCTTAACAGAAAACAATAGGAGGCAAGAGCCTCTCCGACACTCATGTACCAGTTGGGGTACAAGAGTTTGTGACCCTAGCAGTGTGGCACATAACAGAGAAAGGGAAGGTACATCAAAAACAGGGAAAAGTAATGTGAGAAGAACAGACATTTCTATAACTTCCTCCAGTGGAACAAGAGTTCTTGGCCTTGTGGACTTCCCTATCTTGGCCAGTATTGATGTAATATTTCATCTCATTTTTTTTTGATATGAAGTGCATGAGTGACAAATCTGCTATTAGACAGTTTTCAGCCTCTTTCATTGGTGGTTTTCACTCTAGCTGGTGATTATCCTTACCATGTCTTCATATTACTATTCTTAAATATATCATGTCTTCTTTGCTTTCAGAATCTTGCTGAACTCCCATCTCTCAATGAGTAGTTGATTCTGGGGTCTTAACTAATCCTATCTAGTTACATGTCAGGGTAACAATATTGCAAAATAGTGAGTAGTGCAGTTTGACATTGCTTAAAAACAAGCCAGACCTCATTTGCTGCACTGAATGACAAAAGCTTTGCATGTCAACTGAACCCAGTCATGCACTGAAGACAGTTGAAAATAAATCTTTGATAGCAATAGCAATTTGTTTTCATCTTGCAAATACATTGGAAATAAGCCAAAATGGTGGTAAGCTTTGTGTACTATTTGTCACAATGTCTGAAAAAAAAACAGTTAAAATAAAAACCAGCTACATTTCCAGGACTTTATAGTGGATAAATCAACACTTAGAACTATAAAATGCACTATAATTTCTGGAGTTATGCTAATATAAAGACTAAAGTTTACCTGAGATTCGTATGGAAAGAAAGAAACATTTATTTCTTTGCACCTTCTTATAGCCCTTGAGCAGGAGGCCTTCATTTGATTAAAGAGACTGTCAGGGCAAACTGGGAAAAGAGATTAAGGTTATGACGCCATTTTATATTTCTTTCAGTTAATCCATTCACATTTAAAATTTGCAACATAAAAACATCATTTATTTATAAACCTTGTTCTTTAAAAGTCAGATTTGTTTCAGAGAATTACCATATTAGTCTGTGGTTCCAGCATGTGATCAGACAGGAACTCTCCCAACTAGAAAATTTTGAACTTTTAGAAACCAGAAACATGCCCATGGCTTACAGAATTCCATGATCAGGTCCTTTCAAAAAAGAGAGACTGAAACAAGAGTCAATCACTATTAATGGATACAAATATTATAGAACCCTCACAGAGGGAAAGATAAGCGATATTAATCCACTGGGTTTCAGATCAGAGAAGAGTTACAGGCACTTTTCTTTCCAGTGGATTCCAACTTTTGGACACCAAAGCCTGAGAAAGATTTCTAACAAATTTAAGAGATACTGGAACAAACAATGAGAAGATAAAAGTAATGTACCATGTCCTGAATAGTGAAAAACAAGAGGGTTCTCCTTTCATCTGAGTAGCAAGGTACCTCCTAAATACTACAAAAAGGAGATTGAGAGCCATCTCCTACACCCCCAAAATGGGCAATTCACATCCCCAAACAAAATATAAAGCAGATACAAGAGTTTGGTTGCACCTCTTTTAAAAATATATTCTGTAACAGAGGTTAAACTTGGATTCTTGTCTAGAAGCTGAATTTAAGCAATGATTGGTAAATATATGCAGATAAGACCATATGGATGCTTAGCAAATTCCTTCAACAGACGCAGATTGAGACAGAGCCAAAATGGGTTTTTCTCAAATGAAATACATGGACAAACCTTTAAATTGCTGGTCTGTCAACCTCTAACAGGGAGATATACAATCAGACAGCTATTCAGACATGGTTCTCTTGGAACATCAGAACCTACTGTAGGAGTGTTGTATGATACAAAAACTGAAGTGGATTTTAAGGGTTCTAGAGCCTATTTTAACTAAAAGCCTACAGACAAGAGACCGCCAGGCCTTGGAGGTTGTTCAGTTTCCTGGCGGCAGCGACTTGTAAAGATCTTCCATTTAAAAAAAAAATAGCTCAACTACAAAGCAGCTCTATATGAAAGAAGTGTTGATTGTAAGGAAGCCAATTTTGTAGCACCAAAGGATAACCAAAGTCACCAACAAATAAATGTCTTCCCATATGAATGCCTGGTCTAGGTTCACTAGACACCCAGAATCTTCTTTAAAAAAAAAAAAAAAAAAAAAAAAAGTTCTTGCTACATTTGAAAAGGGAGATTAGAACTCATTGACTTTTAATGCTCATCAGTAAATGCCTGAACCCAGTCTTAGTTGTATCAGCTTTTCCTTCTCCCTGGTTCCCCTGATGGAGTAAGAGAAAGAGGACTGTACAACAGACCTAATGAAACCAAGGATAGCATTGGTTGTTAGGGCTGTCAGATTCACTTCCCTTTCCTCCCCACAGAGATTCCTTTCATCATTCAACAGGCCTCAAGCTTGATAAACCTCCACAGGAAGGCTGATAAACATTTACACCTGCAAGTACATGTTCCAGAGGCAGCTGCTCTCATTGACCATGTCACTAAACATATCACCAAACCAGATGTCTGTCTGTGCCCAAGCCCTACCAGAGATGGTGTTCAGATGTGAGTTTCTTCTGGAGGAGAGACTAAGCAAAGAGGCAGAAGTTTTCTTCCATAAACTTGACAAACTAATGCAAGTGAAGAAGCTGAGCTGTAAGACCTCTAATTGGACCTGTACTGAAGTGAGCATTGAAGCAAAATCCTAAAGCCCAGCACAGGAGCTAAATTCTGTTCTTTACTTTTATTAAAGCCTTTGAGGTTTTCTGGGTGAGCCAACTACAAGTCTTATTCAAGATCAGAAGGGGTTTAAGGCACTGGTAAGGCCTGATGGCTCAGGGGGATATCTGAGAACAGTACATAGGCACATCCACCATGTTGCATTGAGTATCTTCTGAAGCAGCTGCTATATCTACCTCCCTCTGTCTTGCAAGAGAAGTGGCAACTAAGGGAACAGCATAGCACCACAGTGCACTGATGAACCATGTGCTAACCCACTGAACAGAGCCAAATCTTGGTAAATCCCCAGAAAGTGAACTGAAGTGATGGAACCTTAAGACTACTAAGAACATGGTGCGTCAATGAAGAACTTCTGTAACAAGAGGGGCTATTAAGTACTCCAAATATACTTAAAAAGGCCCTGCTGTTTGTTGGCATATCTAGATATTATACCAAGAAGCTAGGGCCAAAGCCTCAAATATGTCAAGAGCGCAGATGACTAGCATGAAGCAGCACTGAAAGGAGCAGAGAATGAAGCCCCAATAGTTGTTGCTGCTGGTTTGGCAACTGTTCAGAGATAGAGTAGTTTGCCCATGAAGCAATACAAAGATATGCTTTGGGCAACAGACTGACAATAAAAAATAAATAAATCAGTAAAGGACACTGGGGAAATACATACTGAAGCTAAAAGCTGCTGCTATAAAGTTGGAACCTTCACTACAAAATGCTGGCTGGTCCCAAGGAACTCTGTCAACTATAGTCAGAAAGGAGCAGACCTTGGAATACTGGGGCTACCATGAAGCACACATACGAAGGGTATGGAATGCCCTCTGGGGAACATTTCACCCAGTAATATGCTGAAAAATACAAGGCTACAGTGGAAATTTACTGTAATAGGTATCTCACAGGAAAGTTTCTGTACTGTTCTCGTTTTTTCATTTTAACAGTTTAAGGTGTTTTAAGCTGTACCACAGGGGTTGGCAACTTTTCCAAAGTAGTGTGCCAAGTCTTCACTTATTCGCTTTAACTTAAGATTTTGCGTGCTGGTAATACATTTTAACTTTTTTAGAAGGTCTCTCTCTAAGTCTGCGTTATATAACTAAACAATTATTGTATGTAAACAAGGTTTTCAAAATGTTTAAGAAGCTCAATTTAAAATTAAAATGCTGATCTCACGCTGACTACCCACTCAGCCCACTGCTGGACTGAGGTTCCGTTACCTAGTTTGGCAATGGGATGAGCGGGGCCTACAGGACCCCGGCTGGCAAGGGGCCGGCAGCCAGGACCCCAGACCAGGGGTGCAGGTGGGAATGTGGGGGGTGTGCGTACAGAAGCTCCTGTTTAGTGCTCAGAGTGGGGGTGGGGGGATGCAACAGTCAGGGCATGGGGCGTGCAGGAGTCAGAACGGGGGCTGGAGGTGTGTGAGGGCGTGCAGGAGTCAGGGTGTAGGATGGCTAGGTATGTATGTGTGGGGGTGCAGAAGTCAGGGCAGAGGGGTGTGTGTGCGCACGCCATGAATGGCTCACAGCAGGGGGCTGGAGGGGATATGTCTGATTCCACCCCTTTCCTCAGGGCCCCATCCGTCCCCACCTCTTCTTCCCCTCCTCCTGGAGCAGCAAGCGCGCGGCAGCTCCACTCCTCCTCCCCCTCGCAAGGGCGATCAGCTGATTGGCGCAGGGAAGGAGAGGAGGCAGCGGTGCAGGAAGGCAGCACACTGGAGTAAGAAGCGGGGGAGGAGGGAGCTTGGCTGCTGGCAGGACCAAGCTTCTGTCTCTTGCCCCCGCAGAAGAGAGTGGTGGGCGGGGGGGCTGAGTGGGGCCGGGACCCCAGCAGGTAGCAGCATGTCAAAAAAAAAAAAATCGGCTCGCATACCGTAGGTTGCCGACCCCTGCTCTACCACAACAGCATAATAGAAACACACACAAGACAGAACAGTGACACCACAAATCCTAAGTCAAACAGCAGAATGTAGTTGTGTGGTGCGGGGGAAGGGTAGTCTAAGTAGTCGATTTGCGTTTAAGAAACAGACAGGCATCTTATAATCTGGCCTGAGTAAGGGGAAGCGTATAGCTGCACAGCTCCAAGGAGTAGACCAGGGACCAAACTGATGCAGCCAAAATTCTGTGTCTGCTTCCCGTGGGGGAAGTAAGTTAAACTAGAATGTAAGGACATAGGAACAGCCATACTGGGTCTGCCACATGCTTCAGAGGGAACGAACAAAACAGGGCAATTAGCAAGTGATCCATCCCTGTCATCTAGTCCCAGCTTCTGGCAGTCAGAGGTTAGGGACACCCAGAGTATGGGTGTCCTTTTCCTAGCACAGCTTATTTCCTTCTCCACACTGTGTCAGCTGTGCTGACTGATAATGGAGGGGGTGCAGCCTTAGTTCCCACACGTGCACAGATTGAGAGAGTACCTATGTTCTTTCCTTTGTGTGCAATTTATGATGCAAGAAGACTATGCAGAGGAATTAAGAGGGCACTTTACTCTTCCTTACTCCCCTACAAGCATGTGGAGGCCAGCTCAAAACTGAGTTCATAGTGAATAAGTGAACTATAATCAAACTTCAAACCACTGTCCTTGCAGCACAGCAAACTCTCATCCTAAGAGTCATTTTTTTGGTGTTATTTATACACAGGATTATATGTTTGTGTACTTCATAATTTTGCTCAAAAGCTTCTTCCTTTACATTCTATAGCACACCAATAGAGTTAGCATGTTATAAAAATAAAACCAAAACATGTAACATTGAAAACTAAAGCATAAAATGCAAATGTCATTTATTCTGGGAAAGAAGAAGCCACAGTGCCACACTGGACAGAAACTCGAATTCCACATCCTGTGGCTTTCCATTTCTGGCTACAATGCCTTACAGCATAATTAACAGGCAAAGACAGAATTATGGGTTGTTGTTGTTTTAAAACAACTCAATTTAAATTCTCAACTCTAGTAAACAAGCTGAGTCTCAGAACTCCCCTCACATCTTAGTGTAGTAGTTAATATTTAAAATATGCACCAACTAGAAAGTTAGAATATGTTAGTAGAAAGATAAGACTGACAACCACTTTTAAACATTTATCATTATCAAACTCAACAAAAAAATTACTTACAGTCAGTGAAGTAGACATATGCTGCTTTGTACTTGCTGGATGATTTACTTACAAAGTCATTTATAAGACCATCTATAGACTTAAGATAAAAATGCTAAATTGTAATTTACTATAAAGAAAATAACTGTCATTCGTGTCTATTTTGCCTGCCCTTAGAACAAACTTTTCTTGGGCTATAATTTTGAACAGTTTGTATTATTGATCAGTATGAAATCAGAAATACTGTAGTCAGTCACATGGGAATGTAAACACTGAACTATAATATTTATATATGTCCAGCCCAAGGATGACAAAACTATGAAAGAAGATCAGTAATATTCTCATCTATAGAAGTTGTACAAAAGATTGCTTTAAGGAAGTAAAGAAAACAGAGAGGAGAAGGAAAATCTTATGTTATATTGTTATAGATTGAAAATGATTTAATAATTGGAGATTCAGTCTCTTCTGAACATTTCTGTTAATACCAGTAGAGCCAACTCTTTTCTACAGCCATTATTTTGAATGGCAGCTTTGTAATAGCTCACTATGTAATGTTAGGATGGTTTAGTGCTTCAAGCTTTCTGTACTACAAAAAAAAAAAAAAAAGAGAGAAACTAAATAAAAGTTTTTCCCTTAAAAATACTAACCTTCTGGGTTGGAGTGATGAAATAGATTGCCTTCATGTGAGGGACAGGCTCACGGTTTTTATAAACATTCTCCACAGCTAAAAATATATAAATTTACTCATTTCAAAATGCAATACTCAATATATCTTTGTTAATTAAGTTTGGAAAACTACATCGAACACCAAGGTTTTTAAACAAAAAAAGAAAACTAAACATTGTATCTTCTAATAATGCTCCATTTGACCACTGATTGTATTTTACATTAGTATTTCCGTAAGCTAAAATGGGTGTACAACTCATTCTATGGAGAGAGCTGAATTACACTTTTAATTGACTAAGTAAGGTCTGTGGGTGGGGCCTAAAAAAAATTAAAAAAAAAATAAAAAAATCAGGGGCCGGATGCTACCTTACCTAGAAAGAATCCTCATTTTTCACATTGGAGGTTAACACAAAGACAGAGTAGAACAGAGTTATGTACTAACTAAACCTTTAGGTCCCAATCTTGCAAGTTGTTCTACACAGATAGACCTCTGCCCTTACATAGAGCCCCAGTAAAATCAATGGATCACCAGACATGGGGCCAACATGCAAACAGCAGCTTACAGGATCACAACCTTGGCAAAATTATGCTTATATTCAGCATCAGAAGGGAAAAAAGAAAGCAACACAGAAGACCTTTAAGACTCTAGCCTTTTCTGTCCTTTGGCCATTTCTTGTGCAATTAACTTACTGGACATGCAACTGCATGCACAAGTTGCTCATTTTTTAAAAACCCAACTACTTCATGTAACACGTCCTTCCAACAGCTTCTCTGTTTAGCTTACTCATTACACTACAGATATTACATAGAGGATTTCCTGAGATAGGGCTGCAATGCATTGGTGGGAAAAAGCAGGAAAACTTGCCTTGCTTCCCATCAGGCCACACCTTTTGTAAATTAACAGAGAACTTCTGTTTCCAGAACTGTCAGTCTGGCACTTGAACCAGTACTTCGCTTGGTGGTTAAGAAAAAGTTATACCCATTTGTTCTGAAAAATTTTCAGATGGAAACAGCAAAGCAATTTACTATGAGTAAAATACACTTGAAAAGTGAATTACAGTTGAGATTTGAGCTTACTGCTCTTTCTGAAGTGGCATGTGATATACTGAACATATGGAAAGCCAGTATCAGAGCAAATAATCAGTCTTAAAGAAAGACAAATTTAATATCAAATGTTTAAATTTACACACTAAGGGTCCAATCATACAATCTCTTCCTTACTTTAAGAAGCTCCACTGATACTCATGCGAGCAAGAATTGTGAAGTAGCCATCCTAAATACTGTCTCACCATAAAATACTGATTTAAAAAAAAAAAATCTATTAGAGAAAACTGCTTTCATAAAATTGAATATATTCACTACCAATTTCAAAATGTTACTTTTCACCATGATGATTTAGGCATCACAGAAATGCTAACTTTAAACACACTTCAAATCAGTTTTATAGCAAGAAATACTACTTACTTTTTGAACTTTAAGACACCTGAGCTAAGGAAAATGTAAGTGTTCCCTTTAATAAATGGTTTTTATAGGCTATAAGGTTTATGATTGCAGTTTCATCTTCAAGAATATAGGTAAATCTAGTCTCAAATATATCATATAGGAATTACATTATCAAATGAAATCTCAGATATTCTGCTTCTGACAGAGGTCAATGCCAAATGCTTAAGAGGAAGGTGCAAGAAACTCCACAGTGGACAAATACTGAACTGCCCATCAGGGTACTTTCCCCTTAAACACTTGCAGAAAGCGACTCCCTGAAGAATGAGGAGTTATAGCCTTCATTTTTTATTCTAGCTAATGTAACCAAGCATATTTTCATTATCCATTTTTAATCTTTTTTATTCTGGAAAGCTCTTAGAATCTGACAATGTGAAAATGAGTTCCTGTGATAAATGAAGGGGGGTGGAACAGCTCCCTTTTATGGATGCCCAGCCAGCTAGTAGCTATAAAATCCCTCTTAGTAGCTGTTCTCTAACTACTTTACCTGTAAAGGGTTAAAAAGTCTCACTGTTGCATAGGTAAAAGGAAGTGAGTGGACACCTGGCCAAAAGAGCCAATGGGAAGGCTAGAACGTTTTAAAATTGAACAAAGACTCCTTTTTGTCTGTCTGTCTGTTGTTGTCGGGGAGAGGCAGACAGGGAGCAGTTATGCTGTGAAAAGTTTGGGCCAGGTATGAAAAAAATCATCAGTATCATACCCAGAAACTATTCATCTAACCCCAGATACATAAGTAGATCAGGAAATGTCTAGGAAGATGTGATTAGGTTTATCCATTTATTTCTTTATGGCTTGTGGATTCCTCTGTGCTAACCCCAGGTGCTTTTGTTTTCCTTGTAACCTTTAAGCTGGACCTCAAGAGAGCTATTCTTGATGCTTAATTCTTGTAGTTTTTTTTAAATTTAGCAGAAAAACTAAGTTCCCAGATGTACTTTCTTTTTTTATTAATAAAATTTACCTTTTTTTACACAAAGGTAATTGGATTTGTGCATCTTAAGAGGTTTGTGCACATGTTTAATTAGCTGGTGCCAAGAGATGATTTCCTCTCCCCCTTTTCTCAGCTCTTCCTGGGGGAGGAGGGATGAAAGGACTTGAGGGTACCCCACAGGAAGGAATTCCCAAGCGGGCCCTCCTGGGTTCCCAAAGCGGTTTTGCACTTGAGTGGTGGCAGCATCTATCAATCCAAAGTCAGAGAAAAGCTGTAACCTTGGGAGTTTAAATACAAGCCTAAAGTGGCAAGTATTAATTTTTAGAGGCCTTGTGGGCCCCCACCTTCTGCACTCAAAGTGCTAGAATGGGGAAATCAGTCTTGACAGTTCCATAGGTTAATTCTGAAATGCATAGAAGGATTTCCTTTTAGGACTTTTAAATGTTACCTTTTAGTTTCATTGGATGTCCTCTTGTTCTTTATCATTCATTATTTTATTCACAGCTATCATGTCCCCTCTTCTCTCCACTCTGAACTTACAGTTCTTAGTCTTTCCATCTTTCCCTGGAGACTGCACCTTGATGTAGAGTGAAGGCTTGTGTTCCAGTGACCCTGACAGCTATGCTCTCAGTAGTTTTAACTCCCCGATAGGGCCACACAAACTGGACAGGTCAAAGGATAGGGATCAGACTAAAAGCAGCCTCCTGGTCCTCCAGGAAGGAGGTTGAGCAATGGAACAACCACCATCCATCTTTGTACAAAAGTTATAGAACTACAAAGTATTCTGAGTACAGTAGAACCTTAGAGTTACAAAAATCTCAGGAATGAAAGTTGTTCCATAACTGAAATTTTTGTAACTCTGAATAAAACACTATGGCTGTTCTTTCAAAACTTTACAACTGAATATTGATTTAATACAGCTTTGAAACTTTACTATCCAGAAGAAAAACGCTGCTTTTAGCCACCTTAATTTAAATGAAACAAGCACAGAAAGAGTTTCCTTTTTTTAAAATAATATATAATATAAACAAACACTTTTTTTAAGTAGTTTACATTTAACACAGTAATATCCTTGCTGGGGTGTTTTGTGGGGTTGCTGCTGTCTGGTTGCATATTTCTGGTTCCAAATGAGGTGTGTAGTTGATCAGTCAGTTCATAACTCTGGTGTTCGTAACTCTGAGGTTCTTCTCTAGTGGCACAATGGACAGGGATGGCAGAGCCTTTTCCATGACTTAAACAATGGATTCAGATTCAGTCTTTTCCATAGAAAAGTTTCTTCATGCCTTCAGCAATTTTTGTTTCCCTTCTCTGGACCTCTCCTATTTCTGTTTTCTTGAGACTGGATATAGGATGAGGGCATTCCATTGATTTATAAGTGATGAGAACACTGAGAATGCTATATCCTGTTCATATATAGTCTAACCCTTTGTTTTTCTTGTCCAAAACTCTACACTAAACATGTATTTTCACTGAGCTAACAATTGAAAAGACAGACATTCTCAAGAAGTTAGTCTTGTGTCTGACCACATATTTGATTTGCTGCTTCCCTGAAAGTACAGGGGATCATCTAAATCACTTATAGCATGAAAAACACTGAAGAACACCACTTTGCCCAAAAGCAAAAAGTCTCCAAGTGAAGAAAAGTTAACTATCAGCCAACTGTAAAGTTCTTTCAAGCAAGTCTTTCTACACTGGACCTTCAAATTTGAACAAAAATACCAGATTTTAAGGAGAGCAGACAGGGAAAAGGCACATCTCTCAACTGACAGCATAAAGTTTCAAGAGTAAATAGCCAGTCAGCTATGGCAGACATGTTTCTGGATTTTATAAATATTATATCTGCCTACATGCCACTTTGCAGCACCAGTTCTGCAAGGTTCTTTCAAGAGAGCAGCATTAAATGCAGTTTTTCAGCCTTGCAATTAACAAACCATGGAATATTAAACAAGAAAAGAAAAACAGTTTCATGACCTCTCTCATTTATAATAGTAATAATCCTACAGTGCATACATTTATTATTAAGGCTGCTAGTCTGCCCGGAGGTCACAGATTCCGTGATTTTCTGTGACCGTTGTGACTTCTGCAGCCGCTGGTCCTGGCTCAGGGCAGCAGTCTGGACGTGTGGGTTGGCTGGGGTTGGGGGGGGGGGGGGGGGCATGCTTACCTGCGTGTGGGGGGAGGGCTTCCCAGCCTTCCACAGCCCTGCGCGCCTAAGCAGCAAAGGGGTGGGAGGGCAGTATTGTGCCATTTTGCTACTTCCACTCACGACCCACCCTCTGCGCTCCCTCCCATTGGCCAGGACTGTGGCCAAGGAACTGTGGCAGCCAGCACTTGTGGCAGGAGCGTCTGCGCACTCACCTTGACCCCTCAGCTGCCTTGGAGCTTCAGGGACGCAATGCTGAATAGGGAGCCCCTGCCAGCCCCACCAACACTACCCCTGTGGAGCTCCAGGCCTGCACCAGCAGGATCTCGGGCCATGCTGCCCAGCCCCTCCTCGAGCCACCTCTCCCCAACCTGCAGCACCTTGTCCCCCCACCTCAGAACACCCACGACCACTCCCACGTTTTTGTCATGGTTATTTTTAGTAACGTCATGGACGGTCACAAAACCACACACAACCCACCCACCACAACAAAAAAAACCTAAAACAAAAACGGAGTTCCTTGTGACACCTTAGAAACGAACAAATTTTGGGCATAAGTTTGTGGGCTAGAGCCACTTCATCGATGCATGGAGTGGAAAATACAGGAGCAGGTATAAATACATGGTAGGCAATCACATCTTTTCAAGTGTAGGGTCAGCTTAACAAGACAACTCAATTGACAGTGCATATCAAGGAAGAGAATAACTTTTAGTGGTTATGGAGTGGCCCATTTCAGATAGTTGACAAGAAGGTGTTGTAACAGTAGGGGGAAATTAGTATGCGGGAAATTAGGTTTAGGTTTTGTAATGACTACAACTCATCCAGTCTATTATCAGGCCTAATCTCGATGTGTCCAGTTTGGCAAATTAATTCCAGTTCTACAGTTTCATAGTTGGGTCTGTTTTTGAATTTTTTTTGGTCACCAGAATTGCCACTTTGTGGTCTGTTACTGAGTGACCAGGAAGACTGAAGTTTCTCCTCTGTTTTTGAATGTTATGATTCCTGTGTCAGATTTGTGTCCATTTACTCCTTTTGCATAGAGACTATCCAGTTGGGCCACAAATAGCAGAGGGGCTTTGCTGGCCACGATGGCATTCTCACATCCGCAGACGTACAGCAGATGACGAGTCCTGATGAGTATCAGGAGTAGCCATGTTAGTCTGGATCTGTAAAGCAGCAAGGTCCTGTGGCACCTTTAGACATACCAGCTTTGGGACGCTAGCTTTCATGGGTGAATCACCACTTGTCGGTGCATGTAGTGGAAATTTCCAGGGGCAGGTATATACTCGTAGCAGCAAGAGCAGACTGGAGATAATTGAAGTTAGCTCATCAGGGAGGATGAGGCCCCCTTCTAGCAGTTGAGGTGTGGAACCAAGGGGGAAAACTGGTTCTGAGTTGGCAAGCCTTCACAGTCTTTGTTTAATCCTGAGCTGATGGTGTCAAATTTGCAGATGAACTAGCTCAGCAGTTGTCTCTTTGAAGTCTGGTCCTGAAGTTTTTTTGCTGCAGGATGGCCACCTTAAGGTCTGCTATGTGTGGCCAAGGAGGTTGAAGTGCTCTCCTAACGGTTTTTTGTATATTGCCATTCCTAATATCTTCATTTGTGTTCATTTATCCTTTTCCGTAGAGACTGTCCTCTTTGGCCGACGTACATAGCAGGGGCATTGCAGGCATTATCTTACATTGGTGGACGTGCAGGTGAATGAACCAGTGATGGTGTGGCTGATCTGGTTAGGTCCTGTGATGGTGTCGCTGGTGTAGATATGTGGGCAGAGTTGGGATTCGGGTTTGTTGCATGGATTGGTTCCTGAGCTAGAGTTACTGAGCTAGAGTTACTACAGTGTGGTGTGCAATTACTGGCAAGAATATGCTTCAGGTTGGCAGGTTGTCTGTGGGCGAGGACTGGCCTGCCACCCAAGGCCTCTGAAAGTCCCTGATGGTGTGCCTGATGTGGTTAGGTCCTATGATGGTGTCCCTTGAATAGGTATGTGGACAGAGTTGGCACCGGGGTTTGTTACAGGCTTTGGTTCCTGGGCTGGTGTTTTTGTTTTCCGATTGCTGGTGAGTATTTACTTCAGGTTGGGGGGCTGTCTGTAAGTGAGGCCCGACCTGTCCCCTAAGGTCTGTCAGGATAGAATGCAGATCCCTGATGATGTGCTGGAGAGGTTTTAGTTGGGGGTTGTACATGACGGCTAGCGGCGTTCTGTTACTTCCTTCGTTGGGCCTGTCTTGTAGTAGGTGACTTCTGGGTACCCTTCTAGCTCTGTCAATCTGTTTCTTCACTTCAGCAGGTGGGTACTGTAGTTTTAAGAATGCTTGATAGAGATCCTGTAGGTGTTTGTCTCTGTCTGAGGGATCAGAGCAAATGCGCATGTATCTTAGAGCTTGGCTGTAGACAATAGATGATGTGATGTTGTCTGGAGGCATGTAGGTAAGTATAGCAGTCAGTAGGTTTCCGGTATAGAGTGCTGTTTATGTGACTATTGCTTATTAGCGCAGTGAATTTGTTTACTGCCCATGACCTGTCCATCACTTTTACTAAAAATACCCATGACTGAAAAAGCCTTATTTATTTATTAGCCCAACATTTTCATCTGCCCCAGATATAAAAAAAGGCACCTTTAACAACTATTTTACACTTACCAGTGATGCCTTCTGCCAGTAAATCAGTCATTTTGCCACATGACGACAGTAGTTTAGTGGTGAAGTCGTCTAAAATAATTATCTAAATATAAAAACAAATGAAGCAGCATTTAGGCAAATAATTCAGAATCAGCTACAGTTACTATAAGAAGGTATATTTTATGTTCTTAATTCTCTTTCTTTGATAAGCAGCTGTGGAAGCTTGAAACTGAAATTATTTTCTTACCAATTTATTTTCCCCAATTGCTCAGTTTATTACTGCAAGGTTGCTATTTTTATTTGAAGGGGTTACAAGTAACATGGATTTTGGAAAGCAACATATATATATATATATATATATAAATATAAATATAAATATAAATATAAATATAAATATAAAAAACAACATAATACACACACACAGTAAAAAAAATAAGAACAGTAGGCCACTGAGCTCCCAATTTGTGCCTAAAATACTCTAACCCAGCAACCTATGGCACACATCCCAAAGGTGGCATGCAAGCCGATTTTCAATGGCACTCATTGCCCAGATCCTGGCTACTGGTCCAAGGGGCTCTGCATTTTTACTTAGTTTTAAATGTAGCTTCTTAAACATTTTAAATATCTTATTTACCTGACATACAACAATAGTTTAGTTATATATTATGGACTTATAGAAAGAGAGACCTTTTAAAAATGTTAAAATGTATTATTGGCACGCAAAACCCTAAATTAGAGGAGTGCTTCTCAAACTATTGTCCTGGGACCCCTTTCACATAGCAAGCCTCCGAGTACGACCCTCCCCCCTTATAAATATATAAACAAGTGTTTTTAATTTAACACCACTGTAAATGTTGCAGGCAAAGTGGGGTTTGGGATGGAGACTGACAGCTCGCAACCCACCATGTAATAACCTCGCGACCCCCTCAGGGGTCCTGACTCCCAGTTTGAGAACCCTGGAATTAGAGTGATTAAATGAAGACTCGGCACCCCACTTCTGAAAGGTTGCCGATCCCTGCTCTAACCATTTCTCATCCTAGGTTTTCCATGACAACTGAGATCAGCCTAGCCTGCCTTACTCAACATTCCAAACTCATCTTGCTTGGGTTGAGAACTTTGTGGGTCAGAGAGCTATTTGCAGAATTTGCTATATCAGAAGATCTCCCTGAAGCCTCCAGTGGCTGTCTTCATTGTATTTGGTTTAGTGAAAAACCTTCCTCTTCAGATCAGTTTATCCTAAATTATTTTAAGCTTCTTCTCCAGATACCCCTGAGCAAATTTTATTCTACCGATCTTTTTGTTCATGGCAAGAACAGCTGCATCACCACAATGGGAGTATTTTTATTGTCTGTGTAATAACCCTGATGTTTTTCTGATTTAAAAAAAAAAGCCTCAACTTCTAAATAAAACACCATATTGTCGAACTCTGCTCAAAACAGATACTCTTCAAGTCTGTTGCGTATATGTCTACATTGCAATTAAAAGAATAGCAGCTGGCCTGGGCCAGCTGACTTAGACTCATGGGGCTTGGGCTAAGGAGTTGTTTAAATGTGGTGCAGATGTTCGGGCTCCGTCTGGAGCCCAGGCTCTAGGACTCTGCAAGGTGGGAAGGTCTCAGAGCTCGGGCTGCAGTCCAAGCCCGAATTTCTGCATCGTAATTAAACATCCCTTTACCTTGAGCCCAAGTCAGTTGGCAGAGGCCAGCTGCGGGTTTTTAACTGCAGCATAAGTATACCATATCAGGCCAACGCAGTATTCCCACCACTGGAAAGCAATCAATGGAAAGTTACAGAGAAATGAGTGAGGCTGTTGTGTCTTTCATGAAAATATGGTAAGACAAGACCTGATTTTCTAAAAGTTTAAAAACCAACAGAATCACCTTTCAGGACTTCTTTCTACATCACTAGGAAACCAGAAGACAAATCCATTTGTCCATCTACTGCAGGTCATTTAATGAAAGTGTTGTGAAGAAATCTCAGGCAAGCAAAGAAATAGAGTCAGCGTACTTAATGAAACAGACTATTGCTTTTAGTAATTCTAATGTGTTACAAAAAGCAAGATGAACTTTACCTTCCATTCTCCTTCCTTCCTACAATCATCAAATATTGATAATTTTAGCTCTGTTAAAAAAAAACACACACGTCAGTTTAAAGACATACAAGAAGAAATACATAACTATTTATTCAGTAACAGTTACATTTATTGAGATGTCAAAAAGCACAAGATGTAATATTTTGTTAGGTAAGTCTCCGGAAGTATCATTTTTGTGACCAGTCCTTTGCTCTATTTTACAAAAAGTAGTGCAAAACTTGAAGCTGTAATTTTCACTTGAACTAATTAGTTTCAAAATTTACAGATCCATATAATCAGTCCAAATGATTATCCTGATCCTGCAAACATTTAGCCACATTCATAACTTTATGTTAGAGAACACTTCCTACTGAATTCAACAAGACTCTTCATGAGCACAATGTTAAGCTAACACTTAGGTAACGTGCAGGATCAGACGGATATATACAAACAAAAATATGCAAAAAACATATTGCATACTTTTAAATACATAGGTAGGCATTTTTCCTTTATTCTACCATCCCAAGAGTAACCTATGAAGAAAAAAAACAAACAAAAACATTGTTTTAGAAAAGAAAAGCAAATGCCTGAAAGTATGATTTCTTTTATACTGTGATCTCTTTGAGGAGCAACTGTCATTTGTTATGTTTGTACAGAGCCTAGATGCAAAGGATATACAAAACAAATATGCCTTGATTGATTAATAACTACTGATTCTATCCAACTACACACTCAGCCCAGAAGAAAAGTCTGTCCTAGCTTGGGGACTCTCTTTCTGCCCTGCCACCCCCACCAGCATGATACAGCTCTGTGGCGATCTGGAAGCCTATTTTCGCTGTCTCCAACTCAAAGAATACTTCCAGGACAACACTGACCAGTGCACTGATACACAGG